>NC_092875.1:450977657-451290001 GCF_028372415.1 Notamacropus eugenii
ATCACAGTTTGTCCATGTGCATGTAAATGTTTAGATAAATCTTCATGCCTGGTCAATCATTCTGGAAGGGAATTAAGAGATGCTCTCTACCCTCATAACTCAGAAAACCTGGATTACATTTTTGGATCTGGTATTTACTACTTTTGCGGCCACAGGCAGATAACAACTTCTCTAAGTCTCATTTTCTTCTACAAAATGGAAATATGTTCACAGTCTATATCATGGGATTGTTGTGACAAAATCACTTTGTAAATCATAAAATCCTTTGTAAAGAGAAATAGTTTTTCCTTCAGGTTGACTGATTACAGATATCTAGAGATCAATCAGATGGAATGGGTAAAATCTGGCAATTCAGGCACTATCCAACTGGAAGGTCAGAATTCATATGCTGAGTTGGGATATTACATCTATGTGTTATATGTACTATCTATCTAGGTTTACAAACATGCCCTGAGCGGTGGAATTTTAAGAGAGCCCATTCTCTTCCTAAGAGTACATTCTCATTGTAGTCCTAGAAAGGTTTACATTAGTTTATTAATAATCTACTGCAGAAAGGGGATATACTGGCAGGAAATGGTAGAGCACATCTAAATCAAATGAAGATACTGTATACTCCACTTTGCTTAGGAATAGGACCATGAGCTTGGAAGGAAGAAAAGTTATTAAAATAGCATCTCCCTTGAGGAATTTACCTTTGAGGACACAGTTATTTTATAGATTTATGGCTAGTAGGGATTTAACAAAAAATGTTCCTTATGATCCCTTCATTCCTGAGGGTATTAAAGTAGGAAGAGCATTGGGGCCAGAGCTCCTGGGGTCAGAGGACTTAGATACAAATCCTGCCTCTCTTTGCCTGCCACTGGGACCTGATAGACTTTGGTACTTTCCTAAATCTCCTGGACCATGTTTTCCTTATCTATAAAGTGAAGGAGCAAGACTAGAAGGTTTCTAACATTTCTTACAGGTTTTGAACTTCGATCCCGTGATCCAGATGGGGAAACTGAAGCCTCAAGGTCTAAGTGATCAGCCTAAGGTCACACTGGGAGTAAACCGCAAAGGCAGGATTCTTCCAATCCTCTTAAGCTAAGTCCATTAAAGAAGCATAAGCTGCTATGTTTGTCTTTTCAACTTATAAAAATAATAGTAGAGGATGCTGTAACTAAAAATTCTGCTTATGAGAAGACTCTTTAATAGCAGTATCAGATTGAAACAATCTGACTGCCTTATACCTATTTATATCAACATTACACCTAATGGGAGCATACAGGAAAGAAAGTTTGTATCCTCTTTTTAACCTTTGACGAAACTGAGGGCTAGCTCTCTGCATGTGGCTTGCTTCAGAGTTTATGTAGTTTTCTTCATTTTGTCCTGAGGCTGTGGGTTATAGTGGCTTTTTTTTTCCTTATTTACCCAGGGCAAGATTTGGCTCAGTGACTCAACAGACAAACACTATGTAGCCCATTACTGATTCATAGTTAGGTCCAATTTCCTTTAAGCTGCAGTCCCTTGTAGATAATAAAGATGATGTGCATTTGGAAGATTCTGTAGGATGAAACTATTTCTTCTGCAGCTTGTTAGACAATTTTTATACCTCTAGACTATTAATGACTTCCATAGATAATTTGTGTCATTTAGGCAAGATGGATTTTCTAAATTACCAATGCGGTTAGAGGAAGAAGTCACAATACACATTCACAGGCACACACCCACGCACCCACACCCCAATGTCCTAGTAATCATGGTGAAATAATAGGTGGTTTTATATACTGTTGTTCTCACTCACAATATCTTTGACAAGGTACTTTATTAAACTCTCATGGGACCAATATAGCAAGCAAACAGAAATAGAGATAGTTGCTCAGAAAAATGATTTCTCAATAGAGGCAGTGTAGTCTAGGTAGTGGCCAGAATCATCCTATTATATCTAGGTAGATGATATATACTACGGGCTTCGAGGGTGACTGGAAGGTGTCTCTCCCCAAATCTTTCCCTTAGTTACTGCTTGCTGAGCCTTGAGTTTCTAATAATAGTGAATCAGGCATTTGGATTTAGCATTGGCCTTTCCAGGAGATCCCCTTTTAAAATGTAGATTTCCTGCCTCAAACCTCATGTGGCTGGAATGGAAAGTTCAGGTAGGGAAGTTAGAAGAGACGATACAATTAGTTAGTTCGAAACCATACTGTGGGACGCCAGGAACCCTTTTATACCAGAATAAAGATGGTGGGCTATATTACGAGGCAGTAAGAAATAGCTGATGGTTTTTGAGCAAGAGTGATGTGATGAAAGAATGGCTTCAAAAAAGTCAATTCGCTCTTCTCCCTAACGCAAACTCAAACCCAATATGTGTAATCAAAGTGACTTGTCTCAAGCAGCTTTCCAAATTTCTCTGTTGGACATTTAAAGGCCTTTATAACCAACCTCCAACTCATCTATGTAGTTTTATTATATATTATTTCCTTTCAAACACTCCATGACCTAGTCAGATTTGTTTTTTGTGGCATTCAAGTGCCCATCAGTTTGCCTTTGCATAGGCTGCCAACCTGCCTGTAATGTCCTCCTGTCTCACTTCTGTCTCTTAAAATTCCCAGTTTACTCCAGTTCTCAACTCAGTTCAACCAGATTGCAAAGGACTGAAAGGTGAATGAGAGGAAGAGAAGTGACAACAAAAGGTGTGCCTGGCTTATTTAGAGGAGTTCATCTGGGAAAAGAAGAAGAGATATAGGATGATAGATTGAAGGGCTGGTAGCATGTAAAGAGGGGATTTTTTTTTCAGAGTGGAGGAGATGGGTATGTTTCTTTAGTGGTTTGTCCTTTGTCCTCAAAGAGGACCAGGATATTAGGAAGGTGATGCCATGACTTGCAAATGAATTGGATTTAAGTGAGGAAGTGCTCTGCAAAATCACCAGCCTCACTTTCTCCTCTGGACACATCTGGGTCAGTGGCCAGATACAGATCAGGACAACTGGAGATAGCCCGGAATACAGTGGATGTGTTTGTAGGTGGGATGGAAAGAGTGTATATATAATATATATGCATATATAATATAATAATAATATTGGCTAGCATTTACATACTGCTTTAAGATTTGCAAAATGCTTTACAAATATTATCTCATTTGATTCTCACAACAACTCTAGGAGGTAAGTGATATTATTACATTACATATTATACAGGTGAAGTAACAGGCAAATAGAAGTTAAGTGACTTGCCCATGGTCACAAAACTAGTAAGTGTCTGAAGTCAGAGTTGAACTCAGGGTCTTCTTGATTCCAGGTCCAAATCTCTAACCACTGCATCACGTAGCTGTCTAATATAGTGAGAGACATAATTAGAAAGAACAGGGATGGTTGTGGAGAAAATATTCTGGAAAAGGCAGGAGAGAATGGGATCAAGAGTAAATATAGAAGGGTTGGCCTTGGCAAGGATAAGAAGAGAAATAAATGGAAAATTTATGGGATACAATGTAAGGATGGGGAAAACTCCTACATAAAGATCAAGAGACACAATCTAATGCATTAGATGAAGACAAAAGAGCAGGATAAAGCCGTATCTTTATCAGCTTCAACATATTCAATGTTTCTGTTGAGTTACATTGAACGATACCTTCCATATTCTCCTATGGACCAATAGAAAAAAGTAATGATGTGAATTTTTCCTGAGTTACTTAGATTCCTTGGATTCAATGCCTTTCTATTGATACAGAATCTGGAGCTTTTCACATTTGGTGGTGGAGTTAAGAGTTTTCTCTAGGTGAATTTGCAAAAGGTGTTGGTTTGGTCCCCCATTGACTTCAATGGGATACAACGTAAGGATTGGGAAAACTCCTAGGGAGAGCTCAAGAGACACAATCCATTGCATTAGATGAAGAGAAAAGGGCAAGATAAAGATGTCAGATGTTTTTGAGATGTAGAGATGTAGAGAAGGGGAGAAAAGAGAACTCATGTTAATAATAGCTTCTTCATAGAGTTTTTCAATAGAGTTTGAGGTGAGATGCTCAACTCAGAGGAATAAACAAAGGACAAAAGAATGGTGTGGGAGGATTGAGGGGAGAAGAAAAAGTTTGGAACAGCTTTCACAGGGACTGAAACATATTCCAGAGAGAAGAAGTTTTGGAAGGAGTAAAAGGCTTGTCTTGCTAGGGTAAGGGTCTAGTTGAGATTTGTTTCACTCCTGGCAAAATTCTAGAATGCATAATTATATGATCAGTAAACATCTAGATAAGGATGTAGTAATCACAAAGAGACATTTAGTCATGCTTGAATGATTTTACCTTCTTTATGTACAAAGTTGATAGTCTGGCAGATTAGGGAAACATAGTAGGTAAGACGTCTAAATTTTAAAAAAATTATCATTTATTTATTCTTTTTAAAACTTGAGTTCCAAATTCCCTCCTTCCTTCCCATCTAACTCCCCTACCCTCTAAGAAGGCAAGCAATGTGATATCAATTCTATATGTAAAATCATGCAAAACATATTTCAATATTAGCCGTGTTGCAATAAAAGCAAAAAAAAAATGTGGGAAAATTATACTTCAATTTGCACTCAGAGTTTATCAGTTCTCTCTTGAGAGGTGGAAAATATTTTCTCATAATGAGTCCTTTGGAGTTTTCTCAGATCATTATATTGATCAAATAGTCAAATCTTTCTCTGTTGATCATTACTGCAATATTGCTGTTTCTTTACATAATTATTTCTAGGTTCTTCTCACTTCACTTTGCATCGATTCATATAGGTCTTGCATTGTTTTTCTGAAACCACCCCTCCTCTTTATTTTGCATAGCACAATAGCACTTCATCACAACCATATGCCACAGTTTGTTCAGTCTGATAAGCATCCTCTCAATTTCCAATTCTTTGCCACCACCAAAAGAGCTGCTATAAACATTTTTGTACATTTATATCTTTTTACTTTGATCCCTTTAGTTTATTGACCCAGTAGTGGTATAGCCCTTTTGACATAGTTCCAAATTATGCTCCAGAATGGTTGGACCAGTTGACTATTCCATCAATAGTTTATAATCACACTTGTTTTCCTCATCCCCTCTAGTATTTGTCATTTCTAATAAGTAACTCAGAATCATTTTATTTTGCATTTCTCTAATCAACAGTGATTTTGAACTATTTTCCCCCCAGATGATTATAGATAGTTTTGATTTTTTCTTCTGAAAAGTGCTTGTTTATATCCTTTGTCCATTTACTAATTGGGGAATACCTCTTGTCTTTATAGATATGACTCAGTTCTATACTCAGTATATATTGGAGAAATGAGGTCTGTATCAGAGCAACGTGCTGTTAACATTTTTGATATTGCTTCATTGTCTATAACACCTTTTAGCAAAATGTGGTTTCTCTGATTATCTCTTTTAATTAGGTCTATTTTTGCTTTTGTTTTGTTTAATATCATGATTGCTGCCCTATGTTTATTAATACACCTGAAGAATATTAAACTCTGCTCCAGTTCTTCATTTTAACTCTATATATGTCTTTCTGTTTCAAGTGTGTCTCTTGTAAAAATACTTATTGCTGGATTCTAGTCTCTAATTCATTCTGCTATTGGCTTCTGTTTTATGGATGAACACAACCCTTTCAGATTTATAGTTTTGATTACTGTCTTCTCCTCCATCCCATTTTCTTCTGTTTCTTTTTCTTTTTCTTTTTTATCCTGATCTCAAAAGTCTATTTTGCATTTTACCAATGACTCAATCCACCTTTCCTTTTATCGTCCCCCTCCCCCTTCTTTGATCTTCTTCCTCTTCTATTTCCTTATTGGGTAAGATAGATTTCTAATGTAAACAAGTGAATATGTATGTATGTATGTTTGTGTATGTATATGTTTATATATGTATGTGTGTATATATATGAGATAAATAGGTAGACACACATTCAGTTGTGTATATGAACTATTGAGTCCCTTGTGATTTTTCTTTTATGTTTACCTTTTTTGCATATCTTCAGTCTTCTCACTGAATGTTAAATTTTCTATTCGGTTCTGGGCTTTTCATTAAGAATGCTTGAAAGTCATCAATTATATTAAATGTCTATTTTCCCCCCTGAAGGATCATAGACAGCTTTGCTGGGTAGGTGATTCTTGGTTGTAAGTCTAGTTCCTTTGGTTTCTGGAATATTATATTCTAAGTCCTCTGCTACTTTTACATGGAAACCACTAACTCTAATGGCTCCATGATTTTTGAATTCTTTCTGTCTGTTTACAGAATTTTCTCTTCAACTTGGGAAATTTGGAGTTTGACTATACTATTCCTGGGAGTTTTCATTTTGGGAGGTGACTGAACGATTCTTTCAATTTCAATTTTACTCCATAGATCCAGGTATAAGGGCGGTTATCCTCAAAAGTTTCTTGAAACATCATGTCTAAGCTCTTTTTTTGATCCTGGCTTTCAGGTAATCCAGTAGATGTTAAGTGATCTCTCCTCCATCTATTTTCCAGGTCAATTGTTTTTCTCATGAAATATTCACATTTTCTTCTTTTTTTTTTATCCTTTTGACTTTGTTTTACTGTTCTTGGTGTTTCATAGAGTCATTTGCTTCTACTTGCTCAATTCTAATTTTCAAGGAATTATTTCCTTCAGCGATCTTTTGTTCCTCTTCATTCCATTTGACCAATTCTGTTATTTAAAGAGGTTTTTTTAAGTGAATTTTTGTGCCTCTTTTAACATTAGGTTAATTTTGTTTTTTAAAGTGCTATTAACTTCAATATAGTTTCTGTCTCTTTTACCAAGCTGTCAATTCTCCTTTCATAATCTTTTTGCATCACTCTCATTTCTTTTCCCAATATTTCCATTCTTATCTCTTTCTTTAACCCTTCTAGAAACTTTTGTTGGGCTTGTCTAATTGGATTTTTTTTCATTTGAGACTTTGGTTGTCGCCATTTTCACATTATTGTGTTCTTCTGAGTTTGTGTCTTGGTCTTCCCCATCAACAGAATAGATTTTGGTGGTCAAGCTCTTTTTTGTTGGTTGCTCATTTTTCTAGCTTATTTCTTGACTTTGTTATGTTAAAATTGGTCTCTGTTCACCTGGGGCTAAGGAGATTCCCAAACTTCAGACATTTTAGGTTGCTGTTTTCAGAGCTATTTCTGGGGCAGAGCAATTTTTTGCTGCTTCCAAGCAGTTTTGATCTGGGGAGATGCATTCACTGCTCTATTGATCTGTGCTCTCATATTTACCCAGGAGAGGTCTCTGGTCCTTTGTAGTCACAAGCACTAGCACTTCTCTTGGCCCTGAAACTGTGATCAAGTCCCCTGCTCCCATGTGATCAACAGCAAATGCTCCTGTTGACCCTGGAACTGCACCCCAGATCTGTGTATGGGCAACGGAGTTGCCAATCAGCCTCATCTGTACCCATTCTCCACAACAGGACCCCTGTAATCTCTTCCTGACTAGTTCTCTGACCCCCTTATGTTCTTTCAGCTTACAGTTTCTGAAAGTGAAGTGGCTGCTGTCACAGCATACATAAGCTCTTGACCTAAATTTTCTTAGTTTGGAAAAAATGTGTCACCCTGACCTTTTGTTGGCTCTGCTTGACTTGAGAAGTTATTTAAAAATTGTTTGGAGGGGAATGTTGAGATAGATAGATAGATAGATAGATAGATAGATAGATAGATAGATGGCCTCTAATCCAGTATTTTGGCTCCTCCTCCTTGCCTAATTATTTTTTCAAAGCATATGTCAAAATCTCTCATAATATCCCTGCAGACAGAAAGCAGAGGCATGGGTTACACAGTACAAGTCAGCGAATTAATAACGTATTGTTTAGCTAGTCCAAAAAAATAATAATTAGTGGTCAATTTAATCAGCCATGAGAGGGTTCTCTCCAGATGACCATGATCATGAAACATTTGAGGGCTGTCACATGAGAGAGGATGTATACTTTCCTTGCTTGATTCAAAAGCAAAGACCTAGGAAAAATGTTACAGCAAGACAGATTTTTGGCTCCATGTAAAGACATTTCTAAACATTGATCACTCTTTAAAGGTGAAATGTAATGCTTTGGGTGGAAATGCAATCATCCTTAGCAGAGATCTTCAGAGATGGAATGGTTGTTTCTCAGGTAGATGGCATTCTTGCCCATTAGGTCTGATGGTCTCTGAGGTCCCTTCCAAATCTGAGGAAGTGTAATTTTCCGATTTGGTGATCTTGTGTGGGTTAAGGAATACAGTTTGGTTATAGGTTCAAGAAAACAGTCATAGCCCCAAGGAAACTTTATAATAAAGTTCAACTTTTAGAAGAATTTTCAAACCTTAGATGATCTTCATAACAAATATTTGAGATTATCACAGTAAATTTTTCTATGCTCATTTTCATCTAAATGAAAGGCAAAAAAATTCCATTTTCTTTGTACTTTTAATTGCTCTTTCTTAAGATACCTAGAAGTTTCTTGCCAAGAAAAATCAGTGCTAAAAAAATCAGCATCCATCTTGAAATTCAAGTAAAGTTTCCATCACTAAAGTTGTTAAAAAAAAACAAGCGAATGCTGAACATATTGTAATTCTCATAGCTGTCCCTAGACAGACAATATTGCAGAAGTTTTTGCCCATGTGTCTTTGTTTTTCAAATGAATATGCAACGTTACATTAGTTCAACCAAAAAAAAAAAACACCTTAGAAATTGAGAACCTAACAAATGTTGGCTGGAATAACATGTTAACCTTAGAGATCCAAAAGAAGTGAGACATCATACATATATGTTAATTACTCAAAATTTATCACTAGTGTTATGGTGGGTATCAAAGGAAAGGGAAAAATGGCTATGGATAACCTTAAGTACTATTTTCTTAATTATTATTTCTAAGTTTTAGGAAATATTTTATAAAGGAGGGAAATTATTCAAATGTGACTAAGAAATGTCCTTTAGGAAGATCGCTAAGACGTAAGTAATATCATTTCAAAAATGAAGATACAACTAAGAATAAAAACTATATTATTTGCAGTAATCATTTTTATAGCTTTCAGTACCTCTGGTAATTGGTATTGTTTGACTGCTGCTATGAAATTGGCAAAGTAGAAATGTTCTTTGCATTCTTTTACAAAGCTCTCCATGAGAATATCTTTTTTATTCAATGTGTTATTGTGAATAATCTGTGTAAAAGGGATCCTTTATTTCAAGATGTATTTCAGACAGTCTCTTGTCCTCTCTGTAATCAATGAAATGTATTTTGGGCCTTTCGTTACATTCTGAATGTTAGAAGAGTTTGTCCTCTCATTTCCTGAAAAGTCAGATTCTTTTCCCCAATATCAGATTGGAGGTCTGCTTGCATCAGAGTGTTGGAATCCTGAAACTTTTGAGGGTATTTGAAAGTACTTAATGGAAATTATTTTTATTTTTTGACATTCACTAAGATATATTGAACAGATGGTTCTTTGATTAGATATATTCTTCTTAGGTGAACATTGGACTCTTCAGAACTTGCTGGAAGGATTGATAATTGACTGGTAGCTCTTTTTTTCAAGTGCAAAAACACCATGATCCCAGGCTATTTTCCTCTTTTATCGTTCTGATTTATGCCCAGTGGGTGGATTTGAAGACAACCTGACTCTGAGGTCTTCATTCCATTGAATACTAAGATTGGTTTAGCTTTATTTAGTTTGTTTGAGTGGTATGCTTTTTCCTGCCTATAGGAAATCTCCAGAAGTTATACACTTGGTTGAAAAGCTTTCACTGTTAGAGAAGTAACATCCTTTAATAAAGGTCATACAAAAGAATGCACTCAGAACTTGCTATGTACCTGAAATGTCAATCAATGGCCTATTGAGGAGCTTGAGTTCAAATGACATACCCTGAGGAACACTTAGAGTCTAGTCATTGGCATCTCCCTTTCCATACCCTATGTACATATTCTTTGGGGCCGTCAATCAATCAATTAATAGCCTACTATATATTCAGTGCACTAGGCACTGAGGGGATATCTAGAAGTCAGTAGAAGCAGTTGTTAAGGGACTACTATATGCCAGGAACTAAGGCAAAAGTCAGATTCTGCTTGAAAGAGCCTCATTAGCATATGCAGAATAAATTAGAAATAATTAACAGAAGAAAGCACTAGAATGAAGGAATATCAGAAAAGGCTTCCTATAGAAGGTGAGATTTTAGCTGGGACTTAAAGGAAGCTAGGGAATCTAGGAGACAGAGATAAGGAAGGAGAACATTTCTCATGCCTGAGGTGATAGGAGCCTGCCATAGGGTGGTGACTTTGTTAGAGGAAAAGAAGGAATGAGGCAAGAAGAGACATTATGTAGAACTTAATAATTTCTACTCATGATGAGTCTACATTTCAATGGGGGAGATAAGTAAATATGTATAATATAAATTTTAAATACGCAGTACAGATATGTATATGTCTGAATAAGCTTATACACATAAAGAAGTTAAGTACTAGATACTTGGGAAGCAGGCTACAAATAGGTTGGAGGATCAGGAGAGTCTTCATGTAAAAGATGGTTGAGCTGCATCTCAGTGAAAGAGACTGTGAATCAGAGGTAAGGAAGGAGCACATTTCAGGCATGAAAGATTAGCCATACATAGGAATGGAGAGAGAACATGCAATGTCATGTACAAATATAGAGGAAGCTAGGTGATACTGTGGTAGATAGCTGGACCTGGAGTCAGGAAGACCTGAGTTCCAATTCAGCCTCAGACACCTACTAGATGTGTGGCCTTAGGCAAGTCATTTAACTTCTGTTTGTTTCAATTTTCTTATCTGTGAAAAAGGGGGTAATAATACTACCTACTTTCCAAGACGGTTGTAAGGGTCAAATAAAATAACATAAAACACTGAACACAGTGTTTGGTACATAATAAATGCTACATAACATAGTTATATTTATAATAAATTAACCACTGCAATACTACCTCTTAGCCAGGCTTATGAGTTTCATGTCACACATGTGTGCACATATGAACACACTGTACATGTACATATGACAACATATGTCATAATCATATGTTGCATGAGTGGAAAGGTGGAGTCAGATGTGAGACAGTAAGTTTGATGCCACTGGCAAGCAATATCCACCATGTAAAGCATTACACAGTGATACAGTGAGTGATAGAGAAAAAACAGGAGGCTCTTCTTTTTTTAAGAAAGTTCCATTTAATGCAAAGCAAAGAGACAGAATCACATAAAAAATTCCATGGAAGACTTGCAAATACAAAATGTTTTAAGTTTATAGTTTGGCAGAATGCTGGAGGAGGTGGAAAAATCAGGTAACTTAGATGAAAGAGGAAATTATTTTTTTCCACAAAGATTAAGTAGGATTTTGAAGGCAGGGATGGATATAGATAAGTGATGAAAAAGGAATCCTCATCCTCATCCTCATCCTCATTATGAAAGAAAGGCATATTTGAAAACAGAGAGTAAATTATGCCTATAGGTTAGCACCTGGGTTTCCCTGAGTCCCACTAAGGGCAGAACAGAATCAATGAAAAAAATACAGATGACCTAGAATTTTTGTTAGCGAATTTATTTATTTTGGTCTAGACTTATGATTCCATTAGTGTATGGAA
Source organism: Notamacropus eugenii (assembly GCF_028372415.1). NCBI lineage: Eukaryota > Metazoa > Chordata > Mammalia > Diprotodontia > Macropodidae > Notamacropus > Notamacropus eugenii. The sequence continues at coordinate 450,989,174 of NC_092875.1, forward strand.
ATACCAGTGTGGAAACTCCTTTTCCTGATCTCCTTCGGCAGCATCTCTGTAACTTACCATCTTAGAGAGCTGATGGGCACTCTGAAAGTTTAAGTGACTTGCCCATTTCATACAAATAGTATGTAGTAGAGGCAAGATTTGAACCCAGATCTCATTGATTCTAAAGTCAAATCTCTAACCACTGTCTATACCTTACTACCTCTCAGTCTTTTATGAGCTATATGTTGCATATACACACATATGTTATACACACATGCACAGAGTACACACATATGTATATGTCACATCCATGTGCCACAATGTGTGAATATATTCATATATGCCATTAGATTGAAAGCCCACAATACTTTTGTGGTGGTTGTTTGTCCTTCATTATTGAAGAGGATCATGACATCAGGAAAATGATGTCATGCTTTGCAAGTAAATTGGATTTAGGTGAGGGAGGGCTGTGCAGTCATCAGCCTCACTTTCTCCCCTATCTGCATCCAGTGTCAAGATACAGATCAGGATAACTGGAGATGGTCCCGATGAGGTGGGAGATGTTGGCCTTTTTAAGCTAAAGTCTTTCCCAGGTCTCAGTTTGACTGAGGCAATGTCCACTCAGGGATTAAAGCTAGATAAGAAACAAAGCAAAGGATGATCACTTTTACCCAGCCCAAAAGAAAAAAATCCATCACAGAGGGGAAGACCTTCAGAGTTTCTGGCCAAAACAGAAACAATTGTTATTTGCCTTCACTCTGAGCCATTAGGGGCCCAAACAACGACCATGTGGAGCTTGGGTTGCAACCTATTCTTGGCCACTCAATGAGAGTCAGAGTGATTTGGATTGAAGGTGTGGTCCTTAAGATAGAAATCTGACCCATAAACCCCAAGGTATTTTGTGAGGTTTCAATGACCAAAATTTACATTCCTTTTTGCAGAACATCTGCAGGTAAGAGCATGATACTCTATGTGGACAGAAGGAGAGGAAGGAGAAAAGGAAAAAGGAAAGGGAAAGGAAAAAGAAAGGAAAGGAAAGGAGAGGAAAGGGACAATTTTGGAGAAATCTTGGAAGACTTGGATGAACAGATACAAAGTGAAGTGAGAAGAACTAGAACAATTTATATATCAACTACATATAGCAAATAACTTTGAAGGTCTTCAGACCTGATTAGTGTAACGACCAGCCATGATTCCAGGAGACCAGTAATAGAATATGGTCATCCCATATGCTCATCCCACACACCGCTGTATCAAATTAATTTCTAAGGCCTGTCAATTTTGCCTTTTCAGCATCTCTCGTATATACCCCCTTCTCTCCTCTGAAACTGTCATCCCTTTAGTGCCAGCCCTCATCACCTCACACCTTGATTGCTAAAATAAACTGCTGTCTGCCTTGTCTCTCTCCACTTCAATTCTTTCTTCATGCACCAAGTAAAGTGATTTTCCTAAAGCACAAATCCATTCATGGCACACACACATAAACACCCACTCAATAAACTCCATTAGCATCTTCTTCCCTGTTGGGTCAAATACAAAATGCTCTGATTGGCATGCAAAGCCTTTCATAACCTAAACCTCATCTTCCATCCACCTTTCTTCCAGTTTTCTCATACTTCTGACCTCATTTTCTTCAGTCCAGTAGCACTGACCTCCTTCCTGTTCCATTAACAAGACACGCCATTATCTCTGGGCATGTTTTTCTGGCTGTCCCCCATGCCCGGAATGCTCTCCTTCATCCTCTCCAACTACCAACCTCCCCAATTTCCTCTAAATCTCAATTACAATTCTCCCTTCTACAAGAAACCTTCAACAATCCCTCTTAACGCTATTGCTTTGCCTTTTATATCATGTCCTATGTATCTCATAGAGCTTCTCTGTATATATTTGTTGCATGCCATCTCCTCCATTAGACTGTAACGTCCTTGAGGGCAAGAACTGTCTCATGCTTGTTCGTGCATCCCCAAGGCTTAGGACAGTGCCTGGAAAATAATGAATGTTCATTAAATAGATGTTGAATCCACCCATCCATCCATACATAATGCGCAAATACATACATACTGTGTATCTGTACATATATGTGAGTGACCCATATGTACACATATGCCCAAATGTACATACACAGATGCATATACACATATATATATACACATACATGTATAGTATAAAAATTCCTACATATTTGGTAAATCGAGATTACTTCTAATAAATTTATTTAGAAAACCTGATTCTAAAAGTTCATAATCATTTCAGATGGACCACCATGAATAGTGGCAAGGTGTAGGGGGTTTCTGTTTCAAGAGAACTGACATTTTTCTTTTAGTTTTTGAGAGGGCAACTTTAGGGTTTGGGGTTTAAAAAAGTTTCCTTCATAGAATATTCTTCACTTATGGATAAAACTGGTGTTAAAACATATTAAGTTCTACTGTCCAACCTTGTGGAGGGGAAAAGGGAGGGGAAATCGAGAAACAGAATTAATAGTTTTTCTAAAATCTTGTTTATAGGATAATAAAGGGGACTTTGTAGGGATTTTGGAAGGAGTAGAAGGATAAAGTATGCCCCATCTAATCATGGTAGGTAGATGGAACGGTGAATAGAATGCTGAGTCTGCAGTCAGAAAGACTTATCTTTCTCTTTTCAAATCTAGCTCAGACATTTACTTTGCTTCTCATTGGAGACCTTGTGTCGTTATGATCCTGGGTAAGTCATTTAATGCTCTTTGCCTCAGTTTCCTCATCTGTAAAATGAACTGGGGAAGGAAATGGCAAACCACTTCATTATGTTTGCCAAAAATTCACCAAATGGGTTCAAGAAGTATTGTACATGACTGAACAACAACAACTATCATCTGGCCATAAAAATTACCAACTTTTTAGAAAAGTTGTCAACATCTGACTCCTCTATTTTCTCACTATTTGCATTCTTGTCTAACTTTTATAATCTGACTTCAGTATCAAATATCCTGCTGAAGTTCCTTTCTCAAAAGTTACCAAAGAATTCCTAATCACCAAATCCCATGGATTTTCACACTTACACCCTCATTCTTTTGCTTATTAACTTGGTAGAATTTGACACACTTGATCATTGCTTCTCATTGCAGCCTCCCTTAGATTAACTTGATATACACACATATATGTCAATTACATATGTGCATACAGGCACATACATATATGTAGTTGGTCTAAGGAGAAGTAATGGATAAAATGTATCAATCTACCTATCTATAGATAGATATAGACACAGACAGATTGATATTAATATATAAATTAAAGAGAGAAACAAAAAAAGTTCAAGAAACAGACAAAAGGCTGGAAAAGAGATATGATTTAGCCATGATGGAGCACTTCAATTGTTCAGAAATCTGATGGCAACATCTCTGGTTCAAAAGTAAGGCTCCAATAAATCCATGTAGTAGGATAATTTCATCAAAAGTGCAGAGGAAACAATAAGGAAAAAGTCTATTTTTTCTGTATCTGAACTTTAACAACAAGGAGAAAGTGGTGATTGCTGGGGAAGAAATGATGAGGATCCTAAAGAGAAGTTAACATTACATCATGGAGTTTATAACAGAGGAGAAAGGTAGGAATGCATATGGTGGTTTAGTGAGGTAACTGATAGTAAGGTAACTGATCTGGCTTAAAGAGAGTGCATCCATATTAACAAAGAGAGAAAGATGACATCAGGTAGATGAGGTACAGAATAATTTGAACTGTCATAAATGTCATTACAAGGGAAATGTTTGATAAGATAGGCAAAAGAAAAACATATGCTGTTTTAAAAAATAATTTTTAGTTTTTATTATTCTAAACTTGACAAATGCCAATAAACACGAGCATTTCCATATACAAAAAAGAACATAAGAAGAGGATTTGCATGAAACTGCAAATCTTTATTATGTACAGCTTGCTTTTTAAAAAGTATATAATAAATTCAACACATTAGTTTCAAATCTGTTCTGCTCATGTATCCTTTTGAACTTTCTTCTGTTCTCTTCAGTGCATTAAAAAAATGCTTCAATTATCCAGTTTTCTTTCTTTTTCCCTCTCAGTACTGCTAGAACTCATCCCTTACCCCAAATCTCCCCCAATCTAAAAAAACCCACTTTAAAACTAAATAAGCATACTCATATAAAACCAATACACATGTTAGTCATTTTTGAGAATCTATACCTCATTTTAGAGCATGAATCTATTACCTCTTTCTCAGAAAGTAGGTAGCCTGTTTCATCAGTGGTCTTCTGGACTTGCGGTTGGTCATTGCATTGATTATAATTCAAAGTTGTCTTTCAAAGTTGTTTCTCTTTACAATGTAGTTAATAGTATATAGAGTGTTCTGGTTTTGCTTGTTTCTTTATGCATTGGTTCATACAAGGCTTCCCAGGAGGCAGGGAGTCCAGATTGGGAGTAAGAGGGAGAAGGTTGGTAAGTGGTAATGAAGAATAAGTCAAAGGTTTGAAGAATATTAAAAAAAGAAAAGAACTGATAAAATTTGGTGATATTGATAAAAAAATCTATATTTTTAATTAACAGCATAATAAAAATGATGGTGAATTTGACAAAAATGGATTCTTTGGGACAGGATAGTAGTTTAACAAAAACTTTAATTTAGAAATTATCCTTTTTATACTGAATTTGAATGAGTGGCCAAATGATGACTTCTTATCCTTATTTTCTCCAGATTTCTATGAATAACACCCTTATTTCTGTTTGAAATAAGGTTAGTAATAGAAGTGACACAATATAAGTTCCACTGTGTAAAATCCTACCATTGGGAAATTGAAGACCACCCCTATATCAAATGGAGAATAGATTGTTTCAATAAATGTTAATACCTTCTCAAAGTTGCTTTTAAATAAAACGTATTCCAGTATCCAACATTCCAATGAAAACATGATCTCATCAATATGGCTTTCCTTGCAAAGGCATAGTCTGCAATGCCTTCATGCCTGCCCATCCTGCATGATTTATAAATATATTGTCTCACAAGTTTTTCAAGAGAGGTTCACTCAATGTGCTTGGAGAATTCCTCCTATTTTCTTGATATCGCTAGAACAATTAAATATTTGGTCTATCCACCAATTTACCTCTTAGTTTTACTTACATTACTGTCATGTTCATCATATTTGATAACATTATTTATACCAGTCTTCATAATTTCCTTTTGTAAAAACCATGTTTCAGGTACTTACATCCACCATGTGCCCTTTGGGTAGTTCTCAATTTCATTTCTCCAGATAATGTGTTCCATGACTAACAGTCAAGCAGCACCATCAGAAGAATATTGATGCTAAAAAGATGGACTTTGTTTTAAACATCTAGATAATTAAAATAGAAAGATTTTGTCTGGATTTGAATTCTCCTGATTATCATCTCAAACTTGTCTCATTACTTTTCTAGAATAGATCTGGCATTTTATTATTTAGTCAGGGAGTGATCCCAACTTAATTCCACCCCTTCTTTTTCCTTCTTTATTTATGATTTTCTCAGTATAGTGAAAATTATTAAGATTCATTCAATAAAGCCCCGTGTAGGTAAATGATATTTCACAAGACTTTGAATTTTTTTTGTCCTAAATCTACAAAGAGAAGTAGCACTTGGGGTGAGCCTAGAGGATGAAATAGACACGCAGCATTATAGGGATGTTATTACAATGAAAATCTGTGCCAGATGGGGCTGAAATATCTAGAGATTCAAATATTTCTTTTCAAACTCATAACTTATGTACTGTCAATCATTCAATAAGCATTTATTAAGTTCTTGCTATGTGCCAAGCTCTGTACTAAGTTTCTGGGGGAAAGAAGAGAACAGAGGCACAAAAGCCAAAAGCCCTTTTCCACTGGTTAAGTTCGTATTTTGCAAAATAAAAAAAAAATCAAAAGGACTTCTGTAAATACTGGCTTGAAGTCCTAGAATTTTAACTTAGAACCAGGTTTTTTACTCTTATTTGGACACTGTTTAAATTAGCTTTATTTAAGCACAGCCCCCCAACATGTTCTCTCTTTAAACTAGATGAAATAATTATAGCTTTTTTCTGAACAATAACAAACCAACCAGACCAAGAAAGTTTGCATTTTTTCATAGCTTTTAATGTGTTTAAAAAATAATACTCTCTAGCCAACTACTATCCTATGAGGATGGCAAATATTTACCATTCTATTAAAAGAGTCTGATGAATCTTGACTTATTTTTCACTATTTCTTCTGCAGTTAGGAGATCAGGATGTGCCTAAAGGCTAATCACCATAGCAAGGAGTTGTGGCATGGTAACTGCTTATTCATAATGAATTTTACGTCAGTCAGTTGTTGTCACTTATGACAGGCTTCAAAAATGGCACTTTCCTCATTCCCTTTCGAGGAGATAAACTACATGTCCTAGTGAAATTGTTTGTGCCTGCAGGAATGCTCTACATTTGGTGTTGCTAAGATAACTTTCAGTATTGGATCATGAGTGGCGACAAGAGAGTGTAACCCAAGAAGGGTGGACTATGAGACCACAATCAAAGACCAGACTGTACGGAAAGGGAATGTAAACTTTTGAAGTCAAAACCAAAGTCAGGATCTGGAAAAACTGGAAACTAAAAATTGAAAAATGAAGGCAAAGTTCAGAATTCAAGTATCTGAGGTGAAGTAGGAGAAGGGTCCAAGGCTACAGGTTTGGACAAAGGCTCTAGATCAGCTCAGAAATGGATTTGTAACCTAGGCCCTGGGAATAGTGTCTCTGTATCAGGAATAAGCAGAAGACTGATAAAACCAAATTGTGACTGTTCATTCCAAGGGTGATAGAGTGGAAGGAGTAAGAGAATAGAAATTCCAAATCTGCCTCTGTCACTATATGATCTCAGGCAAGTCATTTACCCTTTTTTAAATTTGTTTTCTCACATGCAAAATGAAGAGATTAGATGAGGTGGTTGCGAAGGTTCGTTCCAGCTCAAAATCTGTAATCTTCTGATTGTCCTCCATCCCAGAATTTAACAGTCTTCACAGGGCAGCAAATAAGGGGGCAGTGTACCCCAGAGAGACCCAGAGTTCTGTGATTGGAGAATGAAGGGTAGTGCTCATAATTCTAATTGTGATCCCATAAAAGTCTTCAGTGTGGGAACTAGATAAATCAAGCACAGGTTTTATAGCCTTTTCTCAGAAGCCTGATAAAAATATACAATTGAAACTGAAATTGTCTCTGAGGACTTTAGCTAATAAGATCAAGCCTAGAATAAGTAAAATTATTTTTTCCAAACTTCAGAGAGATGAAAAAACAAAACAAACCGATTAGAAACTCTTAAGATATATTAGAAAATCTTTCTGCCTGCCACAGCTTCATCTCAACCAAATTCAACTGTACCCCGTGCCTGTTGTTTGCCATTGCTTGACTTGGATTCCTACTGCAACTCTTGCCTTTCCCCTAGCAATGACTTGCCTTGACTGTGCCAGGAGGTTTAAAAAGTCTGTTCGTAGTCCTCTGCTCTTCTTTGTCACTGTTCTCTTTTTTCCTGACATATCCTCTATTTCTACAACTATCAGTTGAATAAGGTTACTTCCCAGTTCTGTGTCTCCAGATCTGTCCTCCTCCTGATGGTCATTTTTGCTTATGTGTTCCTCTGTCTCTTTTTTTTTCTTTTCTTCCTCAAACCATTTTTTTTGACTTTATCATCTTTGCTAATGGTGCCTCCATTATCTCATTTACCCAGGCTTGAAACTTCCAAGTCATTTTGGACTCCTCTGTCTCTCCTTTGCCTTCCATATCTAAAGGTACATTAGTACAGGGTAAGATAGTTGTAGCCAAACAACAGTTCATATGAAAAAGACTCAGAGTATTGGTAAACTGTACACTCATAGGTCAAGAGTGTGACATAACAGTCAAATAAGATAGTATGATTTTAGATTGTGTTTGCTGTAATATCCTGAATGAATTACGTGAGTTTTACTCTACTATGGCATGGTAGAGTTCATATCATATTTGGAATATATAAGCTCTACCTGATATTTCCTGTTATTTCTTTGAGCCCCCAGGGCCCAGCACAGTGCCTGACACATGATAAGTGCTTGAAAAATACTTTTTGATTGATTGATTGTAGGTGTGATCTGCTACAGAAAATCACCTGTGGAAACCTTCTTGTAATAACATGATTCATTTTGCACTCTGTGTCTATCAGGTCTCTATCTGTAGGTGCATAGCATATTTTATCATGAGTGCTTTGGAATTGTGGTTGGTCATTGTGTTAATCATTTACTAAGTCTTTCAAATGTGATTATTTTTAGAATATTTTTGCATGAATTGTCTTCCCACTTCTGCTCATTTTACTTTGCTTCCATACATACAAGTTTTTCCAGATATTTCTAAAACATCCCCTTCATCATTTTTTACAGTACAATAGTATTCTGACACATTCACAAATCATAACTCGTTCAGTCATTCCCCAAATGATTGGAATCCCTTCGTTTTCCATTTTCTTTTTGCCACCACAAAAAGAGATGCTGTAAATATTGTTGTAATATGAATCCTTTTACCCCATTTTAAAAAATCTTTTTGGGATATAGATTTAATAGTAGTCCTACAGGATCAAAGGTATATATAGTTAAGTGTTTTTTTTAATATGGTGGCTTTCTAGAATGGATTCACTAGTTCACAGCTCTCCCCACAGGCCCTCCAGTATTTGTCATTTTTCTCATTTTGTCATCTTAGACAATCTGACGGGTAAGAGGTGATTCCTTGGAGTAGTAGTTTTGATTTGAATTTCTCTGTTTTTTATGGATTTTGAACATTTATTCATAATAATATTGATAGGTTGGATTTCTTCCTTTGAAAGCAATGTATACATATCCTTTTACCAGTTTACTAGTCGGGAAATGGCTCTTTTTCTTGAAAATTTGATGTTCTTTCTATTTATCTTAGAAGTGAGACCTTTATTAGAGAAGACTTTCCCCCAGTTTCCTGACTTTTAATTTTATGGAATTCAAACTATACATTTTACCTCCTGTGAACTTCTCTCTTCCTTGTTTCATCATCAACTCTTTCTCTATCCCTAGATCTGACAAGTAATATATATGTTCTATTAATTTGTCTGTGATGTTTTAATTGTGTACTCATTTTGAACTTATCTTGGCATACAGTATGAGATGTTGATCTATACCTATATTTTCCTATAGCACTTTCCATTTTTCTTAATTTTTATTTAATACTGAGTTCTTGCCCCAATAATTGGGACCTTTGGATTTATCAAACACTAGATTACTGTGCTCATTTGATTCTGTGTGTTATGTACCTGATCTGTTCTATTGATCAACTGCTTGCTTACTTGGTATCACATTAATCTGATGATTATAGCTTTATAATATAGTTTAAGACCTGGTAATCCTAGAATTCCTTCTTCATTTTTTTTCATTGATTCCCTTTCTATTCTTGACCTCAGAGGAATTTTATTATTTTTTCCTGTCTTTATCAAGTAATTCTTTGGTAGCTTCATTCAGTATGACACTGACTAAGTAAACAAACTTAAGAATTGTTATTTTTACTGTATTGACAGCTCATCTTTGATCAGTATTTATGTGAAAAAGATTTTATAATTGTGTTCTTATAGTTCTTGAATGTCTCTTAGTAGGAAGACTAATGATTATTCAATATAGTCTGTAGTTATTTTAAATGGAATTTCCCTTTCTATTTCTTCCTGCTGGATTTTGTTAGTAATATATAGAAATGTGGATGATTTGAGTGAATTTATTTTGTGTTCTGCAACTTTGCTCAGGTTCTTAATTTTTGCTATTATATTTAATTAAATGATAATTTCTATGATTTGTTCTTTACTCATTTATACATTTTAATTTTATTTCGTTCTCAATTAATTTTTAATCAATGCCTCAAAGACCCTTTATGGAATGCAATTTTATTTCATTATATTTATTTTAAAAAGATATACTTAATATTTCTGCTTTTCTCCATTTGTTTGTGAGATTTTAAATTCCCTAATAAATGGTGAATTTTTGTGAAGGTATCAAGCAAACTGAGAATTAGATATAGTCTTTTTATTCCAACTGAGTGTTTTCCAAATGTCTTTCATATTTCAATTTTTTTTCAAATTCTATTTAAGTCCTTTTCTTATTTTTTAATTTACTTTATCTATATCCAAGAAGGATAAATTGTAGTTATACCAATTTTTCCCCACCTGTCTCTTTTTATTTGGGTTTATTTTTGTTTTACTTTGTCTGAGATCCTGATTGCTGCCCCTGTCTTTGTTTTTTACTTCAGCTGCAACATGATAGATTCTTTGCCAGCTCTTTATTTTGCCTCTGTGTGTCTTTCTCTTTCAAACATTGTAAGTAATGCATTGTGGATTTTTGGATTTTAACCTGTTCTGCCCTATTTTTCTTCAGTTTTATGAGTGAGTTGATCCCATGTACATTCATAACAATAAAATTAAAATTCTATTTTTGTACATGTGGGACATTTTCCCATTTTTATGATCTCTTTGGGATACAGTCTAGAAACTATATTGCTGGGTCAAAGGGAATGAACATTTTTGTAGCCCTTTGGGTATAGTTCCAAGTTGCTCTCCAGAATGTTTGGATCAGCTCACAGATCCACCAACAATGAATTAGTGTTGTAACTCTCCCACATCTTCTCCAACATTTATGACTTTCCTATTTTGTCACGTTGGACAATCTGATAGGTGTGATATGACACCTCAGAGTTGTTTTGATTTGAGTCTTTCTAATCAATAGTGATTTAGAGCATTTTTTCATATGACTATAGAAAACTTTAAATTCCTCTTCTGAAAACTGCCTATTCATATCCTTTGACCATGACTTGTATTCTTTACATTTCACTCAGTTCTCTATATATTTTAGAAATGAGGCCTTTATCACAGACACTAGTTGCAAAAATTCTTTCCCAGTTTTCTGCTTCTCTCCTAATATTGGTTGCATAGGGTTTGTTTGTGCAAAAGCTTTTCAGTTTAATGTAATCAAAATTGTCCATTTTGTCTTCATATTTTTTTCTGTCTCTTGTTTAGTCAAAAATTTCTCCATTCTCCATAAATCTGACAAATGCACTGTTCTTAGCTCCACTAATTTGTTTATAGTCTCAATCTTTATACCTAGATCATGTACCCATTTGGACTTTATTCTTGTGTATGGTGTCAGGCATTGATCTATGCCCAGTTTCCACCACACTGTTGTCTAGCTTTCCTAGCAGTTTTTGTCAAACAATGATTTGTTGTCCTAGAATGTGGGGTCCTTGGTTTTATCAAACAGTAGACTGCTATATTTATTTACCATTGTGTCTTGAGTACCTAACATATTCCACTGGTCTACCCTTCTGGTTCTTAGTCATTACCAAGTGGTTTTGATGATCAATACAATTTGAGATCTGGTAGGGCTAGGCCACCTTCCCTAGCATTTTGTTTCATTAATTCCCTTGATATTCTGGATCTTTTGTTCTTCAAGATGAATTTTGATATTATTTTTTCTAGCTCTAGAAAATAATTATCTGGTAGTTTCATTGGTATGTCACTGAATAAGTAAATTAATTTAGGCAGAATTGTCATTTTTATTATATTGGCTTGGCCTACCCACAAGCAACTGGTGTCTTTCCACTTACTGAGATCTGATTTTATTTGTGTGAAAAGTATTTTGTAATTGTGCTCATAAAGTCCCTTGGTTTGTTTTGGAAGGTAAACTCCCAGATATTTTATAGTGTCTACCATAGCTTTAAATGGGATTTTTCTTTCTGTCTCTTGCTGTTGGGCTTTGTGTATATATATATAAATGCAGATGTTTTATGTGGGTTTATTTTGAAACGTGTAACTTTGCCAAAGTTGTTTATTATGTCAAGTAGTTTTTTTTACTTGATTTTATAAGATTTTCAAAGTATATCACCACATCATCTGCAAAGAGTGATAACTTAGTTTCTTCTTTGTCTATTCCAATTCCTTCAATTTCTTTTTCTTCTCTTATTGTTAAAGCTAACATTTCTAGTACCATATTGGATAAAAATAGTGATAATAGACACCCTTGCTTCACCGCTGGTCTTATTGAAAATGCATCTAGCTTATCCTCATTGTACATAATATTTGCTGATGGTTTTAGGTAGATATTGCTTATTATTTTAAGGAAGGCTCCATTTAGTCCTATGTTCTTCAGTGTTTTCAATAGGAATGGGTGTTGTATTTTGTCAAAAGCTTTTTCTATATCTTTTGAGATAATCATATCGTTTCTGTTAGTTTTGTTGTTGACATGATCAATAATGCTCATAGTTGTCCTAATATTGAATCAGATCTGCGTTCCTGGTATAAATCTTACCTGGTCATGATAAGTTGCTTTATTATTTTTGCTAATATCTTATTTTAAATTTTTGCATCTATATTCATTACAGAAATTGATCTGTAATTTTCTTTCTCTGTTTTGGCTCTTCCTGCTTTAGGAAGAATTTGATAGAACTCCTTCTTTGACAATTTTCCCAAATAGTCTGTATAGAATTGGAATTAACTGTTATTTAAATGTTTGATAGAATTCACTTGCAAATCCATCTGGCCCTGAAGATTTTTCCTAGGGAGTTCATTGATGACTTGTTCAATTCTCTTTCTAAGATGGGGTTATTTAAGTATTTAACTTCCTCTTCTATTAATTTGAGCTATTTATATTTTTAAAAATATTCATCCAGTTCACTTATATTGTCAAATTTATGGACATACAGTTGGGCAAAGTAATTTCTAGTTATTATTTTAATTTCCTCCTTATTGGTGGTGAGTTCACCCTTTCCATTTTTGATATTGGTAATTTGCTTTTTTCTTTCTTTTTTCAAAATCAACTTGACCAAAGCTTTATCAATTTTATTGTTTTTTCATAAAATCAACTCTTAGTTTTATTTATTCGTGCAACAGTTTTCTTAATTTCAATTTTATTAATCTCTCCTGTGGTTTTCATTATTTCTAATTTGGTATTTACTTGGAGATTTTCAATTCATTCTTTTTCTAGCTTTTTTAGCTGCATGCCCAATTCACTGATCTCCTCTTTCTCTATTTTTTTCATGTAGGCATTCAATGATATAAAACTTCCCCTATGAAGTTCTTTTGCAGTATCCCATAAGTTTTGGTAGGTTGTCTCATTACTGTCATTCTCTTGAATGAAGTTATTGATTGTTTCCATGAGTGGTCTTTTAACCCACTCATTTGTTAGTGTTAGATTATTTAGTTTCCAATTAATTTTTGGTCAAAACCTCTTTTTCAGTTGGAAATTCACATAGGGAGGGATTGACTTCACCCTGAGGTAAACAATTGGCTTCAGAATTGATTGATGATGGTCTCTTGGGAAGACTATGCAAGTGTTCAGCTGATTTCTCAAGGATCTTGTCCTTATTACTCATTAATGTGGCTCCATCAGTACTGAATAGTTGAGATACACCATTAGTCTTTAGCCCACAAATAGCCTTCATGGCATCATAAAAGCATTTTGGATTGTTACTATCAGCATAAAATTGAATTTCAGAGGTGTTCCATCAGTCATCATCACATCATTCATAAGTGCATGTGAAGTTTTGAATGCTCTAGATAAATTCTCATATCACCATAGATAGCTTTGATTTTTCTTCTAAAAATGTCTTTTCATATCCTTTGACCTTTTTCTGCTTTCCTTCTAATCTTTGCTGCATAGGATTTGTGCAAAAATCAAAAGTATTAAAAACTATTTATTTTTCTTCCTATAATGCTCTCTATCTCTTGTTTTGTCATAAATTATTCCCTTATCTATTCATCTGACAAGTAAGATATCCCATGCTCCCCTAATTGAATGAGATGAAATTACACTTTATGTCTAAATCATGTACCCACTTTGACGTGGTCTTAGCATATGGGGTAAGATGTTGGTCTGTATTTAGTTTCTGCCATACTGCTTTTCAGTTGTCTCAGCATTTTTTGTCAACTAGTGAATTCTTGTCCCAAAAGCTTGGATGTTTGTGTTTACCAAATATTAGATTACTGTAGTCATTTGCTACTGTGTGTTGTATATCTAATCTATTCAGCTGGTCTCCCATCCATTTCTTAGCCAGTACCAGATGGTTTTGATGATTACCACATTGTAATATAGACTGAGATCCTGTATGGCTAGGCCACCTTCTTCACAATTTTTTATTGATTCCCTTTGATGTTCTTGACCTTTTATTCTTCCAGATGAATTTTGTTTGTTTGTTTTTAGCTCTATAAAATAGTTTTTGTTAGTTTGGTATGACGCTGGATAAGTTGGTTAACTTAGGTAGAATTGTCATGATTCATTGTGTTGACTGAGTCTGTCCATGAGCAATTAACATTTATTCAATTATTTAGATCTGACTTTGTGTGAAAAATGTTTTGTAATTTTATTCATATACTTCCTGACTTTGTTTGGCAGGTAGACTCCCAAGTGTTTCATTTTGTCTGTGGTTTATTTTAAATTAAATTTATCTTTTAATCTTTAACTTCTGAACTTTGTTGGCAATATATAGAAATTCTGATGACTTATGTGGATTTATATTTTTATCCTGGAATTTTCCTGAGTTTGTTAATTACTTCAACTAGTTTTTAATTATCCAGGATTCTCTAAATACAACATCATATCATTTGCAAAGAATGATAGTTTTGTTTCCTTAGTGCTTATTCTAATTCCTTTAATTTTTTATTCTCTTATTGTTTTAGCTAGTGTTTTTAGTATAATATTGAACAATATTGGTGATAATGGACATTCTTGCATCAACCTTAATCTTATTGGGAAAGGCTTCTAGCTTATCTCCTTTACAAATAATGCTTGCTGATGGTTTTAGATAGATACTACTTACCGATTTAAGAAAAGCTCCATTTATCTCTATGCTTTCTAGTGTTTTTAATAGGAAGAAGCGTTGCATTTTGTAACAACATTTTTTTCTTTGAATCTGTTGAAAAATTCATCTAATCTTTGTTTTCCTAATATTGAGCCAGCCCTACATTTTGTTATAAGTCCTCCTTTGTCATGGTGTATGATTTTTGTGATGTATTGGTGTAGTCTCTTTGCTAGCATTTTATTGAAAACTTCTGCATTAATATTCAGAACATTCAATTATTGAGAATATTCAATTAATAACATGTAGTTTTCTTTCTCTGTTTTTGCTTTTCCTGATTTAGGTATCAATGCTATATGTGTGCCCTGTAAAGAATTTTATAGGACTCTTTTGCCTATTTTTTCAAATAGTTCATATAGTATTGGAATTAATTGTTCTTCAAATGTGAATCTATCTGGTCCTAAGAAATATTTTCTGTGGAGCTCATTTATGGCTTGTTCAATTTCCTTTTTGAAAATCAAATCATTAAAGTATTTTATTTCCTTTTGTGTTAATCTGGGTAATTTATATTTTTGTAAGTATTCATCCATTTTGCATAGATAATCAGTTTTACTGGTATGTACTTGGACAAAATAACTCCTAACAATTATTATAATTTATTTTCCTTGATAGCATATTCATTTTTGTATGCTTTTCATTTTTGATATTGGTAATTTGATTTCCTTTTTATAAAAAATCATATTAACCAACTGTTTACTTTTAAAGTAAAATTAGCTCCCAGTTTTATTTATTAATTCAATGGTTTTCTTTCAGTTTTATTAATTTCTCCTTTGATTTTCAAGGTTTTTCAATTTGGTGTTTAATTGGAGATTTTTAATTCGTTCTTCTTCTACCTTTTTTAGTTGCCTGCTTAATTGATTGATCTGTTCTTTCTTGATATTATTAATCAAAGTGTTTAGAGACATACATCACCCCCTAAGTGCTTTGGCTGCATCCCATAAATGTTGGTGTTGTCTCATTGTTATCATTCTCTTTAATGAAATTTTTGTTATTTCTATGATTTATTCTCACTCATTCTTTATGATTAGATTAGTTAGTTTCTAATTAAATTTTAATCTGTGTTTTCATGGCCCTTTATTGAATTTAGTTTTTATTATGTTATGATCTGAAGAGGGTACACTTAATATTTCTGCTTTTCAGCATTTGATTGGGAGATTTTTGTGCTATAATTTTTATAATTTATAATTTTATGCTATAATGCACGTCAGTTTTTGTGTATGTGGCATGTACCAATGAGAAGAGGTATATTTCTTTCTATCCCTATTCAGTTTTCTCGAAAGGTCTATCATATACAAATTTTCTAAAATTCTATTCATCTCTTTAAGTTCTTGTTCATTTCTTTTTGTTGGAGTTATCAAGTTTTGAGAAGGAAACGTTTATTTAAAAAGTTGGCTGAGTTAAATTGTTGGAATTATTTTCTTCACCGAGTTTTTGTACCTCCTTTTCCATTTGGCCAATTCTACTTTTCTTTCAGTTTTTGACCTCTTCAAAATTTTAATTAATTTATTTTTAGTTTTCAACATTCACATCCACAGGATTTTGAGTTCCAAATTTTCTCCCCATCTCTCCCCTCAGCCCACCCCAAGACATCATGTCAATTACTCCTTTCCCTATTCTTTCTTCCCTTCTATCACAACTCTCCCTTTTCTCATCCCTTTCCCCTCTATTTTATTGTAAGGCAAGATAGATTTCTATACACCATTGCCTATATGTCTTATTTCCCAGGTGCATGTAAAAACAATTTTTAGCATTCATTTTTAAAACTTTGAGTTCCAGCATCTCTCCCTACTACTCTCCCCTCCCATCATCACTGAGAAGGCAAGCAATTGGATAATTCTACTTTTTAATGAGTTTTTTTCAATGAATTTTTGTACCTTTTTCTCATTTGAAGTGGATTTTTGTGATTCCTTTACCAAGCTGACTCTCTTGTCAAAATTTTCTTGTATCCTTCTCATTTCTTTTCCCAGGCTTCAAGGAGCTTACTCTCTAGAAATGGTTCTGAAAGCAATGCCACTAAATATCATATCATACAGGATACTATATTTGAAGAGGGCTGCTGTGAGAACTCAACTGGACTTGATCTCTAGCTTTTGCTCTTGGCCTGAATCTCTTTTTTTTCTGGGACTTTGCAGATGTGTGATACTCTCCCACCACCACTTTCCTTACTGCACCAATATCTACATCTCTTCACATTCTTTCCTTTCTTCAACAACCCTCTCCAGTGCAATTTTTCTTCTGTGAAATCCCTTCCCTGTTCTTCTTCTCTTGTAACTGTCTCTATTTCTCTTTCTCTTCCTACTCAGAGTTGGAAGTTTTGCCTCCTCAAATTCCTCTGTCTGTACTATTGTATTATACTTATCCCACTTTGCCTTAAATTGCAATTTAATATAATATAAATAATATTATATTATATATCATATCATATATTATGTATAATATATGATATATAATATATGATATTATAATACAATTTAATATAATAATTATATTTATGCTATATTTAGTTATTATTATAATATAATATATTATATATAATTATAATATAATGATATATTATAATTATAATATAATAATTATAAATACACAATTATTTGTATATTTCACTTCCCTTCTCTTCCCAAACACATTCCTGTCACTAGATCTATGGTGTGTCTTCTTTCATATTCTCAAGAGAGGCAATAGGGTGCTAGAGAGAACTATGATGAATTTAAAATATGAAGAATAAGGTCTGATGACCCTTAATAGCTCTGTGTGGGTAAGTGTGGGTAAGTCACTATAATCACTCTGTTTTTCAGTTTCCACATCTTTGACATGAGGATAGTAATACCTCTCACTACCAACCTGATTTCCCATAGTTTATGTCAGGAAAGTATTTGCGAAAACTGTTTGTAACTATTGAATTAGCAAATGTTCATTGAATTGCATCTAAAGAAGTGCATAAAAGGGTTCTTGACTATTTTTATGCCTGAAGTGGACTCCTGTGTCTAAAATAGTTTGCTGGGCTATAATATCGCCCTGCTGTTTGTAAAATATTTCTGTAGTAATCTCTGAAAGTTCCATGCTGACAAAAAGTGAACCATAACCCTTTGCTTACTGATGTTATTTGGGGCCAGAAGTCTGTACACACTGGAAGATCCATGAGGACATTTTGCAGATCATTCTGCTAAGCTCTCACATACAAAAGTTATACAAACAAAATTCCCCATGTCAATTAAATCTGCTAAAGATGGTTGTAACCTGTGGTGAACCCTTGGGTCCAAAGGTAAATTTGCTTCTTCCTTTTATTTCAAATAAGCTGTTTTCCACTGGGCTGAAAGGCCAAATAAGGCCAAAATCATTGAAATCAATGTTTTGTGTCAGTAGAATAACACTTCTAATGAACGAAATATAGTTCATTGATAGACATACAATGCATTGTGTATTTTTATGTATATGAAATTGGAATATAAAGCAAGATCAATCACTAAAAACGGAGAATAGTTCTGACTGTGGGACACATCATTGGATGATGGACAAAGTTCTAAGGAACTATTTGACCTCTTTTTTATTGCATTTAATTAGTAAATAAATATCAAAGTCCTTGTCCTTATAGTGTTTTTAACTAGCAGATAGTCTATGTGAAGAAGTATTATTTGTTGGCTACTGTGTTATTGATTCTCCCTGTTGGAGGCTTCATATCTATCCTCTCTTTTCAATAGCAAGGTTTCTACATATTGGAAATCATTCATCTTGGGCCTGATTCTATTGTCCATTGTGCCAGGAATAGTCTTGTATAAAGAATCTACTGAAGGAAGAGTTTTAGACTTTTATATGGTGGGAAGGAAATAGAGTCAAATAATTATTTACCAAGATCTATCAATAACACTTCCTAATTTACCTGCAGCTGAGAATTGGGGAAACAATTCTGGAAGTTAATCTGAGTTTAAAAGTTCTTTCCCTGTTCTTCCCCTGCACAGGCCATCCGCTACATTGGTTCTCTGTTTTCTCAATGGTAAAATGAGAGCATTAGACTGTATGATCCCCCATTAGAATGTTAGCTCTTTGAGGTTGGGGATTATTTTTATTTTTCTTTGTATCAACCATGCTTAGTGTAGAGCTGGGCATATATCAGCATTTAATAAATTCTTGTTCACTTCACTCTATCTCATGTTCCTTCTAACTCTTACATATCTGTAATTCTGAGAAGATCTTATTGGCTACAACAAATTTTTAAAACTGCACTGTAAAGTGGTTATGGCAATAAGAATTTGAAAGCAAGGTTTGACATGGATTTTCTCCAATTATAGTTGATTTTATTTCTTTTTCATATTATTCATATATTTCTTTTTAATGTACACGTCCCTCAGGATGCCTCAGAAGATGATTATATACAATATAGCATTGAATGTCTAACAGGAGTTCCTCTTAATGCACTCAGGTAGATGTCAGCAGACTAAACAAAATATGAACTCTATCGGGAAGAAGGTACAAACTCCATATACACTTAACAACTTAAAGGGATACAGAACAATGTTTGTATGAGCCTAACTGTTTTTTTGAAGTATCCTTAGGATTGGTGTTTTCGAAATGTGAAAAAAGTTAAAATTAAAATGTTACATATCTCACTAAAAATGCATCAGTGTCTCGTAAAATATATGCAGTATTTCTAACTGATGATATAGGGCACTGATTATGTTCAAGGCTTTTTGTTGTTGTTGTTAGCTTATGTGTAGGTTGCCATTTGTGATTCAGCTCATTTTTTCCCATCATATTCCATATCTAAACATCAATCCCTTGACTTAATTCAAGGGATCCCAGGGGGAGAATAATACATATCATGTCTTCCTCTTGCACTACTTTAAATCATCCTCCCTAATCCCCAAGGTGAAAATAACCATCCAATGTGGGTATATAGTAAGGAATGTATATTTAGCTATATATTTTCATGCTCAGGAAGTCTGTTAAGGAAACCATTTGTTCAAAATCAGGTGTACTTCCTTTGATGACTGAATGATGGCAATTTTGTAGGGTGGATCTCAGTGTGCTTGACCTGGTCAAGCTGTGTCACAGTCAGACACAGGATGCCTTAGAATTTCCTTTTAGATTAGGTCATCAACTCTTTTTCTCTTTTTTTCCTGTGGTTGCAGTTATTTAAGCACAGTCTAGCAACAGATCCAATATTTAGCTCTACAAGGAGAAGAAGGATGTTCATTGTTCTTGGGCCCTTGAAGGTCATGGGGAAGCTCTTCATGGTGAATATTTTAGAAAGTGAATGGCAAATTTGTGGTTACTGTGTCTCCAAATGATGGCAGACAAGAAGTAAATGGCATTTGATAGCCTCCCTTTGGAAAATTCAGACATTTTCAGAGTTAAAGTACATTTTAAATTAGTTCTCTTAAGAGGAAAGTATGTTATAAATGAAAGGCCTGTGTTGAGTTTGGTTTCTTCGAACTCTGCTTAGTAATTCGGGCCAGGAGTATGCTTTCATAATAAAGTCAGAATTTGAGAGTTGCATTTTATTTCACAGGAAAACTGAACAAATTAAACATGTTACACATATACCCATGGATATGTCATTACTAGGAGATGAAATTGATATCTGAGAGGTGATTAATGTCTTTCCATTTATGATGTGAGAAGAATGAGTAGGGTGTTATGGTAGGGCTGCTCTCCATTTCTGCAATGGACTCAGGCCAGGATTTGAACATATGAACTCACATTCTGGCACTGGGAATCCCACTTCTCACCCAGGTCCTAGCAAAGGAATAGACCTTGCTTAGCACAGCAGCTCCGGACATGCATCATGGATTTAAAGATGGCCTCACTAACATTCAGCAGTTATAGTCTTCCCCTTTGGACTTGGAACTTGTTCTATGAGACCAGGATATTTTACAGCTGTCTGCAAACCCACGTTGGGTGTGATGGTTTTTGCTATTTGCCCTGGGCACTTGTCTGGAGGTGATCTTTAGTTTGAGGTAAAGTTTAGTGTTGTGTTGCTTCCTGGCAAATTCTTAACATTTAACACATAATTTAGGCCTTGGGACAGTGGATTGCTTGAGCATATCCATGCATGGTAGATATGTTCCCATTAATTTAAGACTCTCTTGAAATACTTCATAATTTTAGCTGTCACATGGCTAGCACTTTCTAGCCTGAGGGGATTTTTAAGCTTCTGCCTTTTATTTTATAGAATATTTCTGAGTCCTATGAGAGGCTTCATCCTGCAGGAGATGATGATCTCTCTTCAGAGTAAAGAAGACCATGGTCAAGTTCAATCTTTAACACATACTGAATCTGTGATCATTGCTAAGCAACTTATCATCTCAGCTTCCTAACCCACTCTCTAAGAGATTAAGTTTCAGAGCAGATGCCAATCTTTTTTATTAAAGGTAGTTTCCTCACTGAGAGGAAACTATACCCATGAAATCACTGTTTGGTGTTCCATTAAAAGAAATCCTTAATAACTCAGAGTCATAGTCTGCTATCTCAGAACACATCCATGAAACCAGTGAATCACCTCTCATTGGGAGTCCTGGAATCTGGGAACACCCCTGAAGTAGTAGGTATATTCCTTGATATAGTTTGCAATTCACAAATCAACCATGGAAACCAACCAATTGGAGACATTCCCTTTATGTCCCTGAAAGTCCCTTCTGTGTTGAATAACAACATAAAACCTTATTTATTATGATAAACAATCTTTCTTCCACCTCAATCATTCTTTAACAGCAACAAGCTAAAGGCTGTGAGGATAGGAGAAATGACTCAATTCTTTTGGACCACTAAGGTATTACTGTGTGCATTGCTGTAGCTAAATGAAATCATATGTCTCCTACTGTCAGCTCACCTACTACAGTTCTGAGGAGGCACTATGACAGGTGGCGGGGAGCACTGTCTCATCTAGATAACTATCATCATATCGTTTAGTTTTTGACTTCAGAATATACATGTGCTTGCATGTCTAAATTTGCAAATAAGTACAAGGAAGCCCAATGATAATTACAGACTATTAATTACTATTTAAAAATAATCCATAAAGGGCAAACATCTTCAGAAATGCAGGGCACATAACTGTATTTAGCTTCTGTTAATTCTACCAAAATATCAGAAGTTGCAGAATCAACGCTATAATATAGCAGGACTCTTTCCTAACATTTCTGAAAATTGCTGATTTATAGTGTACACTGTTCCGATTGCTTAATGGTTCCAATGAGTTTACAGGCCCAGTGCTATAATTTTCTGTAGCTCTCATTCCACTGGTGTGGTTCTCCAATCACACTATTTATTTTCATTTAGTCTATGACCTAGTTTTGGATGTGCTTAATGTAGTTTGCCCATGAGAAGGTACTGAGCCTTACCTCTCCCATAGAGAGCCATGAATCCCTCATTAACCAGTCATGGCACATGACACAGGAGGTGATTTTCAGTGGCCTATGGGCAAGGCCCTAGGTGAAAATCAAGCAAGACAATTTTTGTTTTTGGTGTCCTCTCTTTTTGGATATCATCGCTATGGTGTCTGCCTTGTCTCCCAGAGTCCTAGCTGCCCTTCAATGTCCACACTCCTTTGCCTCCCCTCCGGTGGTCTGCCCTCCTAGGAAGTACCTGGAGAACCAAAATCACCTTTTTAAAAATCTTTTCTTCCCAGCCAAAATGACCTTAGTGTCAGTGTAACTGACTCAGAGCCAGAATGAAGCATTTACATATCCTTGTTGGTTTGAAAATTATGTGTCCTGTTTGTTATGCCTGATGCTTTCATCTTTGTTATAAACAATTGGAATTGTCATAAAATGAATATCTACTTGTCATGGAGATCAGGACTTCCTGGTGCAAAAATGTGAATTTAAAGAAAATCAAGTTGTAATATGTACCTTATCATTCCTCAGTTCTGCACTTTTAGCATCTCTTTTAGCACCTACCTTTAGTCTGAGCTTATTTGAGCTTAGAAGAAAGCAGTCTTCACCAAGTCAAATTAAAGTGGTCCAAACTGAACAGTTAATGAGGTTGGGGTTTAGGAGGATAAATGAGAAAGTTTGGGCTAAACCTTGGGAATGAATTCCAGAGAATCTGTCTATCTGAATCAGAGAAGAGAAAGTATTTTGTCAAGGTGCAGTTCCCCGACTATTAATACAGACTATCTTTTATTCGTAATGGACAACCAGACAATGGAGGACAGTCCTTGCCACAATTAGAGGTAATTTATGCCTGATTTCAGCTTTTAGAGCACTTTATATATATTCTCTGCCTGCTTCCAATTCAACCAAGAGACTTAAAAGGTTACTTCTGGCTACGAGTGCCTGAGGGGCAGGTACTGTGTAGCAACCAGGAGTCTTTTCTAAAGGCTGAGGTGTTAGCAGAATTGTTGAATGAAGAGTTGTTGAACTAGAATTGAATGCACATACATAAGGAATGGTATACCTCTCTATTGGATATTTTGCTCTTTTCTTTCCTTCATGCCTGAGAGAACTAGGTGCTGACTTGGGGTGAGGCAAGAAGCTAAATTCTCCAATAGGCCACCATGTGTACATGAGTACATGGTATCACTGTTGTTTTTAAGTTCATTTTTATCCTGATCATAGGTGAATGAGTACCTGGAGACAGAATCAACAAACTTATGGTTTTGTGAACTTCTAAAGGTTTTAAAAATCATTAGAGCACCTTTCTAGCAACTAGTCAGTACAAAGTCTACCAGTGTCTGTAGCCTGGGCTGAGAGTGGAGGAAATTTATCCTTATGTATGAGAGTTCAGTTTTGGCTTGGTAACTACTGAATCATCAATCCTTCCAGCTCCTCAGTCAAGACTTTTCATCACCATAGTACCAGTCCCCTATTCCCACCATACCTCACAGTAACTCATGGTTATAAATAGCTTCATTAGTTCTCCACACTTGATTGAATTAGAAATAGGCATAGAATATTTTCTAGAGGCTGAAACCAAGTGGGGATATCTTTACCTGAACTCCATATTTCAACTCTGTGACTGGGATACTCTCCCTTTTCATCTCTCCCTTCTGGCTCTCTTGACTTTTTTCAAGTACCAGCTACAATCTCATCTTTTATAGGAAGCCTTCCCTATATCTTTCTAGTACCTTCCATCTATTATTCTTTCAAATTAGTCTATGTAGATTGTGTGTCCATAGTTATTTGCATGTTTTTTTCCTTATTAGCCTGCAAGGTCTTTGAGAGCAGAGATTGTCTTATATCTTTCTTTGTAATCCCACCACTTAGCACAATGTCTAGTATATTGTAGCCACTTAATAAATCTTTTATTGACTGGCTAACCTATGTCAGAGACTGGCCTCTATGGATGTATTCTATGTAACTCTAGACACTCATCCACAGGAGAAAAAGGTGCAAGCTAATATGACTTGTTTTGTATGATTCTGACACTAGGCTCTGGGCTGCTCCAGAGAACTTCAAAGAGTAGACTTCAATTCTTCAAACATCTTGAAGATTTAGCTTAAAGCCAACAGTCAAATCCTCTGATGCTACACTCAGCTCCTCACTCCCAGGAAGCGATACACAGTGGTTAGGAATGAGGATAAATCCAGACTTGATTTTGAGAGTATGTGTACATTAATAGAATGTCATGTTAACCCAAATGAACTCTTAATAGAACAAACCATAGCAAAAGTTGCTGCTCTTTCTTCATTCTCAAAGAGGACCAATGACATCATGGGGGTGATGTCTTGACTTGTAAATACATTGGATTTGAGTAAGACAGAGCTGCACAGCCATCAGCTTCACTCTCTCCTCCTCCAGGGTCATTACAGTCCAATGGCAAGACAAAATTCAAGATGACTGGTGATGGCCCAAGATGCAGTAGGTGACCTTGGCCTTTATTTTGCTCATGCCTTGTGGTTGCCAATTTTGCTCTCCTTTTACTATCAGTTGAAGAGTTATACAAATTGAAATTTTGGCACTGAGAGCTGCAGTGGAACAATTCTAACTGTATATAATCTTGAGCTTGTAAAGGCATATGAGATGGCCACCTAATATACACATATACACGTATGTGTGTATGTAATGGTTTATATCAGGATGACTATCTAACATGTGTGTGTATGTAGCAGTATATGTATGTATATGTGTATTTATCTCTCTCTCTTCCTCTCTCCCCACACATGAATGTATGCATGTATCAGGGTGGTCTCTGCCCAAACCACACACACACACATATACACATATATTTATATACTTATAAATAGATATATACTTAAATAAATATGCATATGAATAAGCAAATGAATACATGCACATATATTTCTGTATACATACATACACAGACATGCTTGTGTTTCCTTTCTGCTTGAAAATACAAAACAAAGCTAAAAAATCTTTCTGCCTAAGAAAGTAAATAATTGGTGCTCTGTTGAACATGAAAGGGAGACTTAAATTCAGTAAACCCTACTACAACTTCCTTTATAGGAATCTGAAGAAGATGATGAGATAAGATGGTAAAATGCTTGCAGATCTTTGAAAGAAAAGCATCTTGTAAATCTAAAATATGATTACTATTAACATTTTCCTAGTCATATTTCCCTAGTCTTTAAGTACAGCGCTCCATAGAGAACTAAAATTTTCTTGGACTAGTTACTGAATTTTTGTATTGAAAATGTTCATTTTGTAAACACTGAATCTTTCATTTCCATTAGGTAAGTTCCAAAATATATTTTGGCATATTTGCATACATTCAGATGACAGTAAATAAGTAACAATTATTCAATGAAATCTATCCTTTTTTATGGTTCTGTCTCTTACTAGCCTCTCAAGGAACTTGTCACTAACTCACTTTTTCCTGCTTTACTTCCAGGTTTTCCTAGAGGCGGTGGCCAAATGCAGCCTCATATTAATCTAAAATTGAAAGACTCCCAGGTTCTAAGGGAAATGTTGAAAGACATTGGAGAGGAGGTTAATTTTAAGAATGGACATATCTGTCATGTCACTATATTTAATAAAAGGTGAAGGGTACGAGAAGCAGGAAGGCAAAGGTATTTTTCCTAGACTTTTGCTATACTACCATCATAATGTTTGCATGTAGGTATAAAGGAAAGAAAACTGGATTTGAGCCCAGTTTTCCAGGCTTTCATTCTTACACTCTATGGGGCCTTGGGTAAGTCATTTAACTGATCTGTGTCAAATGAAGGCATTCCATATGACAATTTACAAGGCTTGGGTGATAGTGCACCTATAACCACAAAGGACTTATAGAGATCAACTAGTTCAGTCTCATGAATAAAGCCATGAGGTCTCGCTCCAGTTTTACTAATGAAATCTCCAATATCATTTTCGTTTGGAAAAAATTATAGTAATTTGAAAAGTGTGACAAATTTGAACAGTATGGTGACACACACTTAATTAAAAAAATTTAGAAAAGCCTTAATAACCACAAGAACTCACAATGTTCAAAAGAACTTTAATGTAGTTATGGTAGTAATATAAATTCTTACCAAATGAATTTAAAAACAAAGAGTTTTTGCTACAAAGGATATTTTCAAAATGATCTGGCCACATCATATGCGTATTTAAGCAGGTTTTTTTTTTTTTTTTTGGTGTTTTTTGTTACTTTTTTTTGCTTTTAAAGTTTTTTTTTTTTTTTTTTTAATAAACTCAATCCTTCCAACATTTCCAGTCTTCTTTCTCATGATTTTTGTCTATGGACTTTTTTCCCATTGGCGTTTCCTTTCTTGTTGATCTTTGCATAAGACACTACATCTCCTGACACTAGGCATGTTTAATGATTTGTCCCCACTTTCCTTGAAACTCTGTCTCCTAAGCACTGCCTACTGGTTTCGCTGGCTTCTTTCAAATCTTAACTAAATTCTTACTTTCTGCAAGAAGTCTTTTCCAGTCATCTTAACCTTAGTACCTTCTCTAAAATTATGTAAAATTTGTTCTGTCTTTATCCCTTTCTCTGTTTCTGTCTCTTTGTCTCTTTCTCTGTTTATGTTTCTGTCTTTGTGTGTGTGTGTACACACACACACACACACAAATATATGTATGTACAATTTAATTTTTTTCAATTATATGTAAAAAGCTTTGTACATTTTCTTTTTAAAAATTTGAGTTCCTTTTTGTTTTTTGGGGGGTCAGTATTTTATCTTTTAAAAATTACTTGGAAAAATATTTTTAAATTTTGAAAAATAAATTTTGAGTTCCAAATTATCTGCCTACCTCTTTCCTTGCTCCTATATTAACAAAGCAAGCACTTTGATATAAGTTAAACATGTGCTGCCTTGCAAAACATATCCATATTAGTCATGTTGCAAAAGAAAACAGATAAAAAATTCAAAAAATAAAATTAAAAAAATATTCTTCAATCTGCATTTAGACTCCATAAATTCTTTCTGTGGAAGCAGATAGAATTTTTATTCACAAGTCTTTTGGAATTGCCTTAGATCATTGCATTGCTGAGAAGAGCTAAAGTCATTCACAGTTGATCATGGTACAATTTTGCTCTTACTCTGTACAATATTCTCTTAGTTCTGTCCACTTCACTTTGCATCAGTTCATGCAACTGTTTCCAGATTTTCCTGAAAGCATGCTGGTCTTCTTTTTTTATAGCATTTCACTATAACTATATACCACAACATGTTCAACCATTCCCCAGTTGATGGGCATCCCCTTAATTTCCAACTTTTGCCATCACAGAAAGAGCTGGTATAAAATATTTTTGCATATATAGGCTTTTTTTCCTTTTTTCTTTTTTAAAAAAAATCTTCCCTTTTCATGTATCTGACAGGTGAACTGTTTCATGCTTCCCCAATTTCCTTATGGTATCACCTTTTTTTCATCTAAATTGTGAAAAGAGAATTAATAGCTTGGGAAAAGAAGTACAAAGAATAATGAAGAAAATAATGCTTTGAAAACGAGGTTAGTCAAATTGTAAAATACTTTGAAGAGAAGAACTTAAAAAGCAGAATTGATCAAATGGAAAAGGAGGTACAAAATCTCACTAAACAGAACAAATATTTAAAAATTAGAATTTGGCAAGTGGAAGGTATTGACTCTATGAGACATTAAGAAAGAATAAAACAGAGTCAGAATAAAAAATGAAAAAATGTGAAACATCCAATCAGAAAAAAAATTTACAGATTGAGAATAGATAATTTAAATAATTACTGAACTATCAGAAAGCCATGATCAAAGGAAAAGCCTAGACATCATATTTCAATAAATTGTCAAGGACAACTGTTACAACATCATGGAGCCAGAGAGTAAAATTGAAATGAAAGATCCATTGATCACCTCTTAAAAAAGATCACAAAATAAAAACTTCCAGGGATATATAGCCAAATTTCAGAACTCCCAAGTCAAAGGGAAAATAATTAAAGCAGTCAGAAAGAAGTCATTCAAATAAAGTGGAGCCATAGTCAGGATTACACAAGATCTAGAAGCTACTACATTAAAAGCATCAAAGACTTTGAAAATGATGTTCCAGAATGGAAAAGAGCTGAAATCGCAAGCAAGAATAACCTATCCCGCAAAAGTGAATATAATGCCTCAAGGGAAAAATGGATATTTAATGAAACAGAGGACTTTCAAGTATTTCTAATGAAGCAACAACAATAAAAATCAGAACTGAATAGAAAAGATGACTTTCAAATATAAGAATCTAGAAAATCACGAAAAGGTAAACATAAAAAGAAATCATAAAGGACTCAGCAAGGGTGAACGAAATACCATTCTATATGGGAAGATGACATGTCTTTTAAGAACTTGATCATTATTTAGTCAGAAGGATTCTACATAGAAAGAAGGTGTGAGGGTGAATCTATCAGATGTTTTTCAAATATAATCAAGTGTAATGGAAAGATGATGATAGTCTCCCCTGTTATTTAATAATAATAGTAACTAGCATTTGTGCAGTATTTAAAGTCTTGCAAAATAATTTATAAATGTTTTTCTCATTCTATCCACACAATAACCCTTGGAAGAAGATGCTATCATTATCCTCCCTTTATTGATAAGAAAAACTGGTAGAGAAATATCACTCTCCAAGCGTTCTTTCTATTGTGCCACTTTGACTCCTTCTGATAAAGTTCTAGAAATGTTAGCTACAGCTATAAGAAAAGTAAAAGAAATTTATAGAATAAGTATAGACATAAAGAAACAAAATTATGGTTTGCAGATGACATTAAGATTTACTTAGAGAAATTCAGGAAGTTAACTAAAAATAACTAAAACACTGAATAACTTCAATAATGTATCAAGATATGAATTAAACTCACATAAACACTGGCTTTTCTCTATATTGACAAAAATGCCTTTCAAAATCATTAAAATAATGAGTAGTCTATCAAGACATAATTAGCAATTAAAAGAATACAACTATGAAACACCTTTTATAGAAATAAAAAAATTCTAAATAGTTGGAGAAATAAGCTACTAATAGGTGGGCCACGCTCAAACAATAAAAAGAGCAATGGTAAATAATTAATTTATAGATTCATTGCAGAACAAACAACCAAAGAGTTGTTTTCTAGCATTTGGAAAAAAGACAATAAAATTCATCTGGAGAAACAAAAGGTCAATAATCTTAAGGGAAATCACCAAAAAATATAGTGAAATGAAATTGTACCAAGCAGAATCTAATCTCAAAATATAGTTTTAAGCTATAATCATCAAAACTATTAAAACTGATTAAAAATATAAAAGATGATTAGTGAAAGAGATTAGGTATACAAACCCAAGAAGCAATCAAGTATAATAGCTTTATGTTGGGTAAACATAATTGATCGTGTCTTGGGAATTAAAAACTCACAAACAAATGCAGAAAAGCTGAAATAATATGCACATCCTTTGCTGATCTGAATGCAATAAAAACTATATTAAATAAGCTCTGCACTGAAGATAATGATGCCAATGGAACAAGATATCAAAATTGGGGGATACAGTCATTACAGCATTAAGGGAAAATTTTACATTTTTAAAAAATATTTATCTTTTTAAATAATTATTTCATTTGTTTTCAGTGTTCTATAATCACCTCCACATATCTTAGATATTTTTCCCTCTTTCCCCTTCTTTCCCCCCCCTCCCCACTCCATCTTGAGATGGTTTGCAATCTTATATAGCTTCTACATATACATTCCTATTAAATACAATTTCATCATAGTCATGCTGAATAAAATAATTAAAATGAATGAGAGAAAACATAAAATAAAACAAAACAAAACATAGCACAAAAGAAAATGGTCTGCTTCAATCTGCAATCCAATTCCATAGTTCTTTCTCTGGATGTGGAAAGTGTTTTGCCTCAAAAGTCCACTGGAAATTTTTAAGTCCTTGCATTAATATGAAGGACTAAGTCTACCAGAAAAATTCCTCACACACTGTAGTTGTTGCTATGCACAAATTTCTCCTGGTTCTGCTCCTTTCACTCAGCATCAGTTCATATAAGTCTTTCCAGGTTG
This sequence comes from Notamacropus eugenii, assembly GCF_028372415.1. NCBI lineage: Eukaryota > Metazoa > Chordata > Mammalia > Diprotodontia > Macropodidae > Notamacropus > Notamacropus eugenii. The sequence goes on from NC_092875.1 coordinate 451,019,378, forward strand.
CTCTGAAGTCTTCTTGTTCATCATTTCTTGTAGTACAATAGTATATTCCATTACATTCATATACCACAACTTGTTCAGCCATTCTCCAATTGGTGGACATCCCCTTGATTTCCAGTTTTTGGCCATCGCAAAGAGAGCTGCTTTCAGTAGTTTTGTACATGTGGGACCCTTTTCCACTTCTATGATCTCTTTGGGATGTAGTCCCAGAAAAGATATTTCTGGGTCAAAGGGTATGGACATTTTTGTAGTACTTTGGGTATAGTTCCAAGTTGCTCTCCAGAATGTTTGATCAGCTCACAGCTCCACCAACAATGAATTAGTGTTGCAACTCTCCCACATCTTCTCCAACATTTATCATCTTGTTTTCTCATGTTAGCCAATATGATAGGTGTGATATGGTACCTCACAGGTATTTTTTATTCGCATCTCTCAAATCAATAGTGATTTAGAGCATTTTTTCATATGGCTATAGATAACTTTAATTTCCTCTTCTGAAAACTGCCTGTTCATATCCTTTGACCATGACTTGTATTCTTTACATTTCACTCAGTTCTCTATATATTTTAGAAATGAGGCCTTTATCACAGACACTAGTTGCAAAAATTCTTCCCCAGTTTTCTGCTTTTCTCCTAATCTTGGTTGCATAGGGTTTGTTTGTGCAAAAGCTTTTCAATTTAATGTAACCAAAATTATCCATTTTGTACTTCATACTTTTTTCTATCTCTTGTTTAGTCAAAAATTTCTCCATTCTCCATAAATCTGACAAATGCACTATTCCTTGCTCCACTAATTTGTTTATAGTCTCAATCTTTAAACCTAGATCATGTACCCATTTGGACTTTACTCTTGCGTACAGTGTCAGGCATTGATCTATGCCCAGTTTACACCACACTGTTATCCAGTTTTCCCAGCAATTTTTGTCAGACAGTGAGTTTTTATCCCAAAATCTGGGGTCTTTGGATTTATCAAACAGTAGATTGTTATATTCATTGACTACTGTGTCTTCAGTATCTAACATACTCCACTGGTCTACCCCTGTGTTTCTTAGCCAGTATCAAGTGGTTTTGATAATTGCTGCTTTACAATACAATTTGAGATTTGGTAGGGCTAGACTACCTTCCCTAGCATTTCTTTCCATTAGTTCCCTTGATATTTCAGATTTTTTGTTCTTCTGGATGAATTTTGGTATTATTTTTTCTAGCTCCAGAAAATAATTATCTGATAGTTTGAACAGTATGGCACTGAATAAGTTAATTAATTAAGGGAGAATTGACATTTTTATTATATTAGCTCAGGCCCACCAATGAGCAACTGATGTTTTTCCACTTATTTAGATCTGACTTTATTTGTGCGAAAAGTGTTTTGTAATTGTCTTCTTATACTTCCTGGATTTGTTTTGTCAGGTAGACTCCCAAATATTTTATAGTGTTTACCTTAGCTTTAAGTATGATTTTTCTTTTTATCTCTTGTTGTTGGGTTTTGTTAGTAATATATAGAAATGCAGATGATTTATGTGGGTTTATTTTGTAACCTGCATCTTCATCAAAGTTGTTTATTATTTCAAGTAGTATTTACTTGATTCTCTGGAATTTTCTAAGTATATCATGATATGATCTGCAAAAAGTGACATCTTAGTATTTTCTTTGCGTATTCTAATTCCTTCAATTTCTTTTTCTTCTGTTATTGCTACAGCTAACATTTCTAGTACCATATTGAATAATAGTGGTGATAATGGACATCCTTTTTTTCACCTCTGATCTTACTGGAAATGCATTTAGCTTATCCCCATTGCATATAATGCTTGCTGAAGGTTCTAGATAGATACTGCTTATTATTTTTTGGAAAGTTCCATTTATTTCTATTCTCTCCAGTGTTTTCAATAGGAATGGGTGCTGTAATTTGTCAAAAGCTTTTTCTGCCTCTATTGAGATAATCCTGTGATTTCTGTTACTTTTGTTGTTGATATGATCAATAATGCCAATAGTTTTCCTAATATTGAACCAGCTCGGCATTCCTGGTATAAATTCCACCTGATCGTAATGTATTATTCTCATGATAAGTTGCTGTATTCTTTTTGCTAATATCTTATTTAAAATTTTTACATCTATATTCATTAGATAAATTCATCTGTAATTTTCTTTCTCTGTTTTGACTCTTTCTGGTTTAGGTCTCAGAACCATATTTGTATCATAAAAGGAATTTGGTAGCACTCATTCTTCCCCAATTTCCCCAAATAGTCTATATAGTTTTGGAATTAATTGTTCTTTAAATGTTTGATAGAATTCACTTGCAAATCCATCTGGCCCTGGAGAATTTTTCCTAGGGAATTCATTGGTGACTTATTCAATTTCTTTTTCTGAGATGGGGTTATTTAAGTATTCAACTTCCTCTTCTGTTAGTCTGGGCAATTTATATTTTTTAAAAATAATCATCCATCTCATTTAGATTGTTGAATTTATGGGCATACATTTGAGTAAAGTAATTTCGAATTATTATTTTAATTTCCTCCTCATTGTAGGTTAGTTCACCCTTTCCATTTTTGATCTTTGTATTATGATTTTCTTCTTTCTTTTTTTTTTAAATTGACTGAAGGTTTATCAATTTTATTGGTTTTCTCATAAAACCATCTCTTAGTTTTATTTATTAGTTCAATAGTTTTCTTAATTTCAATTTTATTAATCTCTCCCTTGATTTTTCAGTATTTCTAATTTGATATTTATATGAGGATTTTCAATTCGTTCTTTTTCTAGCTTTTTCAGTTGCATTCCCAAATCATTGCTCTCCTCTTTCTGTATTTTATTAATGTAGGCATTCAAAGATATGAAACTTCCCCTAAGAACTGTTTTACACTATTCCATAATATTTGGTGGGTTGTCTCATTATTGTCATTCTCTTGAATGAAGTTGTCGACTGTTTCTATGATTTGTTGTTTAATCCACTCATTCTTCAGAATTAGATTGTTTAGTTTCCAATTAATTTTTGGTCTATCTTTTCATGGCCTTTTATTACATGTAATTTTTATTATTTATTATTTATTATTAAATTTTATTATGATCTGACAAGGATGCATTCACTATCTTTGCATTTCTGCACTGGATTGTGAGGTTTTTATGCCCTAGTGCATGGTCAATTTTTGTATATTTACCATGTACTGCTGCAAAAAAGATATATTCCTTTCTATCCCTATTCAGTTTTCTCCAGGGATCAATCATATGTGCCTCATCCAGAGTTTTATTCACCTCCTTAACTTCTTGAAAATTTTACATGTTTAAGAAATTTTTTAAAAAAGAGAGAAAAGAAAGACTTGATCCATGGATTGGGTATACAACTAAAATGCTAGAAAGTCAAGATATTAAAAATGCTTTTTAAATACCAAAATAGAAATCCTTAAAATTAGAGATTATATAATTAAACATAACAATAAGAATAATATCACTGAGTTAATAAATAAAATTAGGAGCACATGTATGTACACATACACACATATGTTTATACCATAAGCTAGTATGATTAAAAAGGAAAATCAAGTTGCCAGTTTCAAAAATTTATCAAAAGTAGAATTCACAACCAATGAAAAACAAAAAAAATATATTATTAGAAATGCTTTGGTCCAATGATATTCCAGTATAGATGACAACTTAAAACTGTTTCCAGAAGATATAAAATACCCACATTATCACAAGAATTAATTTAAACAATCAGATTTCAGAAGAAAAAACTGAACAAGTCATAAATGAATTTCAATAGAACAAAAAAAACTTCAGCACAGGTGATTTTTTTCAAGCATTCAATTTCACATGAGCTATTTGCAGAGCTAAGCAAAAGAATGGAGCCTAACAAATGCTTTCTGTGATAATGTAATACAATTATGGTCTTGATATCTAAAACAGCAAGCTAGAACAGCAAAAGAAAACTAAACACAAATAATCCTATTAATGCAAATATTTTAAACAAAACATAAGCTAAGAGACCAAACAATATCACAAAGATTATGCATTTTGACCACATTAGATTGATACAAGGAATACAAAGTTTATTTCAGTTAGGAAAACTATAGACTTAACTAACCATATTAACAATAACAAAAATTCATTATTATATTAAATGCAGGTAAACCTTTGACAAAGCACCACATCCATTTCTGTTAAAAAATACTAAAAAACAACAAAGTTTGCTTTCCTTAAAATGATAAATAACACATATTTAAATCCAAGAGTTTCCAACATATGTGTTGTAGATAAATGACAATCCTTACCAATAAAATCAGTATAAATGAGAATGTTCTTTATCACCGGCTCTATTTGCAATAACTAACATTGTAATGACAAAACCAAATGGCTAGTAGAGAAGTACAAATTAAAGCAATTCTGAGATTTCACAACTTTGAAAGCTCTAAGACTTCTGCTCCAAATATTGATTGTTCATATTTTAGTGGACCTAGAATGAAGTATCATCTCTTTTTCCTCCCGGAGAGAGGTTTGACTTTACATTTTAATATGATACATATATATTATATGCAGTGAATGAGAATTTTTATTTTTGCTTTACTATGCATGACTATTAAAAAAAGGATTTGTTGTTTTTCTTTTCTCTTTTTTCTCCCAATGGGGAAGGGTATGGGAGGGAGACGAAATAGATTTCTGCTAATGAAAAAAATAATAAAGAGGTAAGTCAGTTGTGTTACACATGCAGAATACTATATGACCTTTCAGATGAAGTCACTATATTATTTACTTAATTATTTTGCTTTTTTTATGAGATCTTTCATAGAGTGGGGGTAATCTGTACAAAATATAATGTAAAAAACAAAATGCATATATATAAATATATAGTATGTATGCAAATGTGTGTCTATGTGTGTATATATATACAATGTATAATATGCTCATATACACTGTGTGTACATACATATGCATGCATGCACTTGCATGTGCATATATATGTATATATCACTTAATGAGGTAAACAATCATTCAACAAAATATTTTTTGAAAATCTGACATAGAGTCTGGCAAAAAGTAGATTTATATAAAAAACTCATAACAAATAACACAATAAACTCCAAATTAGATACAGGATCTAGATATATAAAGTTCATATCAAAAATATGTTAGAGGAAAAATGAAAGAGTTCTTGAGAAAACAAGGAATAGAGAGGAACATATTGTAGGTAAAATGGATGGTTTCGATTCCATAAAATGGAAAATTTTCTGCAAAAACAATATTCATACAATTAAAATTGGAAGGGAACTAATTAATTTTGGGAAAATTCTGCTGCTAATTTCTCTCATAGCAGTTTTATAACAAAGATATATTAGGAAATAATACAAATCTATGTTTTCCAATAGAAAAATGGTCAAAGAATATGAATAGGCAGTTTAGAAATGAAGAAATACAAGTTGTCAATAATAATGCTAATAAAAAGTAAGAAAAATTAATATAATCTTGAGATTTCATTATATACATGTTGAATTTGCAAAAATGATAAAACAAGTAAGTGACATTTTAAACAGGAGATGTGGGAGGATTCTGTACCATTCATGGAACTCCCAAAGTCGTACAACCATGCTGGACTGCACTTGTGAACTATGATAAAAAAATACATCATCCTGAAAAAGGTAAAAGAAAGAACTCCTGTAAATAAAAATATAACAGCACATTTTTCTTCTAGTCTAGAACTAGAATTTAAATGGGTGTGTTTCAATTGGTGAACGGTTGAAGATATGGATAGTCTATGTATATAACGGCATAGTATTTCCAGCACTAAGTAGATAAATTTAGAGAAAAACTGGGACATTTTTATGACTTGAGTCTTAGAATAGCATCATGGCTATAGAACACTGATCTTTTCTGCTGCATGGCAGAGAGGTGATAAACTACAAATGAAGAATGAATTCTAAATTTTCAGTTGTAGCCAATGTATAATTTTATTTTCTGGGTGCATAATTGATATGTTGATTTGTTGAAAGAAAGAACTTCTACATTTCTTTTTTTTAAAGTGGGTAAATTTCAGAAGGGCCATTGGAAAGTGGTGATAGGTGATTCTAAAATAAGAAGAAGAGAAAGAGAAAAATGTTGAATCATCAAAAAAATAAGAGAGTTTGACAAAGCAAGTGTATATACAAAACACACAAGTGGGGGGATATTTTAATATTATGTTAAATTTATTTTTAAAAGCTATACATAGTGAAAAATTGTACATAATTAATTTTATGAACAATCCTCTTTTTCTTTCTGATTTGAAGTATTCATGTTTTTCTGCTTATTAAATTTATTTAGGAGTTTTATGCACATATCCATACACACATATATAATCATGTGAAATGTATGGAAATCCCAAATGGGGTCATGAGGAGTCAGAGCATGACTGAAAAATAACTATTAGCCAGTTAGAAAATCAAGGTCCAGAATTTGCCCAGATCTTCAGATCCTGAATTGAAACTGATAATTGCGTTAACTCTGTATTTAAACTATTAACTTTGCTAGGGAAGAATAATAAAAAAACCCTACAAATTTAGTTTTGTGAGATTTGTACTTTGCATTTAGGCAATGTGGTGACCATAACGAAATTACACCGTATTTGCATTTCAAAAGTCTTTTCCCCACGATTTATACATTTTATGTTTCACACCAGGGGGCCAAATTTGGAAAGCACTTGCATATAGAAATATGACTGAAACATCTTTATAAAGTATAAGAAGTAGGATCGTTTGCTAATTATTCTCTGTTGGAGCCATCAATTGGTCCTAAGAGAGTTGATTTTAGCTTTTGACTCTTTCGGTTTCATCATGCTTGCTCCTGCTTGTAACTTGGAGAAAGCTGATATTAGATTATATATTCACTTTTGGATTCTGGATGTTGGTTTTACTCATGGACTCCAAAGGAATAAGTTAATGCTACCATTCGTGGAAAATAGAAAATATGAGTCTCTTCTCTTCTCTGTGTAGTCTATGCATTATAGATGAGGTGGAGTGGAGAGGGAAATAATTACTTTCCCTTTCTTATGGAAAGAAACTTTGTGTAGCCAGGAAAAAAAAGAAGAGTCGGAGTTAAATAACACACAAGTTATTTAAAAATGAACAAATTGCCAGACTTTTGTTCCTCAGTTTCACTCTCTGTCAAATTATTTGTACTATCACCCTTATAAGGATACAGTGAAGAAAGCACATATAAGTCTGTATCTGGAAGTTATTAAAGGTTATTAAAGAATAATAACCTAGTGAACTTGTAGGAAAGGAAAAAATTGTATTTAGCATTACACCAGCTGAGACATTGCAAATGCATAGTTACATATTCTTAAATTAAAACTGGCCTAAACTTGTAACTTTCTTCCATATAGTAGTCAGTCAATAAACATTTACCAAGTTTCTGTTTTTGTGTCAGGCACTGTTATAAATGCTGGGGATGCAAAAAAGGAAAAAGAGAATCTCTGCTCTCATGAAGCTCACAGTGTAAAGGGGGAGACATGCAAACAAATATATACCAAGTGATCTCCATATAGGATAAATTTGTTATTGTTCATTCATTTCAATCATGTCCAACTCTTTGTGACCCTATTGGAGTTTTCTTGGTAAAGATAGTTGAGTGGTTTGTCATTTCCTTCTCCAGCTTATTTTACAGATGAGGAAACTGAGATAAATAGAATTAAGTGACTTACCCAGAGTCACACAGCTAGTAAGTGTCTGTGGACAGATTTGAACTCAGGAAGATGAGACTTCCTGACTTCAGTCCTGGTGCTCTGTACACTATACTGTCTAGATATCCATGCAGGATAAAGAGGAAATAATTAGAAGGGGGAAGACACTAGAACTGAGAGACTGTGAAAGGCTTCCTGTAGAAGATGGGATTTTAGTTGGGACTAAAAGGCAGATGTGAGTAGGAAAAGCACTTCAAATACGAGAGACAGCTAGAAAAAATGGTCAGTCTGGAGATGAAGTGTCTAGTTTGCGGAACAACCAGGAAGTCAGTGCCATTGGATGGAAGAATGTGTGACAGGGAGCAAGGTATAAGAAGACTGGAAAGGTAGGAAGGGGTCAGAGCATGGAGAACTGTGAGTAATGTTTGTACTCTAAAAACCTGGATAATGATGAAATTACCCTTTCTCATTTTTGTTTCATAAGATACTTCACTATTGACTTAAGAGACTTTCTTTTTCTTTATGGCAACAAACTAGATTTTCAAAATTATCATTAATCAAAGGAGAAAAATTCTTCGAGAAGCAAAATTGTCAGAGAATCAGTATTATGATGTTAAAAAATGAAATAGATAATTATAGACCAACTCAAAAACTAATATTCTTTCCAAATCATCATCAGTAACAAGTCTATACATACTATATCCTCTTTGATTTTAGGGAGCTTATTTTTTCAAGGGCCCATTAATCTTTATTACTCCCCATCCCATTTCTTTGCCTTTCTCATTTGAAATTGGAGTGTTCTTCAGGGGTTGTTGATGAAAGCAGAGTTTTTAGAAAGACATTTCACTTGACATCAGAAAACATTCTTAATTTCTCCCCATCCCATGCTGAGCATCTGGGTGGCACAGTGGAAAGAGCACTGGCCCTGGAGTCAGGAGGACCTGAGTTCAAATCTGGCCTCAGATACTTACTAGTTATGTGACCCTGAGTGAGCCACTTAACCCTGTTTGCCCCAGTTTTCTCATCTATTAAATGGGCTGGAGAAGGAAATGGCAAACCACTTCAATATATTTGCCAAGAAAACCCCAAGTAAGGTCACAAAGAGTTGCACAACTGCTGAACAACAACTTGTGCTACTGAAATCATTGAAAATATGTTGAGAGAGATTAGGATTGTCCTTATGTAACTGCAGTGTAGTGTGGTGGATAGTGTTGTTGGCTTGGAGTCAGGAAGACCTGCCTTTGACACTTACTAGTTGGTCAAGTCATTTAACCTCTGTGTCTCATCAAAAAACTACTAGGACAGATTTCATACTGAGAAAATCAGAGATTGTTTTAGAGGTCACTTAAATATTCTGAAAAACAGCCTGAAGAAGTTTGACCATATACACTCATTTTGACTCACTGTATACTGAGGCCAATCAGAATTCTTGAACATTCAAGGGAAATATAGCATAACAATTTAAGTCCTGGAATGAAAAAAATCATAGAGGATGATTGCAACACTTTCTCTGTGACATATTCATTAAGTCCATTCATTTCTCTCTTTGACCTGAGACTAACATAATTTCACACAGCATCTCAACTCTACTGTCAACGTAGAGTTGTCAAGGGGAACTGGTGCCAATGGAAACAAATGCACTATAATGGTCTCTATGAGAGTTTGAATCACAGAAAATATTGAAGAGTACCAGTTTAGTGGTGTTTTTTTTTTAATGCTGGAGAAAAACAAATTCAGTGGAAAGTACCTATTCACAGAGGTTAGACCCCATAGGATTGTATCATAGCCCAAAACTGCCAATACCATTTATTTTGTGGGATAAACATCTGTGCTTTGCAGTATAATTGGGGGTACAAGTGCAATGTAAGTTCTGTTTAGTTTGCAACTCCGGTTGTTTCTTCCCCCATACTGTTTGCGTTAATTGCCCCTTTGTGGATGGGTTCCACATTCTCAAAGCCTTATAGTGTGGAGCTGAATTTGTGCTGTGCTACTCTCAAACACACCTGCAAGAGGTTTTAATAGCTTTAAAAGCTGAAGATGCTTCCCTAACTCCCTGTTGCATGACAGCCATGACTACCTGAGGTACCATCACATAAGATAATTTAATAATAGCTATGATGAGGAAGGCACCTGAAATTCCATCTGGAAGTTTACAGTGTGGTTGGACACTTAGAGAGATTTTTATCATCTTGGCTGGTTAGTAGAGTCGTGCTAGTATGTGGACAAGCTGCATGCTCCTACATGGATATGGTGGGGAAAACCTACAGTGGTAGTCATACCAGTTAATTCATACAGAATTACAGCTTGGCAAATGCTTTGACAAATTATGACCTATTTCTTACCACCTCCTGAATTTTTCTCTTAAAGTTTAAATTTGACTTAGATTAAAACTGCACGAACTGAGAATGGGAGAAGAGGAGTTGCTTCACTAGCTACAAAATCAAGAAATACATGTGTGTATAAATATATATGTCTATATATTTGTTGTAACTACAGTATCATAAGAAGAAAAAAGGAAATTTTTATTTACTGTGCAAAGAATTTCATAGAACCTTGAAGGTTCTCAAATAATTTATTGCTTGTGTTATTTCATGAACCTTTAATATCTGTACTTGAATGTGGGTGTTTATATACGTACACAAATGGTTATGTATGTGTACATACACACACATTCACATACATATCCATATCTATGCTCTATCTTAGTATTCGCCTCTCTAATATTTGTTTCCTCATCTGTTAAATGGGCATAAAGCTAGAACTCATCTGTTAGAGTTATGAGGATCAGTTAGGACTATTTTATTTTATTTGAATGAAAATACATTTGTTGAGCATTCACTACATGCAAAGTCTTATACATAGGGATACAGATAGAAATACATACAAGTCCCTAATTCCACGGCACTCATGTTCTAGCGGGAGAAACAATGTATAGGATTTCTGTTGTAAGTCAGGGGCAACTAGGTGATGCAGTAGATAGACCTTTGGGCCTGGAGTCAGAAAGATCTGAATTCAAATCTGATGTTACTTACTTACTCACACACTTACTAACTGTGTGACCCTCAGCAAGTCACCTCTATTTGTCTCATTTTACTTATTTGTAAAATGGAAATAATAATAGTACCTACCTCCCAGGAGGGTTGTGAGAATCAAATGAGATAATGATTTTAGTGTGTAGCACAGAACCTGGCATATAGTAAATGCTGTATAAATGTTAGCTATTATCATATTATTATTTATATGGAAAAGTGCCATGGTATAAAGGTACAGTGACAAAAGGAAAGGTAATTTATCATTTTTAATAGAATTTTTATTGACAAAGTCATGTAAGTTTCTGATATTGAACCTTTTGATAGTACCAAGGGTTTTGTGGTGCTTTATTTTACAGGTTTTCAAAAATTGTGATTTCTGAGAACCCAGCCTATGGTATCCATAGAAGCAGTTTTTGGGTCACATCTCCATGGGCACTGCTTTCTGGGATGATGGCTGAAGTGCCTGTGTTGTTTGTAGGATCATAGCTTGGGGAGAGGGGAATGATGTAACTCTATGGACCCTTGGGCTTATCTGCTGGAATAGTTGGTTAGCATTTCATGTTGATGGACCTGATGGCTAGGGACACCCAAGCTGGAATAAAGGAAAGAATGAAAAAACGAAAAATGTGTAAAGCACTGAGGTAAGTACTGGAGATACAAACAGCAAATTAACACAGTTCTTGCTCTCAGGGAGCTTACTTTCTTATGGGAAAGACTAAATATAGTACTAATTTCAGCTACAAGTCAGATGAAAAGAATCTATAATTCTTATGATGAAATAGCAAATAAGATGATAATGCTTCTTTAATGGCATTTTCCTTGCTCAAATCGTATAAATTTCTCACATTGAAGTACAGAACCAAGGACTTGACTGGTGAGAATTTTCTAGTTCTTTGGGTTCTTACGCTTACCTACTTGCCAGTGGTAGGTGTTAGTTAGGCACTGGTGTTAGTTAGGAAGGCGGGCTCTTGCTCCACAGAAAAAGCAAGACTTGATCTTGATGACATGACTATTCTTAAGGATTTTGAGCTCAGGGACCTGGACTATCCTCAGTGAAATCTGAGGGAGGGTGGTCATTAAAATGGTGGTGATGGTGTGACTACTTCCTTCAGGTTTGCTTACCTGCCTTTGGGTGTCAGTTGATAACAATGTCAAATGTTCATTGAATTGGAGCTTATTAACTTCCTCATACTGCCACACAGGACCTTTATGATTGTGTTGGACTCCATGTCTAGGAGGCAAACAGGATTATTTTACACACACACACACACACACACACACACACAGACACACTACATTGCAAATCTTGTGAATCATCATCATACTTGTAATTTCATTCTAATAATCTTTTTGATGGGATTCAGCCAGTAAAGGACCTGGGATAAATTCTTCTTCTAGTCTTCCATATTTAGTTTTCTACAAACTGCTGCTCAGATCTATAAAAGGAATGGTTTTTTGTAGTGGAATCCTAGTTTTTGGAGGTAAGCTCATCCTCAAGTTTGCTGGAACCATCCTTGGCACCTGTTCTTCACCTGGTTTTGGTCTCTTCCTCTAGGTCTCCATTATGTTAAAGTCTTTCATTACATGTAACTTAGAGATTATGAATATTTGGTGTGGTAACTTTTATTTTAAATATTTTTAAGTTTGTATGGAATCTTATGTGTAGGCAATTGTGGTCAACAAAGTTCGCATGGTGATAATATTGTTTTCAGTACAGTTTATTGGTTGAATTCTCCAGCATATTTTGAGGTCAGTATTCGTAGTTTAGGGATTTGTCTTTCATCTCTTTGTCCACGAAAGGTAGCAAGTTTCTTATGTATAGTTTTAGCTACTATTCCTTATTAGGTATTTGGCATGTGTTAAATATCTGTAGCTTACCGTGGGGTGTTGTAGTTTCTTCTTTTTATTTGTGCAATTTATGTTGATCACTAAGTATGAGCTCCCCAAGGATGAATATTTCTTTTCTAAATTCCACTGGCAATGGCATGGTTTTGGGTTATCATGCTAAACCCCTCCATTTTCACAAATAAATCCACATAAGTCTGCTTGCTATTTGACATTTCTTTGTCAGGATACGTTGGCTATATTCATGGAAATCTCACTCGTGGAAGGCCTTTAGGTTTTCTTCTCAATCTAAGCCTCTTCATAGATTCTACCCAGAGGCAAACTACTTTCAATTCTATTCATCTAACTGAATGATAACTAAATGGGATGTACCTGTAGTCAAACTTTAATATTACTCAGTGATGTCAGCTTATTTTAAAAGTATTACTATGAGTTTTAACTTGCTTATCACATTCTCTGAGAAAGTTAAATCAGTCATCTTACTACTTTTTGATGAAGGATGAATGTTTTTATCACTGCCTTAGGATGATGATTCATTAATATTGTAATAATTTTGAGGACCCTTTCTAAATCTATTGTGTTTCATTTTATGGTTCCAAAAATGTACATTAAGAACTATAAAATGAACTGACAACAAAGACATCTTTAATTTGATTAATTTCTATGTTTTTCCCCTTCAATTTGACCTTCCCAATTTAAGCTCAAAACCTTCACTCTTTATGATATTTCCTTAGCACATGAATGATTTTACACTCATCAAGCCTAAATGTTATTTTGATATATTTGGGAAAAGACTTCATAAGATGAGAGAGCTGTGTAATTACTGTGGAGTCATATAGCTTAGTGCTGTCCATCTACATTCCTTGTTTTTTCTTAGTCTTACTCATTCTCAGTCTCTGTGTCATCTAATATTTTTGACCACTCTCTCCTCCTGAACACACTGTTCTATGTGGATTTTTGTGACATTGTTTTCTTTTGGTTCTTCTACCTGTCTGAACAAATCTCTATCTCTCTTGTGGTTTCACTGTCTATGTTGTGTCCCCTACCTGTGGGTGTACTCAAAGATTCTCTCTTAAGCTCTCTTCCTTATTCTTTTATTTGTAGAGTTCTTCAACTTTCATAGGTTGAATTATGAGCAATATGCAGTTCATGTGCAAATATATATCTAGTTCTAGTCTCTGTTCTGAGATAGAGTTACACTTTCCAACTAGCTATTGAATATTTGAAATTTGGTATCTTAAAGGCACCTCAATCATAAAGGATGCTCACTATGTGTGTTCCAAATTGAACCTGTTTCGTTGTCCCCAGATCCACCTTACTTGTGAAATTCCCTAATTTCAGTTGAGGACATCATCACCATTCTTGTCACTCAGGTTCATCTCCTGAATATTATCCCTGAGTCCTCACTGCTATTTACCTCATATACCTGATTAATTGCCAGATCATACCATTCTGTCTTTTACAATTGATCCTCTTCTCTCTACTCACGCAGCCACTATCCTAGTGTAGTTCCAGACCACTTTTCACCCAGACTACCATGATAATCTCAATTTGGCCTCCCTACCTCAAGCCTTTTCTCTTTCCTTTTCATCCCCACACAGCTGACAAAACTCTTTAATAACTTGGCTCAATATAAGCTTTCAAACTTAATCATTTCCACTTTCTTGCACCCAGTGTTCCACCCCAAATGTCCTTGCTATTTCTCACACACAATACTTATCTCCCATCTCCACATCTGGAAAAGTTCCTTAAGCTTAGCACACTTTCTTGCTTAAACTCTACCTGTTAAAACTTGATTCCTTTATCTACATGAAATCTTTCCTTTTAATGCCAACTGTTATTCCACCCCCATTTTAATTTTTATTTATTTTGAATATGACATACATATCCATCCATTCATCCATCCATCATCCATCCATCCATCCATCCATCCATCCATCCATCCATCCATCCATCCATCTATCCATCCATCCATCTATCTATCTGTCTGTCTTTCTGTCTATATATACAAAAAAGGAAGGAAGGACACTGCTATGTTCTTAGAACTCCTGTAGTGAACTTTTGGGAGAACATGGACATGTCCTTGTCCACAGTCACATAGGATGAGCTTGTATCAATACAGGTTTTTATCTGATCTGTATAATTGAAAGAAACTGCTGAATTGATGATATATCCATTAGGTTATTTTTTATGGAGAAACAGACAGACATACAGAGAGAGAGAAGCACGCAGAGAGGCAGAGAAACATAGAGAGAGACAGAGAAACACACACACACACACACACACACACACAGAAGGTGGGGGAGGGAGGGAAAGAGAGATTTATACATTGTTCCCGGATAAAATGCAAGTGCCTTGAGGTCATGGGCTATTGAATATTTGTCTAGATCCATGATGTCTGCCACTTTTGTACACGTTTGTTGATTAATTAATTCATGTAATTGAAGGATTAATCAGATATTTTAGTTTGACTCCCACTTTAACTTGAAAGGAATAATTAATTTTATTTAAAATAGATGAAGGCAGACTTAAGGTCAGGCAGGACCATAATGGAGCTAATCTGTCTCCCTGAAAATCGTGACTTTTCATATCAATTGATCTTGACATTATTTTGTTATTAACATGTTTAATGTGCACATTAAATACTGTAGCCTTCTCACTACACTTAGGTCAATTTTGTGGATTTGTATGAATAAGTTCTGAAGAGAGTCATAGGCTTTGCCATGATTAATAGATTATTTAGATGCTATTTTGCTTTTGTGTAGCTTGCTTGATAATTACCAAATCAATAATAAGTTGCTTTTTACCAATCAACTGCCACTGACAAGACAAGCAAGATAGTCAAACTGAAGCTGTAACACACCTTGAAATAGGAGGTAAAGCATCATGTGCCAGACAAATGCAACTATCTCCACAACTTTAACCATCACCTCCAAACAGATCCATCATGGTGTTGATGGCGTGTTTTAGAGAACAATTTGTGCTGTGGATATCAAATACTCAAGTATTCTCACTGCACTTGGTTCCATTATATATTTAGAGTATATGTATAAAGTAGGAGGATACAACTGAATCACAACCTTTCTGATAATCAACAAAAGGAGTAGAAATATTATGGCACTTTGAAGAAGCTGGATTAATGATATTAAGCTTCTCTTTTCACTTGGATTTATTCTTTACTCTTCGGATTTTTTTACTCCATTTTGACCCATAGCCAATATATTGATTTCTTGTGTAGTTTTTCTAGTGATAAAAGCTGTGAATGCATTATAGATAGGACATAAACATGTGCTTGGCTTATATTGTACAAGTTTGTGTTATCATGTAACAGAAGATATGTGATGTCTTGTGTTAAGAAAGGCGGAATCAGACTTCTGTCTAAGAGGAAGATGGAAAAGTTCTTTGTTAGCAATTTATGTGTCATTGTAAATTGCTTGAGTCAATTACTGGATATCTTATCCAGTCCTTCCATTTTCTGCATTTTGCAGAAAATCAAACCCCTTGATGCAATTGTTCTCTCATTCATTATATTAAGAGTAAATTAGTTTTCTTTTTCTTGATCAATCCAATTTTCACTTTTCCTGTGTTGATCATATTTTGTCCATATAGAAGGTAAGAAGTTTTCCACAGCCTCCTTTCTCTTGCTTCTGATGTCTTTAAAATTTCTCTGTTGTTATTTTGGGTACTTTTTTGACTCCTTGTATCATCTCAGCCTTTTAGCTTTCACTTTTATTGTTGGTTGAAGGCATCAAGAATTTCTGAGATGCAGAGAACTCAAAAGTCTTAGTATAGTTGTAAACTATTAAGTTTACAAAATGATATTATAAGTTATTAAAACTTAAAACTGCAGTAAGACTTTTGGGACTCACTATATATCTACTTCCTACCTTAGATTTTATTGCACCTATTTATTTTTCTTTGCCTTTAACTGAATGATGTCATATCCAAGTATTATGCTATTTACTTGTTGCCATTTATTTGTTTGTTATCAGTTGTTCAATTATATCCCATACTTTGTGACTCTGTGAACAATACTGTCTATGACCTTTTCTTGACAAAGATATTGGAGTGGTTTACCATGTTCTTCTACAGCATACTATTTATACCAGCTAGATTTTAATATTCCAGTGGTTTTCTGCAAGTCTTCAATAGCTTTGTTAAGTCATTTTTGCCTTTTGGCACATTGGGCACCCATTTTTAAGTATGTCTAAGTATTTCTATTTTCCTTGTGGTGGCACTGGTTGCATCATGCACTATTGCATAAAGGTCCTGAAATGTTTTTATTCTCTCTCAAATAATCATGTAGTACTAGACAAAAACAAAATAATTATCGTGTTTTATTTTAGTTAATCTGCTTGTTGGATCTGTGACATTATGCTCAAAGGAGACTTTTTGAAATTCCATTCCAAGTATACTCATCTCCTTTTCAAAATATATTTAAATTATTTTTTCCATGTGTTTCATTATTTGGTAATACATCTGGAGTTTATGTTAAATGTAGATTTTCTGTGCTTTCAGCGCCTTCATTTTTTTCCATTTCATATTTAAGTGCTTCCTTATTTGCAGTCTTATTTCATCTAATCTGTGATGAAGGATGGAGTTCTATCACACACACATATACATACACACATACATATAAACACACATATATATGCATATATGTATACACATATGTAGGTATGCATGTGTTTATAAGTATGTGTATGTACATACATATGTATGTATACATACACTCTTCATGATCTGGTAGATGTTATTGTATAAGTTGGTAATGAGAATATCGTTGACAAAAAACAACATGAAACTTTTGCCTAAAACTGATATGCTTTCACTTCTACTGTGGAGATAATATGGGTACATAATGAAAGCATCAGCTTCTTCAGTCCATTTCATATATAGTTCGTCCAATTGAATGGACAATATCATTGATGCCAGAACATTAGAAGCAGGTGTCATATTAACATCTGGTATCTACATTAATGTGGAAATTTCTGATTTATTCTAATGTCTCATGGTATAAAATGTGAAGGAACATCAGCTGATCATCATGCCAATTTTGAGCAGAGTGAGTCCATGCCACCTCAACTATTTTTTAGATTAATTAATTTTAGATTAATAAGAACAGTTATATTGTATCTCTTTCTATAGCAAACTAAATGAAGGTCTTGTTAGAGTCCATTTCATCTACATTTCATGGTTCCTGTGTAGCTTTTGGAGTTATTGATTTCATGGTTCATGTTATATGACTGGCATCCCCTTATTTTGCCTTTTCATGTTCCTGCATTGATGACTCATTGCACCTTGAGGAAGCCATCATCACCATCATCATCATCATCACCATCATCATCACCATCATAGTTGGTATCTCATTCTTCTTACCTTTTTTGATGGATCAAGGGTGATGATGATATTGCTTGTGATTCCAGAAAAGTCACTTTTAGGGTTTCCAACAACTCTCTCAATTGCAGAGAAATTGCTAACCTACGTCAGAGAAAGTTTTTAATCAGTAGTTCCCTAGCTGGATGGAATCAGAAATCCACTGAAAATTACAAATACTCTCGCTGCTCCTACTGCTCTTGCTACTGTGACTTCTATCCTCACTATTTTCATTACAGAAGGGAAGGTCCCGCAAATTTGGCCAAGATACAAGGGGAAATAAACATTTATTAAGCTCTGACTATGTGCCAGGCACTATGCTAAACACTTACAAAAGTTATCTTATTTGATCCTCGCAATAACCCTCTGAAATAGAACTATTAGTATCCCAATTTCACAGTTGATATAACTGAAGCAGCCACAGGTTAATGACCTGTCCAAAGTCACACAACTAATGAGTTTCTGGAGTTAGATTTGAAGTTAGGTGGTTCTCACTCCAGGCTCAGCACTCTGTCCCTTGTACCACGTAGCTGCCTCAAGAGTCTCAAGCAATATCATTTTAAACAAGGATGTAGATATCTGTGGAATTAATGCAGTTTAAGAAATTTGCACTTTTTCAGTTGAATCTACTCTGAGTACATTTTCTATATTAATTATATTTCACAAAGAGTGGACACAAATATGTGGAAGATCTGTGATTTTGTTACCACACTGAGTTGACCAATATCAGATCAATGCCTCTTGGCATCACCAAACAGCTACGTGCCAGGATTTCTGTGGGACACAGCCCTTCAGAAATGGGTCAAATTAGTGCACCTGAAAATCAGCTGAAAGGTAGGCAGCTGATATCTCAGTCCCACGAGCTCTGCTTCATTTCTAATGATGCAGCGCTCTCAGAAGGTTTGCAGATTTGTCATTGTCAGTGAATGTGCAGTGGGGACTATAATAAACCCTTCTTGATTACTTGTATCATCAAGAATGTCTTAAGACTTGCCCTGTTTAATTTTAAGTGTTTTATTCAGTAGCATATTCCTGGAAAACAAAGGATGATGCCTACCCCTCCACATCCAAATCTATTCAGCAGGACAGTTGCTAGCTTAATTTTCCTGATGTACACTTTTAATTTTCTCATTCTTTTGTTTAAAACTGTTCCACAGCTCCCCTTTACTTACTAAATAAAGTTCAAAATTCTTGGCCTGGCAGTCATCAGAACTTTCCCTCATCTGATGCCTCCCTATATCTTCATCCTCATACTAGTTTCCACCATATCTTCTACACCCCCACTCCATCAGTCTGCTGCCAGCCCCCCTACCATTCTTCTTCTTTTTCAAGTTGTTATTGCCATTTCCTAACTCAAGAAATTTCCTCCCTTCAGAGTTGTTTTAGAGCCAGCTTGGAGAAAAAGTTAATAATGAGGTTTAAATTTAAAAGTATGCTCTGCTTACATTTTTCCCCCAGAGAGCAGTTTGTTAAACATTTTCCAGCCTACCACAGGCTCCCCTGCACTGCCACCCACCTCTTTAGCTATATCAATTCTGCATTTTTAAATTCCAGAGACACCTCTTTGACCAAACTGTGCCTGATTTTACAGGTTAGAATACTCCCTAACCTTTGACATTCAGTAATACTTCATTTGTGCCTCTTTCATTCAAAAAGCACATTTTAATTTGTATTGTAGGTATTTATGTATGTATCTACTACAACCTCTGCTGGATAGAAAGCTTCCTGAGGACAAGGGCCATGTTTTATCTATCTTTTCATCTTCCCTAGTACTCTTTCCCCCAGTAATCTGCACAGAATTTATTCAGTGCAATAAATGTTACTGCTTCACTGAATAACCATTCAGTAGCACGTTGAGATGCAATGTGGTGGGTTCTTAGAGAACTGGTCTCAATATAAGGAAGACACATACTGGCTGTTTGAATCAGGGCAAATTATATAACCCTTCAGGACCCCAGAAGCAACCTAAGACTAAGCTGCAGAGCAGAGATAGATCTCAATTGGTTGCAGAATTTTCCTTATTGGTAGTTCCCTGTGCCAGATTAGATCAGATATTATATCCCCTTAGAGTAACAATAGCTAACACTTATGAAGCATTTGGAAATTTTTGAAGTGCTTTACAAGTTGTCTAATTTGATTATGTATAGGTTTATATTACATCTAAATATATATATGTATATAGCATATAGGTAGGTAGCTTGTTTCAGTTTAATTTATAAAACACTCAAGCACATACTATGTGCAAGGCACTGAGATGTCATTTGAAAATACAAATATATAAATGTTACCACCACGCTTTTCATAGAGGAAATCAGGGATAACTCATGGACAAATAAATAAACCCCCCCAAAAGGTAGGGATGATGGCAAAAGATAGATTCAGACTGAGGACCCTTGGAAAATGTGTGAATTAAAAGAATGCTTTTAACTAGTCCAGGAATAATGACTTGGGAGATGGAACACTTCAGCTCAGCCTTGGAGAAAAAGAAGGATCTGAGAGGAAGAGATAAAGGCCCATGGAAGATAGTCTTTGGGAATACTTAGATACAGTTCACAGAATGACTGGTTTGCCAGAAAATTATGTATTTGGGGAACACTATGTCTGGAGGGTAGGGAGTGGAGAGGGGAGAAGCATGAAATAAAGATGGAAAAGTAGGTCAGAGACAGGTTGTAGAAGACCAAAGGATAGACTAAGGAGTTTCTATTTCCTTCTAGAAGCAATGGCTATTTATAGTTTTTGAACTTGGGGTGGGAGTGGGAGAGTGTAATCTGGATAGATCAGTGTTTTAGGAAGATTATTTTGACCTTTGTGCAAGAAATCACTTGGAGAAGGAGATATGGGAACTGAAGACACCCATTACAAAACTGTTCTAATGAAATGATAAGAGTTTGAACCAGACTGGTAACTGTGTGAGTGGAAAGCCGTCAATTTGGAATTGTCAGAATTTCACAATTGCTTAGAAGTGAAGGAAAAGGAAAAGTCAAGGATCACTCTGTGTTGTTAAAGCTGGTTTACTGTGAAGATGATGATATGTTTTTCTCATGCCCAGATCTAGCTCCCACCATTGAGCAAATGAGGGATTTTTTTAAAAAAACCTTTCTTTATAATGTATTAAGCTTTATCAAAAACAACAATAAAATCAATGCTATTATGGACCAAGATGATGTAGCTCCCGTTGAAACTTTTCTCTGCACTATATACTTTTCCCCCAATATATAATTTTTTAAAAATACTAGTTTAGCTTTTTGAATGTCAGAGACAGAGAACTTCCAAAAGGTATGAAAGTTTGATTCAGTTCAGACAAATATCAAAGACTACATATGATCTCCTTTCACTCAAAATAACCCATCCTAGTTGTGGGAACCTCAAAAGCTACCTTGAGATGCCCAAATTTTTCTACCAAGGTTAAGCTAAAAATTCCAAAAGCAGCTTTTTGTGACTAAGGCCAGTAGTTTCAGGCAAGAGTTGTAATCTAAAATTTCATGCTTTTGATTTGAGTGGAGTTTGAGAAGAATTGTAGTTTTGTGTGTGTGTGTGTGTGTGTTTAAGAATGTTTAACCCATTCCTTTAAAAAAAGTGATCAAAAATATATTGTATTAGTCATGAGACAACAGGGTTTATTGGTTAGAAAACTGAATTAAGAGTTAGGAGAAATGTATTCCTACTCATATTCTGCCACTATCTTTCTGTGTGACCATGGACAAATAAATCACTTTATC
This sequence comes from Notamacropus eugenii, assembly GCF_028372415.1. Lineage (NCBI taxonomy): Eukaryota > Metazoa > Chordata > Mammalia > Diprotodontia > Macropodidae > Notamacropus > Notamacropus eugenii. The sequence goes on from NC_092875.1 coordinate 451,040,985, forward strand.
TCTCTGAACCTTAATTTCTTTACCAATAGAATGAAAGATTAAATAAACATTGAAGTTTTTCCCCTCTTTTTCTAGCTCTCTGAATCTGTGAAACTGTTTGTGACTGCACTGATAACTAGTATTAATACTTGTATGTCTTTCTCAAATGTTTTTAAAAACAGAAAATAACCTACAAAATCAAATAGAGATAATATCTACTTATATTAAATATATAATTAGTGCCAAAATGTTTGTATTGTGAAAAAAAATTTCAAGGTTTTGTTGATTCCCTACTTATTTCTAACAATGACAAACAATGACAATGAGCACCGTAATGATTATTATAACAAGAGACAATACCATTGCATTGGAAAAAAGTCCTGCATTTAGCATAGGAGATTTTGGACTAAGACTCTAAATCTACTACTTAATGTCTACTTAAACTCAGAAGCCTAATTTTCTTTAAACAAAATGTCCAGTTCAGACCAAATGAGCTCCAGGTTTCTTTATAATTCTAGGATCTATCATCTCTGGTGAGGTTCAGTGTGGTGCATTAGAACGAGGCCTATTTGAAGTGAGAGACCTGGTCTTAACATCATTTCTTTGCCATTTACTTGCCTTCAATTATTACTTGGTCAGGAGATTATATATATGTACATATACATAATATGTTATAGTATATTCTAAATAGTATTTTATAATATATTCTATATAATATTTATTGCAATGTTAAATAGAAAACATTACAACATTACATATATATATAACTATATTTTATGTAAGAGCATATTATACATATTATTGGTTATAGATTTAGAGCTGCCATCCTGTTTAACTCTCTTTTTTTATAGATAAAGAAAATGAGAACCAGACTGGTTAACTGGCTGCTTTCTATCCCACAGATTATAAGTAGGAAAGCCCAAATCTGACTCTTAATCCATGCTCTGTGTTCACTGGATTCTGAGTTCCTAGAAGGCCTGGACTGTCTTTTGCTTTTCTTTGTGATTCCAGCACTTAGCACAATGCCTGACATGTAGTAGATTCTTAATAAATTGCTTTTCTGTCTGACTTTTTACTGTGCTATGTGAATCTTAGCTGCTTCTTCATTACAATAGGGTTAAGATCTCTCATATTCCTTCCCTTTAGGTTATTATGAAGATTCAGTGAATATTAAAAGTGTTTTGTAATTACAAAGTTCAAAATAAATCTATGTTATTAGTAATGCTATGGATGCTATTATTAATACCACTGCGCAATAGACTGAATTGTTTTAAAGAAATAATTCTGGTTGTGTTAATTTCACCCCAGGAAATTGTACTGGAAAGACAAAATGAAACAAAACAACTCAACAATAAACTTTTTTTTTCCTTCAGGCTAATCATCCATTTCTCAACCTCTTTAAGAAAATAACATCCACAGACCAGTCAGGTGATTATCATTTGGGTTTTGTGTGAAGCTTTAGTTAAATGAGCACAAATATCGCTACTCAAATGAGTATTCATAACCACTACTTGCTTTGATTCTACAGCAGCCACAAAATGGCAGAGACGACAGCTGCCACATCATATACATACACACACTCCTTCCTACACAAACTATGCTTTGTGCATCAGATGTAGCATAAATACCATGGCATGTGGCAGTTGCCATGGCAACAAGTTTTTTTTTAATGAATAACAGATGGAATAGACATGTAAAACTTGCATAAGTTGTTAGTAATCTGTGATTTACTGCAGACCAGTTACCACAGCAAACTTTAGAATTTTGGTTTCCCTATTATTTCCCCATAGACTCATCCACCTCTTTGCCTTCCTTCTAGGGTCATCGTAGAAGCAGATTACTGTGCAAGTGGTAATGCCCAGCTTAGTGCTGTTTTTATAGATGCATAGAAATTATGTAAGGGGAAAATTAGCTGCGCTTCCCTCTGGTTTTTAACTCTTCCTTTCAGTGAATATCTCTTTTGTGTAGAGCAGATTTGAATCCAATTGAACACCTGACTGATGATAATCAGGAGACCAAGCACTGCCTGTGGTACTCACCATCTATATGAATGCCACTTAACTACTCTAATTTTTAGTTTTCTTATCTGTAAAATGGGGATAATAAGAAACTCTGAATTAGAACTCAAAAGATCTAGGTATGATTCCTAGTTTCTCCACTTAATGCCTGTGATACCTTGGGTAAGTCACTAAATCTGTCTGACCTCAGTTTCCTTAGCTGTAGAGTAAATGGCTTCGACCAAATAATTTTCAAGATTCTTCCAATTTCTAAAGCCTCATAACACGAGTACATTGTGAGGAAAATACAATGCATTGTATCAATACTTCAATACCAGATTCTGTAAGGTAAAGACAGTTCCTCTGGGGGGACAGATCACATTCCATTGAATAATTTCACACCTAATCTTCAAGAATTAATGTGACCAAATTTTTACTTCCCTAAGCTTAAACAGGTTAATCATCTAACAATAGACATGGGTCCATACTTGAATACATAAATGTGAGTTATGATTATATCTTGAAATTTTTATGATACACCATGTAATAGATGTATTTGATTATTCATTGAGAGTTCTTGAAACAAGACTGTTTCCAAATGCAGGATAAAAGTAAGTCGATTGCTAAATATGCTATTCTTACAACATAAAAATAATACAAGTGACCCATGACAAATAGGATATGCATTTAAATTCTTTGCCAGTTGTAATTTTGCCAACTTGTTTCTGTCCAACCACACGTTCTTGCTTATCACTCAGGTGATAACCCCAAAACATTAGTTAAAACATGACCAGATACCATGATAGATGCATAATGTAGTCCTGGAATCACAGAAATTTAAATAGCCTTCATAAACCTTGTTAGTATTGGGCCAGATAAACAAATCAACTATATCTTTTGATATAAACTTGACAAAGAAAGTTGTATTGGAATTTTTGATTCATTAAGTCATATCCATTAAAGGTCTACATTTCTGCATGGAACAGTTTTATATTATTTCCTTTTATTCATTCATCTCCCTTCATGTCCACAGCCAAAGGACAATAGAGAATTAAGAGATTATTCAGTGAATTTGCCTTAGATGTATAAACAATATGCATACAATATATATATATGTATAAACAATACTCATACAATGCTACATTCTACTTTATTTGGACTTTACCACTCCAAATTAAGCTTATTCCTCATAATTGTCCTCAGTTGTCTTTTTAAGTGCATTTCTCCTTATTTTCCCTACATTAAAGATGAGAAAGGCTAACATAGCCAATAGGTACCAAATATAATATTATTGATTTTTGAAGCAGTTGACTTTTATGAAACTTTCTATACTTTGGCACCTGACACAATGCTTTACACTTGATAAATGTTTAATGAATGTTTATTTAATAAATGGATATTAAAAATTAGAATATATTGAAAAATACCTTAATAAAACTCTACTAGACATCTCCAAAGATAGTCATATCAATAGTTCTTAAACTATATAATTCCTAATTCTTCATTAGTGAATTTGATTTTTTTGAACCTAAGCACAGGAGTGTTTATTTTTCTCTGTCAGATTTCATCTTGTTATATTTGACTCATATTTACATTTTCATACTTTTTTGGATCCTTATTCTTTCTTTTTTTGTTTTAAAAATTTATGTATTTATTTTTAGTTTTCAGCATCCATTTTCACAAGATTTTGAGTTCCAAATTTTTCCCCATCTCTCCCCTACCCCAAGACAAGACACTGTGCATTCTGATTACCCTTTTCCCCAATCTCCACTCCTTTCTATCACGCCCCTCCCTTTCTTTATCCCTATTTCCTCCATTTTCTTGTAGGGCAAGATAGATTTCTATATCCCACTACCTGGATATTTTATTTCCCAGTCACATGTAAAAACAATTTTTAACATTCTTTTTTAAACTTTGAGTTCAAACTTCTCTCTCTCCCTCCATCCCCACCCATCCCCACTGAGAAGGTAATCAATTCAATATAGGTTATATATGTGTAGTTATGCAAAAGACTTCAATAATAGTCATGTTGTGAAAGACTAACTATATTTCCCTCAATCCTATCTTGCCCCTATTTATTCTATTCTCTCTTTTGACCTTATCCCTCCCCAAAAGTGTTTACTTCAATTACCCCCACATCCCATTTGCCCTCCCTTCTATCATCCCCCTTACCCCACTTGTCCCCTTCTCCCCTACTTTCCTGTAGTGTAAGATAGATTGTCATACCAAATCAAGTGAGCATGTTATTCCCTCCATAAGTCAAATGTGATGTCTTCACTTTTCCCATCTCACCTCCTCCTCCTTTCCCCTCCATTGGAAAAGCTTTTTCTTGCCTTTTCTATGAGAGGAAATTTTCCCAATTCTACCTCTCCCTTTCTCTTCCCAATATATTCCTATCTCACCCTTTAAATTTATTTTTTTTAGATATCATTCCTCCTTATTCAACTCACCCTGTGCCCTCTGCCTATATGTATACAATCCCTCCAACTACCCAAATACTGAGAAAAGTCTCAAGAGTTACAAATATTATATTTCCACATAGGGATGTAAACAGTTCAACTTTAGTAAGTCCCTTATGATTTCTCTTCCCTGTTTACCTTTTCATGCTTCTCTTGATTCTTGTGTTTGAAAGTCAAATTTTCTTTTCAGATCTGGTCTTTTCATCAAGAATGCCTGAAAGTCCTCTGTTTCATTTTATGACCATTTTTTTCTCCTGAAGTATTATACTCAGTTTTGCTGGGTAGGTGATTCTTGGTTTTAATCCTAGCTCCTTTGACTTCTGGGATATCATATTCCAAGCCCTTCAATCCCTTAATGGAGAAGCTGCTAGATCTTGTGTTATCCTGATTGTATTTCCACAATACCTGAATTCTTTTTTTCTGGCTGCTTGCAATATTTTCTCCTTGACCTGAGAATTCTGGAAATTAGTTACAATATTCCTAAGAGTTTTCCTTTTGTGATCTCTGTCAGGAGGTGATCAGCGGATTCTTTCAATATTTTTTTTACCCTCTGTTTCTAGAATATGGGGGCAATTTTCCTTTATAATTTCTTGAAAGATGATGTCTAGGCTCTTTTTTGATCATGGCTTTCAGGTAGTCCCATAATTTTAAAATTGTCTCTCTTAGATCTACTTTCCAGGTCAATTGTTTTTCCAATGAGATATTTCACATTGCTTGCTATTTTTTCATTCCTTGATTTTGTTTTATAACTTCTTGATTTTTCAAAAAGTCATTAGCTTCCATCTGCTCCAATCTAATCTTTAAGGAATTATTTTCTTCAGTGACTTTTGGATCTCCTTTTCTATCTGGCCAGCTCTGCTTTTTAGGACATTCTTCCCCTCATTGACTTTTTGTATCTCTTTTGTCATTTGGGTTAGTCTATTTTTTAAAGTATAATTTTCTTCAGTATTTTTTGGGTCTCCTTTAGTAAGCATTTGACTCGTTTTCCATGATTTTCTTGCATCACTCTCATTTATCTTCTCAATTTTTGCTCTACTTCTCTTACTTGATTTTCAAAATCCTTTTTGAACTCTTCCATGGCCTGAGATCAATTCATATTTTCTTGGAGGCTTTGGTTGGAGGAGCTTTGACTTTGTTTTCTTCTGTTTGCATGTTTTGATCTCCCTTGTCACCAAAGTAAGATTCTATAATCTGATGCTTTTTCTGATTTTTGCTTATTTCCCCAGCCATTTTGCTTGACTTTTGAGTTCTTTGTCAAGGTATTTCTCTGCTTCCAGTGGGGGTGTGGGTGTACTGTCAGCTGCTCTGATCTCTCCACAATCTGTGGGCCTAGAGCTACAGAAACAGCATCTTCCCCTGCTGCTGCTGTGGCTGCTCTGTGTTCCTCCACTCCCTTTCCCCCCTGCTACCCTGGATCTGGAGCCAGACCCCTCCACTCTCCCACACTGGTCCCACGGGCTTTTTCCACTGACCTTCCAATTTGTCCTCAGTGTTTTGGGGTCATGAAATCAGGAAACAACCACAGGCATGAGGGGTCCCCTCTGTGCATGTGTGCCCACACTGGACTGTGCTATGCTCCCAGTGTGGTATATTAGGCACTTCCCAGTGACCTTCCAGGCTCTCTTGGGCTGGAGATTTGCTTCACTCCATCATTCTGTGCTTTCTGCAGCTTCGGAATTTGTTTAGAGCAATTTTTACAGGTATTTGGATGGGCTTGGAGGGAGCACTCTAGAAAGTCTGTGCTGTTGCTCCACCATCTTGGCTGTCCTCCACGTACCTCTTCCCCCACCCTTATTCTTTTTTTTTGGTATATTAACTATTCCTTCAAAATCTTTCACCTTAGCATTTAATAAATATACTTTTATACACACATAACTATATATCTATACAGCATGTCTATCTCTATTTGTCTCTATATATACCTATATATATGCACATATATATTAATTTAAGACATATTCTTTGTTGAATAAGATAGGGCTATTTTCATCAAAGCCCTGCAGCATGCTACTCAAAGAACCCCTCTTCCCATTAATCAACCCATTTTGGATATTGCTATTTAACCAGCCATGAAGTCAGTTAGCTATATTCCTATGTTCCTTCTGACATTCAGACCATATTCCTTGCTCCATGTGTATATCAAGGACTTTTTCTAGTGCTTTTCTCAAATCCAAATGCGTTATTCTTATAACATTTACCTAACCTAACAATGAAGAAGACAAAGAAGAGGAGGAAGAGGAGGAGGAGGAGGAAGAAGAAGAAGAAGAAGAAGAAGAAGAAGAAGAAGAAGAAGAAGAAGAAGGAAGAGGAGGAGGAGGAGGAGGAGGAGGAGGAGAAGAAGAGGAGGAGAAATGAGGTCAATATTTATTGCTTGTTTTTCGTGAACCTATCCTAGCACCCAGAACTCACAAATGTTCTTTTAAACCATACAATTAAGAATGCAGACTAGGACAAACAGTGCTGGAACAGAGTCAGATCCAGAATGCAGGCCAAGAACCAGCTAAACTACCCCAATGTTCCCCTCCAAACAACTTGTAAATAACACCTCACATCAAATTTCATGGTGGCAGAGTCAACAAATAGTCAAAGGGAGATCTTCTCCCAGCTTAAGACAACTTAGAGTGTCCAGTGGAGAGGTTTGTAGCACCAGGGTGGGTGCAGGTGTGAGGTAGGGCAGGGGTGCTAGGAGTGGACCTCGGATGTTATCATGACAGCAGCAGCCCCAGCTTCAGAAGCTCTCAGTCCAGAGGTGGGAAAGAAGTTGGACAACTGGTCAAAAAGAGATGAAAAGGGACCTTTGTGGGTATAGAGTATAGCTGGCACTGACTGGCAACTCTACTGCCTATAAGCAGCTCTGAATCACAATTCCAGGATGGAGAGGAGCGCTTGTGATCAGTCACAAGGGAGCAGGGGTCCTGGTCACAGTTCTAGGGCCAAAAGTAGCGCTAGTACTTGCCATTACAAGAAACAGGGGCCCTTCCTGGATAAAGAGCAAGACCTTAGAGTCCGCTGCTATTAGAGGCAATTAGGGAGCACAGTGGATGGTGGTGAACCTGTAGTGAGGAAGATCTGAGTTCAAATTTGGCCTCAGACACTGGCTTCAGACCCTGGTCAGCAAACTTAACCTGTGTCTGTTTCAGTTTGCTCAACTGTAAAATTGGGGTAATAGTGCTAACCTCCCAGGACTGTTGTGAGGATATCAAATGAGGTGAATATTTATAAAGTATTTAATGTGACTGGAAAAATTTCTTTTTGTTCAGTTGTTTCAGTCATGTCCAACTCTTCATGACTTCATTTGGGATTCTTGGCAAAGATGCTGGGGTGATTGGCCATTTCCTTCTCCAGCTCATTTTACAGATGAGGAAACAGAGGCAAGCAGGGTTAAGTGACTTGCCCAGGGTCACACAGATAGTAAGTGTTTGAGGCTAAATTTGAACTCAGGTCTGCCTGACTCCAGGCCCCTGTGCTGTATCCACCACTCTACCCACCTGCCCCAGACTGGAACATAGTAGGCACTTAATAACTGCTTATTTTATTCCTCATTGCTATTATCCTTGTTTTATAGATGAGGAAACTGACAGACGCCGAGGTGAAATAACTTGCCTAGGGTCACACAGCTAGAGCCTGGTTTAGATTCAAAATCAGCTCTTAGCCCAATGTTCTATCTTACCTATGTCAGAGATTATTGAGAGTGGTTAATTAAGTAATCATGTCTTCAAATTCTTTGAATACTCTGGATATAATTTGCCTGAACAACTACAACAAAAAACATTAATTCCTTTCAAGTAACTTGGTGTTTTCTTATGATCTCTTTACCTGTTTTGGGCTCCATTTTCCTCTTAATCAATTGTGTAATACATCTATAATTTAAAGGTAATCATAAAGTTGAAAATAAATAATAACTGAATAATTCTGTTTTCTTTTTGTTGTCTGTTAACCTTGTGCCATCTAATAATCCTGATTAATAGCCTCTGTCTTCTTTATTCTTCTACTTACTTTGAACATGCCTTGAAAAACCCCACTGGATTTTTCTTAGAACATTTTGGAAAACAGATCTAAGCTAGGTTTTGACCTTGCTAAGACTATCCTTACAGTTCAGAGCAACTCTTTTGTATCTGTCCTTTATGTGTCATTCTTTTGTATATGTTCTTTCTAAATCTTAGCACATCTGTTATACTTTCTTTCTTACCCCAACACACACACACACACACACACACACACACACACACACACAGACACTCACACATACACCTGTGCCTATTGGTGTGCATGTGATCACCCAGTCTTGCTCTTAATGTTGAGCAGGTTATGTGATGTTTTTCCCAGTTCTCAAGGATTGAGGATGATGTACCCAGAAAACTGCAATGTAGATAAAAATCCAGGAGCTTTGTGTGAAAAACCCAAAGGATATGGGTTCTGTTCTTTGATAGAATCTAAATAATAATCAATTCTTTTCCTAAGTCCTAATGTTACAAAATTGCAAAGTAGAAAAGAATAAAAAACAACAATAAAACTATGCAAGGATTACAATTCAAAACTAAAAATACATTTTATTCTTCATAATACTTTCAGAGCACCAAAATTAATTTTTGAAATTTTCCATTAGCTGAAAGTAAGTACATTCCCAGTAATTGAGCACACAAGGTACAGAAAATGTGTCTTCTAATGTCTTAAGAGAATTACACGCAGGTAATATGCACCGTGGATTAAAAAAACTGCAAATTCAAATTTGCAAAAGCTATTCTCACTTACCAAGAAGCCAATACACAATAATTACAGTAATCTTCTTATATACTTTAATAAATTAACCCTTTACTCTGTGGGAAGTTAAATGAAATTAAGTATCTTCCCACTTCTAGATAGTTACATGCAGTTTGATATTTCTATTTCATTACAAAAATAATTGTGGATTGTAATTTTGTTTTAAGTGGAATGCTACTTATAATTGCAAAATAGCTGTTAAACAACTGCAGAAAAAACTCTGCTTTGAGAGACATTAATGACTGTTCAACCTCTAGCAAGACACTTAATGTGGAAGGACGTGAGAGGTTTGTAATTAAAACAATCTTCTCAATGAACTGTTTGCAGAGAAAACAAACTGCTCTCCTTTACCTTTGCAATAGCAATTGACAATTAATTGACAGCAATGTTGATAGTCCATTTGGCTAGGCTTTAACGTTTATGAAAAAAATAGGTTTTGCTGCAGTTATATTGTCATGGGACATTTTATGTCGTTAGAGATAATTCAAAATTGAACGATGATACATGATGGAACACAGCCTTCTTCTTAGAAGCACTGTTTAAGTATATTATTTCTATCCAGTAGAAAAACTCATCACGTACCTGTTTGTACTTGCTCTCCCTTTAAATTGTTACAAAGGTGTCAGACCCAACAGATCTCGAAAGACTGACTGAGGATTTCACGAGAAGTGAATCCTTTAGAAGTGAGGGGTAGCATAACATCTAAAAATATATTTGCTTTTTGACAAAATGTTAACATTGTCATGTTATATAATGATGATCTGAGCACAGTCTCAGTACAGATGATTTTCTAAGGGAAGGAAAAGGGTATTATTTACTACAACCCCAGAACATGTGATGCATAAGGTACAGAGGCAGAGAAAAAATTTCTTTGTGCCTATGTTAAAACCAGGAGCCACTTTCTCTTGGGTTTAGACAAAGATAATATATCATCACAGTTTATAGAAAGAAATAGTGCTAGATCCAGCATTAGGTAGAACTGTGGCATAAATAATGTTTGATTTTGGTGACACATCACTTCCCATGTAGCCCCTTTTTCTCTATCCTTGAGCCACCCAGAACTTTTAGATTCATTCTATTCCTCTTGGCTAAAACTTGTTTTCAGATTATTTATTCATACTAAAGTGTAATAACTGACAGAATATTTACCTTTTACCATGAATCAAAACTTTAAGTTAAAGTTTTAATGTTCAATTTCCTGATCTATATGTGAAAGCCAGGAACCATGTTTTGTCAAATTTAGACAATCAAAATTCACTGTCACAGTCCATAGACATAGTCAATGTGAAGGCACAAATGAGGTAAAATTATGTCATGGAGAAGGTTGATGGGCTCTTATACTTCCCATGAGTCCCTTCTCTTTCTCCCTGATAGAGGCCCAAGTTCTTCATCCTCATCCCTGTCCTTTTGACTAAAACATTTTCCAATTCTTTATTCCTACTAAAAAAATATAATGGCAACTTCAAACTTCATCCCTCCAAAGAGTATTTACAAGAAAAGGATAGATATTGTCAGGGTCCCCAGGCCAAGACCACCACTCTCCTTTTAGCATTAGGAGACACTCTGTTTTCCAGATCTAAGGCCCAGAAAGCAAGCTGTGCCCCTGAGCTTGGCATAACAACAATCTTTTGTGCTCACCCTCTGGATGAACTCAGTCACAGCAAAATCTCAGAACTGTGTCACACCAGCACTCTGAGCTCGAATAAGTACCTGAAGTACCCATATTCTGGCCAAGAAGCTCTGCTTTGAATTCGACTTGTCTCATTGTTGCTGTGACCCCTCATTGCCAGAGCTACAGCTCACTGAGTAGCCACTAGTATATGTACTGATATTTGCCCATGCTACAGTGGATCTCCTTGGTCCTACAGGAGAGCCTGGTACACGTGTGTGATAAAGCTTTTTGTTTTGGGCCACCATTATCTTGTTGGTTTTATTTATTTTCTATTTCATTTTTCAGAGTTAGACCTGGGTCAGCATTCTGTTTTTGTTTTGTTTGCTTGTTTTTTAAAGTTAACAGTAGTTGTAAAACCTCTACGACTCTTTGGTCATTTGTGTTCAGGGTTGATAACATCATTGCCTTTTCTTTCATCTTTCAGCTCCTTGTTTTACAGGTACAGTCAGCTTGCAAATACTTACTGGCTGGTTATTTTGTTATGCTTGAGATAAATGTACAGTGGAAAGAATTCTGGAGATGAAGTCAGCTAAGAATGGGTAATTTGAGGCAAGTGAGTAAGTTAATCTGTACCTCAATTTCCTTATCTGAGAAGTTAGGAGCTTTGCCTACAATAGGTATATGGAACTTTCCAACTCTGAATTCTACCAAATTATGATTCCTTGATCTAGCATCGTTCTTTTAGTTATCTGCCTATGTGTCTTTAGGGATTGTGACCTAGGATGGACATGCACAGCACTGCAATCCTAGAAGATAGCAAAGGAAGGGGCTGAAATGGGGAGAGCAGACAAAAAATGAGGTAAATGAGGCGTCAGGGTAAGGACAAATTCAGGGGCATTGATAGGAGTGCTTCTTTCTCAAGGATCCCAAAGCATTAACATCAGATGCCTCTTCTTCTCTCTGTCAGGGAACCCACCCTCCTCCCCTACCCTGAGCTTGTTTTTTACTCATTTCAGTCATATCTGACTCTTCATGATCCTATTTTGGAATTTTATTTTTTTATTTTGGTGAGATAGAGTGGTTTGTCATTTCCTTCTCTACCTCATTTTACAGATGAAGCAAACAGGGTTAAGTGACTTGCCCAAGGTCACACAACTAATAAGTGAGCCTGGATTTGAACTCAGGAAAATGTCTTCCTGATATGTAGCTCAGTCCTCTATTGACTATACCACCTAGATGCCTCTGCTCTGAGCAGGAGAGGCAAATAAAAACAGTGCAGCATCTTAGTCACCTTATTCTATGTCCTATCACTTCCTTTCAACTCATCAACAGTCCATAATAAATAAAGACTGTTTAATGCATAAAAATTTGTATTAATCATATAAATTATGTAAATTTGGGGAATTACCAGAGTGGAAGCTTCTTTAGAAAGAACAGATTGGCCACTCATCTCTAATGTATAGAGAGCTGCTTAGGAAACTGAGAGGTTAAGTGACGGTACAAATAAGAGACATATATATATATATATATGTATATATATATATATATATATATGTAACTTAAGGTTTTAAAATGCTTTCCATATGACAGAGGCAGCAGTTCTTGAACTCAGGTCTTTCTGACTCCAAGGCTGTCCTTTTATCTGTGCTATGCTGTCTCTTTCTCTCCCTGTATACTCATGGATCAAACATATGACAATAAAAAATAATAACAACAAATAGCTTTTATACGGAACTTAAGGTTTGCAAAGCTCATTACAAACATTATTTCATTTTATCTTCCCAGCACTTCTGGAAGACAGATGCTATTATGACCCCCATTTTACAGATGGAGAAACTAAAGTATATGAAGATTAAATGGAATGCCCAGGGTCATAATCTAGTAAGTGGGGTCAGATTTGAATTCAGTTCTTCCTGACCTGAGATGTAGGGCTCTTTCTACTGTGCCACCAGATGTCTTCCAACTCTTTGTCTGTGACTTGAAGTGGGAAATTAGTGGTCCATGGTATCATTATCCACAATTCTTATATTTTGAGATTAGATGGATTTATTCAAAGTCAATATCTATTTGTCTGGACACATTAATTTGACTTCTTTATCGAAATGTGTGAGCTTTAGAGATGTTTTTTTAATTTTTAATTTTGTGATTTCATTAATGTAAGAAATTCTCTGTATATAAACTCCTTCCATTTTTAAATATAATACTTTATCCCCTTCCCAATTATATGTTAAAACATTTTTTAAGATTTAAAAAGAGATTTGAGTTCCAAATTCTATCCTTCCCTCTCTCCTAGTCTCTTCTCCCCTGTCCTTAAGACGGTAAGCAATCTGATGTACAATCATGTAAAACATTTCCATATTAGTAATTTTGCACAAGAAGACTCAAATTTAAAAAAAAAAGGAATGAAAGAAGGTGAAAATAGCATGCTTCAGTCTTTATTCAGATAATATTAGTTCTTTATGTGGAGGTGAACAGTAAGCTTCATCATTAGTTCTTTGGAATTGTCTTGGATCATTGTATTGCTGAGAATATCTAAATCCTTCACAGTTGCTGTGTATAATGTTCTCATTCTTCTCACTTCACTTTGCATCAATTCATGCAAGTCTTTCCATGTTTTTCTGAAATCATACTACTTGTCATTTCTTATAGCACAATGATATTCCATATGCCATATACCACAACTTGTTCTGTCATTGCCCAATTGATGGACATCCTTTTGATTTCTAATTCTTAGCCACCACAAAAATGCTATAAATAATTTTGTAGAAAAAAGCCATTTCCCCCTGTTTTATGTCTGTGGGATATAGATCTAGCACTGGTATTACTGTGTCAAAGGATATGCAGTTTTATAGTCCTTTTAATATAGTTCCAAAATACTCTCTGGAATCAATGGATCAGTTCACAACTCCATGAAGAATGCATTTGTGGCTCAGTTTTCCCACATCAGCTCCAAGATGTATCATTTTTCTTTTTTTCTTTTTGTCATATTAGGCGTGAAGTAGTATCTCAGAGTTATTTCCATTTGAGTTTTTCTAATCAATAGTGATTTAGAGCATTTTCTCATGTTACCATAGACAATCTTGCCTTCTTCATTTGAAAATTGCCTGCCTATATCCTTTAGCCATTTATTAATTGGGGAATGACATGTATTTTTATAAAATTGACTCAGTTCTCTATATATTTGAGAAATATGGCCTTTTCAGGAATACTTAAAAAAATTTCACCTAGTTTTCTGTTTTCCTTTTAATTTTGGTTGAATTGATTTTGTTTACCTGAAACTTTAATTTTGTATAATCAAAATCATCTGTTTCACATTTGATAATGCTCTCTATATTTTATTTTATTCTAAATTCTTCCCTTATCTATAGATCTGGCAAATAAAGTATTCTGTGCTCTCCTAATTTGCTTATATCACCCTTTATGTTGGTCTACACCTAGTTTGTGTCATACTGTTTTCCACACCAAATTAGAAATCCTGAAAATTGAAGAAGTGACTAACAAAACTGAAAGTAAGAAAATCATTGAACTAATAAACAAACCTAGAAGCTGGTTTTATGAAAACAAAAAAAACCTAATAAAATAGATAAACCACTTAATTTGATTAAAAAAAAGAAAGAAGAAAACTAAATTAGCAGTATCAAAAATGAAAGGAGTGAATTCACCATCAATGAAGAGGAAATTGAAACAATTTTTAGGAGCTATTTTGCCTAATGATATGCCAATAAATTTGACAATCTAAATGAAATTGATGAATATCTACAAAAATAAATTATCCAGATTGAAAGAAGAAATAGAATAGACAAATAACCATATCTTAGAAAAAGAAATTGAAGAAGCCATTAATAAACTTCCTAAGAAAAAATCCCCAAGACCAGATGGATTCACAAATGAATTCTACCAAACATTTTAAGAATAAATAATCTCAATACTATATAAACTATTTGGAAAAATAAGTGAAGAAGGAGTCCTACCAAATTCCTTAATGATACAAATGTAATGATGATACAAAAATCAGGAGGAGCCAAAAGAGAGAAAGAAAATTACAGACCAATATCCCTAATGAATATTGATGCAAAAAATTTATATAAAATACTAGCAAGGAGATTGCAAGAATATACTAAAGAATCATGCACTATGACCAAATGAAATTTATATAACAAATGCATGACTGATGCAATATTAGGAAAAATATCAACATAATTGACCATATCAACAAAAAACAACAGAAATCATATGATTATCTCAATAGACGCAGAAAAAGTCCTTGACAAAATACAGCACCCATTCCTATTAAAAACACTAGAGAGCATAGGAATATATGGAGCTTTCCTTAAAATTAATAATATTTTTCCAAAGCCATCATGAAGAATTATCTGTAATGGGGATAAGCTAGAAGCCTTCCAATAAGATCAAGGTTGAAGCAAGAATGCTGATTACCACCACTAATATTCAATATTCTACTAGAAATGTTAGCTATAGCAATAAGAGAAGAAAAATAAATGGAAAGGAATAGAATAGGCAATGAGGGAATGACAGTATCACTCTGATGGAATACTTAGAGAGTCCTAGAAAAACAATAAAAAAAATTACTTGACATAATTAGTAACTTTAGTAAAGTTGCGTGATACAAAATAAAGTCCCATAAATCATCTACATTTCTATATATTATCAAAAAAATCCAGCAACTAGAGATGGAAAGAAAAATTCCATTCAAAACTACTCTAGAGAATATCAAATACTTTTGAGTCAAAAATTATATGCATACAATTAGAAACCTTTTTCACACAAATAAAGTCAGATCTAAATAATTGGAAAAATATTAATTTCTCCTTCCACTTATGTACATCAGCAGCTTGTCTGGAATTGACAGTGTTAGGGAGTTACCTGAGATCACTTAGAGGTTGTGGCTTGCCCATGGTGATCTAGCATGTGAGTCATAACTTAAATCCAGGTCTTCATGATGACAAAACTAGCCCTCCTTTTCACTCTTCTACCATACCTCTGTCTATTTAAAGGAAAATAAAGAAAAAGGAAAACAAAATTTGTTTCCTCTTTGCCATGATGAAATGATTTGAGAATTTTTTGTATATATAAATGTTATAATTTTGATATAAGCTTAAATAATGCAAGTGTAAATGTTTAATTCATATTTAAGAAAATATTAAAATGGTCATTACTTGAATCAATGTGACTAGATAAAATTTATCAGAATATATTTCTTGTTCAAGTGTCATATTAGTTCATTTCTAAACAGAAATTCAAGAAAGCACTCTTTAAATTTTCAGATGATAACATTTAGGCCATAAAGATAATGACTTTGAACAATATTTTTAACTCTAAAGCTGTCACCTTACAGCTGAAAAAAAAACCACTTGGAAGCAAAATGCACTTGCCATAAGGTCTTTCATTTGTTTCTTTTTGCTAAATATGTTGTCATTTTAAAATGTAGGTTTCTTCTTCCTTTTGCATTTTTAAGTTTGATATTTATACATTTATCAAAATTCTAATTGTTTTATCTGTTTATTTGTCTCCTAGGAGTACAATATACGTTTCGAATCTTTTACTTATTTACAAGAATCACTAACACTAAATTAGCTCACCTGCTATAAGCATGATTGGAGAGCTCCCTTTAGTTGAAACAACTATGCAAACGGCAGTGTATGAAGATAATGGAACATCATTGCGATGCAAAAAATAATAAACATGAGAATTCGGAGAAACAATAAAGGACTTGTATGAACTGATTCAGAGTGAAACAAATAAAGCTACACACACAATGTAGGTAATTATATTGACATTAATGAAAAGAATAATAAAGCAAAGCTGGTGGCAGCTTAAATTTATTGACCAAGATTAGCTTTATAGATAGCTCTATAGAGAAGATAAGAAAATTCTACTGTTTCCTTTTCTTAGAGATAAGGGACCTATAAGACTTCAGACGTTCTCAAATGCAGTTGATGGATTAGTTGATTTTACTTAATTCATTTTTCCCTTTTCATTAAAAAGAAAGATGGGATGGGTGTGTGTGTGTGTGTGTGTGTGTGTGTGTGTGTGTGTGTGTGTGTGGTTATATACTGAAATGCTTGTGATCTAAAAACAAAAGACATCAATAAAACAATAAAAAATAAAACAATAAAAAAATAAAAAAAACCAAAGGCCTTTCTGAGAACTCAGAATTTTATGGCAAGGGCATATTTAGTTATTGCTCATTAGGCTATAGTACATCAAACTTTCATTCTTCTGAATAATGATAACACATCATGAAACATAATGAGTTTCAGGTAATACGAAAAATGACAAAAAAATGCCTTCAGGGTTGAACACTTACATTCACAATGTATATCGTACTCATTCTTCCCTTCTCTCTGTTTTTCAGACTTTCTTTCCCCCCTTTTTCTCCTCTCCCTGTCTGTTCTCCACTCTTTTACTCTGTTGTTGCTCACTGTCTCCCTTATAGAAAACAAGCTAACAGTACTGTCCCAGGTATGGGTTAGAATTAGTATAAAGGTAATTGAAACCTTTTGCTTGTTGGCTCAATCAAAATGAATTAAAATTATAGTACTTGAAATTTCTAGTATTCTCCTATCTCTTATCATACATTCACAGAGGTAAGCCATGTATGATAAGGGGACAGCTCTCATTTCTTCTCCATTTTTTCCCCTTAAATGTTCTCATTCCATTTATATGTATTTAAAAGATTTTTAAAACTCTTTTTTAAAAAGCTTGCTTCATATCTTCCAGGAAATCTAATTGAGTTTGTGCCCAAGCTGTGTTTTTCTCTGAAACAATATTCATAGCTATTTTGGAGTCATTCTCTTTTGCATTTATGTCTTAAGCATCCCTGCCATCAGAATAACTCATCATGGTAGGGTTCTTTTTTGTTTGTTTGTTTGCACATTCTTTCAGCCTACTTCCTGATGTTAGACTTGATATTAATGCTGGGTTTTGCAGCATTCCTAGAGGGAAGGTCTGGCCCTTTTTTGTTGTTATTTCTTTGGGATATTCTTATTCTAGGATCTCAGGGGCAAGTTGGGGTTCTGCAAGCTTTCAGAGCTTTCAAAGTGAAATGATCCAGGCAGGGCAAGTCTTTTGCTGCCCCTCTGGTCTGATCTCTGCAAATTCCTGACCTGGGTTAGGTTCTGAGGAAGGGTAGAGTGCTGCTGGACTCTGCCTTTATCAGTTACTTGGAAAATTCTGCTGACTGAGAGCGACAGAATTATAAGCTCCCCACTGGACTGAGATTTCTAAGCTGGCTATTCCTCTTTAGGCTGGGCTAGATATTGGAAGCGACTCTACTTTGTCTCCCATCACAGCTCTGTGCTTTACCTCATCTTGCCCTGATGCTCAGCCTCTTATTGGATGTGGCATGTTCCTGGCTTGACCTATCTTCATTATTCACATACCTCCCTATGTCTTCCTATGCTGAGCTGGATTAGATATATTACTTACGGTGACATTTCTGGATTTTCCCATCAAAATTCAGTCTAGTCATTTTATAGAAGTGTGTGGAGAAGAGTTGCTGCCTAATACTCTGCTATCTTGGTTCTACTAATTCTATAATAAAGTGATAGAAAAGTTACCTATATAATGAACTATTTAATCAAAACTTGGCTTTAGTGGTTCCTGTGATGACAAGCAAAGTAGAATCTTTTGCTGTTTTTGTTTTAGTATAATCAAGTGCTTCTGATTGAATAATGTGATAAAAAAAGATCTTCCCCACCCATTAATAAGCCTGAAAATATTTGCAGGAAGGCCCACATCTTTTATTAATGAGACATGGGATCTCAAGGGTTGTGATGCCCTCTGACTCTGAAAAGTGTATAAATACTCTGAGGTGAGGTTTTTCTTTGGGCTTACTGATTGGAAGTGTTTTCTTTGGTCAGACAAGACTCTGAGCAGCCTCTAAAGGAGCCCCTTGGCTTTGAAAACCCAGATGTTGCTGCTTCTTTCTCTGGTAACTATGTCAGTATGGTCAGACAGCTGGATCTGTCTGTTAATCTATGATGTATGTATTGCTTATGTCAGGCAGCTGGAAGCACTGTCTGTTGATCTGTATTTCTCTGAAGTTCAGGGTGCTGATTTTTTCCCTTGACCTAAGTGAATGATATGTACTGCTTGATTAAAGTGATTAGTGACCCCCCAAAAGTTGCTTTCCTTTTAGAAAAGCAGATCTAAGAACCTGGAATAGCAGACCCTCCTCTGTATGTCAGGATGCTTGCTTTTATGTTTCAATACTATTCTGCTCCCATGACCTAAAGACACTACCTTATGTGATTTTGGCAGTCATAACTACCTAAAACTGAAAGCTCATAGTTGGCAAAAACCACATTCAACAAATCCTATCTGAGGAGAGTGTTTAGTTTGAGAAGTAAGGGCTTAATTATTGAAAGAATAATACTTTCTTATCATTTGATGAATCGGTCTTTTTGCAACTTTAAAGAGATGTGGCTAGAATTTTTTTTTCTCATGAAGTCTACTCAGGGGTACATTTCTTCTCACACCTGGGAAGAATAAGGGTTAATCTTTTAAGTAATCAATACAACATTTAGGTACTTACCTTTTGAATGATTATAGACCTCAGAGCAAGTAAAGAGGGCCAAACTTGTTGGATAGGAATGATTTAGGACAAGAATTTCTTTAGTAAGTAGTGGACAGCAAAATTTGCAATAAGGCCCATTTAATTCAATGTCAAGCCCTCATAATGTGCCATGAATCCAATTACTTACATTTAAGATGGAAATTCAAATTAATTCTTCAGTGGGATTTATTTGGAAATAGGTTAACAATATTATGGTTTGATGTTTCAATAAACTGGGAAATTATTATTATTATTTTACTTTAAAAATATATACATTCTGGTTATAACATTTTTAAATATCTCCTCCTTGACTGTCGTATTCATTAAGCCATTCCTTGCAACAAAGGTTGCAAAAGATAGAGAACAAAACACATTAAAAGCAAATGATTAGTTTGTCAAGGTATATAATATTCTAGAACCTGCGTCTCCTACTTCTGCAATAAAGGGAGGGAGATTAATTTTCCCCAGGTCTGTGATTGTCTATTATATTTACATAGAATTCAATTTTTTCTTACTGTTGTTTCCTTTTACATTATCGATAATATTTTCCTGGTCCTATCAATTTAATTTTAATTTGGTTCATCTAAACTTTCCCATTCTTTCCTTGATTTTTATAATAGTAATTTTCTACAACCTTGTATATTCTAGAAAATGGGAGACATAAATTTTGGGTAAGACTTCTATATTTATTAAACTTTCACTCTAATAAATGTGTGGAACCCATGATCAAAGAATTTTTGGAGTTTGCATCAATTTTCTAGCTGTCATTTCTTCTCCTTTGGTTTTGAATGAAGAATGATATTTGGAACTATTTTCCTTAACATAGTATTCAATGTACTTAAAGATAATTATTAATCCATTCTTTGGGGTTTCCCTTGGAAAGATTAATAATCTAAAGCTTCATCCTTTGCTAATTTGCTCAATTTTTCAGTGTGTTTTCATATTGATGGGTTTTGGTTGTGTGGGTGTACATATTTTATATCTCAAGTTGTGTTTTACAGAACTAGTGAAAGGTCAGATGGATGCTGAGTATAATGAGAGCAATACTTGTCAATCTCTAGTCTCACATATTTTTCATTTTCAAATTCCTGTGTTTTGTTTCATTTTCACAAGTGTTACTTCGCTAACTAGAACATTTGTTAGATTCGGTTCATTTTTTTTCTCCAGGATGCGCAATCGTAGCATGCTTGAGTTGGAATGGACCCCAGAGTTCATTTATTTCACCCCCTACTTGAAGAATGAATCTTCTCAATAGTATCCTTGATGAGTGAAATCAAACAAATCTTTCTGTTGTCCCACTTGCCGCACACATTAATCTAAGAATTGTTGTTTCAAGGGGTGATGTTAGTGAGAGGGTACTACAGGGTAGTGTTAATTGTTACCTTTGAGATTCTTAAAGAAAATACCTTTTCGTTGAAAGATTTGATTAGCTGGTGAACCAATAATTTACTACAATCATATTTCAAAGGTGGAAATTACTATTCTCTTAATTCAATTAAATAAGAA
This sequence comes from Notamacropus eugenii, assembly GCF_028372415.1. Taxonomy (NCBI): domain Eukaryota; kingdom Metazoa; phylum Chordata; class Mammalia; order Diprotodontia; family Macropodidae; genus Notamacropus; species Notamacropus eugenii. The sequence goes on from NC_092875.1 coordinate 451,061,877, forward strand.
TTGCTTAAACTTCTCAAAATTAAGAGATTGTCTTTCCTGATGGATTTAAAGTCTGTTGCTATTATTTTCAGGGGTTTTTCATCGGTGTGGTTTTGGGAACTGGTCTTAGGGATATAAGATTAGAGATATAAGGAGAATTTTTTATTTTCTGGAAGTAACTCTTTAGGAAGCTGACTTACCTGATTTACCTTCATCACGTGGTCTGGTGGCATAAGTCCTGGTAAGTTTATTGACAGCTACATAAATTAAGGAATGTGGGCCAGGAGGAAGATGTTGATCTTGACTTCTTAGTGTAGCCTTTGTACTTGCTTAGATTCATTTGCTTGGGAGACCCAAAGGATCATGTGTGGCCTGAGATCCAAAGGTTTCCCTAATGATGAATGATCCCTATTTTCTCAGTAAAGTAAAAGTTAAGGTCCTCAGCTCAAAGGACTGGGTGACAAAGGCTTCTGGAGGTTTGTGGAGAGCAGGCAACAGCTTTTGTGGAGAGTGGCATTTGTAATCAATTGGCTAATTGCTGTGAAGATCCAGTTCACATTGTTGTTGCTTAGTTATTTTCAGTCGTGTTCAACTCTTCATGACCTTATTTGTGTTTTCATGGCAAAGCTACTGGGGTAGTTGGCCACTTCCTTCTCCAGCTCATTTTACAGATGACTAAACTGAGGAAAACAGGGTTAAGTGACTTACCCAGGGTCACATAGGTACTAAGCGTGATTTAAGATGAGTCTTTCTGACTCCAGGCTCAGCACCACCAAACTGCTCCTTAGTGCAGATTAGATAAAAATTTGTAGTGTTTCCAATCAGACCAGTTGCATGATTTGCTCTTACTATATACAGCAGCAGCAGATGAATAGGAATGGAGGAGGTAGACGGTAGGAGTCTAGGATTGCATTTTGGAAAACAAGTGGTATAGAACAAGGGAGTGAGAGATTTGAAAGGAGAGAATGATGTGCAATTGTATTGATTAGCTACTAGGGTAGAGGCTGGAAAGGGAAGAAAATGAAGTCAAAACAGGTAAATAACCTGAAAAAGTAATGGAATAGAAGCATTAGAAGTTCAACAAGTATGAAAAGTAGGTTCTGAAGGGTACGACACATAGGACAAAATGGAACGATAGGACAATATGGTCAGATAGGGGAGAGTCAGAGTTTTTGTGCAAGAAAATGAAATATTTAAGGGTAAAAGTGAGATACAAGGGAACTATCCTTTGAACTAATGGATGCTTTTGGGGAGTAGATATGGCATGTGTGTGTGAGGATGAGGAGGGATGCTACACATCAACAAAAAAGAATCAAAATATCACTTGTAAGAAGGGTTATCATAAAACCAGGGTAGTGAGCAATTGAGAAATGAGCAGAAAAAAAATTTATATCATTTCATTGACCTCCTTTTCTCCTTAAACAATGCAATAATCAAGTGTGTCTAAAAGACAGGATTGCAAACTGACACAAGCCCCATGGACAATGAATGTTCTTTCTTTCCAAATGGCAGTCTATATTTAAGCAAGGGGCAGATGAGGTTGTTGTCTGTCACATCATTGGTATTCACAACCCCCACAGTGTCATCGTCTAATATAAAGGGCCACAACAATAAAGCATTGAAACCTATGTAATAATGGTATCACCCAGGTGCCAGTTTCCATGTACCCCTAAATGGTGACTTTGCTTGGCCAAGAGGGTTTTGAGTAGCAGATGGCTATAAATGCCATTCTTCATATTCTATGCCAAGCACATTACATTGTTAAACAAAGCAGTAAGCCAAGGAAGTAACCTATTTGATCCTAATGATGGATCTGGAAGCTGGACAAGATCTCTTATAGAATGCAGCTAAGAGAATGGTTCCAATAATAGCATATCTTTAAAATGTTTTCTAAATGTCATATCTTATAGGTATATGACATATAATATTTAACAAAAATTAAAATAAAATTATTCCTATATGTATAAATTCTTGTAACTTCCCAGAATCCTTTTTATACAAATAATAATTTTTGATATGGGGCAGCATTATCATCTTGCATATAAGAAACTGGGTTACAGTCCATACATGCTTAATGATTGGCAGAGGTTCAATTAACAAATATAATTCTATTTAGTACTATTTTAAAAAAAATCTTTGTAAGCACAATCAAAAGTAGCACTAGAAGTGAAGCTTTGAATAAAATGAAATGCTCATCTATTGCTTATAAGAAAATTCAGTTCCCCTGAAGGGAGAAAATTCACTCCCTTGTAACTTATATTCTTCAAAATTATTCCTTTTGTGTCATTTTTTCCCTGATTTTCTATGCCCTTTACAAAAATAAAGGGTCTTTGTGGAAACACCATATTCCCCTTTAAAGGAGTGATAAATTTTGTTATGTTGATCAGATTAAATTATGTCTTCATAAAGGGAGATTAGCATTTAGGAGACTAGCATTTAGATGTCTATCTGTATACGTAAAGAGTCAGTCACTAAGTCAACATTTATCAAATGTCTCCTGTGTGCCAAGATCTACATTGGCACTATGAATAACAAGAAAAGGCAAAAGAAATTCAGTGTCTTCAAGGAGCTCACAATCTAATGGGGGAACAATACACAGACAATGATGTACAAAGTATGTAGAGGATAAACAGGAAATAGTCAATGGAAGGAATGCACTAGAAATAACAGGAATTTCCAAAGGTTTCCTGTAGAGGGTAGAATTTAGCTGGGGCTTGAAAAAAGCCAAGGAAGAAGCTAGGAGGCAAAGATTAGTGGGGAGCCAAGAGGGAAAGCCTACATTAACTATTAATTAAGATTGGAAGAAAGAGTCCACGTGCTTGTCACAATTATGTAATAGTCATTTTCCATATTCTACTCCAAATAATAGAATCCCCAAAAAAGGAAATATGAGTTATTCTTTAAATAATTAAAGCTGAATCTGGAAGAAAAGAAGGTAGAAATACTACACATGGCTAGAATATTATGGAATAATATTAAAGCTGTATCTGATGACAATATCTACATTGAAGGCTTAAAGACATCAGAAATCAACCAGAAAAGCAGTAAGGAAGACCATCTTTAGTTTCTACAGTCAGTGACCCTTAGAATGCAACAAGGAGCTACATCTAGAGCTAACTTCTTGAAGAGGGAAGGAAAAAATGGAAGGAAGAGAAGGAAAAAAGGAAAAATGGGAAGAAGGGAGGTAGGAACTGAGGGAGAAAAGGAGAAAAGAGGAAAGGAGGAATGGAAGAAAGGAGAGGAGGGAGAAAGAGATGGAGAGAAGAAAAAGGGAAGTTATAAAACTCTTTTCTCACAAAGACAGTTCTAAACAATTTGAGAAAGAATAGTTGTTCACGGGAAGGCTGAGCCAATACATAAAAAATGACAATTCTCTTCCCCTCAATTTCCTTATTCAGGTGTCATACAAATGAAAATACCAAAAATATGACTTAAAGAGCTAGAAAAAAATAATTAAAAAATCATCTTAAAAAACAAAAAGGTCAAGAATAGCAAGGCTATCACTTAAAAAAAGTTAAAGAAGGAAGACTAACAGTACCAAGTCTCAAATTGTTACAAAGCAGTAATCATGAAAACAATCTAGTACTAGCTAAGAAATAGAGTGGTGGATCAGTAGAATAGATTAGGTACATAATAGACAGCAGTAAATGACTATAGTAATCTAGTGTTTGATTAACCCAAAGATCCAGTATTTTGGGATGAAACTCACCATTCGACAGAAATTGCTGGGAAAACTAGAAAGCAGTTTGGCATAAATTAGGCATAGACCAACATCTCACACCATAAAATAAGATAAGATTTAAATGGATAAGTGATTTAGACATAGAGGACAATATTATAAGTAAATTAGGGGAACACAGAAAAATTTACCTGCTATATCTATGTATAAGGGAAGACTTTATGATGAAAGAAGAGACAGAGAGAGTTATGAGAAGTAAAATGAATAATTTTGATTAAATGAAATTAATGAATGTGGCCAAAATTAGACCACATTTCTAATTGTGGGGGGAAAATTTTCAATGTTTCTCTGATAAAAGTCTCATTTCTCAAAGATGCAGGAAACTAACTGAAACAAATTAATAAAACATAAGAGTCATTTCCCCAAAAGATATCAATAGGGAGTTTTCAAATGAAGAAATCAAAGCTATCAGTAATCACATGAACAAAACCTATAAATCACTAATAATTAAAGAAATGAAAATTAAAACAACTCTGAGGCACCACCTTACACCTATCAGATTGGCTATCATGATTGAAAAGAAAAATGAAAAATGCTGGAGGGCATGTGGAAAACTTGGCACACTAATGCAATGCTAGCAAAGTTGTGAACTAGATCAATCATTAGGAAGCACAATTTAGAATTATGCATAAAGAGCTATCACACTGTGCCTGTACTTTGACTCAGCAATGCCACTACTGGTTCTTTATCACAAAGAGATCAAAGCAAAGGGGAAAGGGCCTATTTGTATAAAATATTTATAGCAGTTCTTTTTATGGTGGCAAAGAATTAGAAATTGAGGGGATACCCATAGATTGGAGAATGACGGAACAAGTTGTGCTACATGATTGTGATGGAGTACTGTTGTGCCATAAGAAATGATGAGCAGAATTGTTTCAGAAAAACCTGGGAAGATATATGAACTGACGCAAAGTGAAATGGACAGAACCAGGAAAACATTGTATCTAATAACAACAATAATGTAAAGATGATCACCTATGAAAGACTTAACTATTCTAATCAAGAGTGATCCAAGACAATTCCAAAGGACTCTGGATGAAAACTGATGTCTAACCTCCACAGAGAGAACTGATGAATTCTGTATGCAGAGTGAAGCACATTTCTTTAAACTATTTTTATCTTTTTGTTTAGTAAATGGCTAATATGGAAATATATTTTGTATGATGTTACATATATAATCAATATCAAATTGCTTGCCTTCTCAATGTGGGAGTAGGAGGAGAAGGGATTGAGAAAATTTGGAACTCAAAATGTTCAAGAATGAATGACAAAAATGTTTACATGTAATTGGGAGATACTTAAGGAAATAAATATATTTTAAAAACCAGCAAAAGCAGAGCGCTGAACTAAGTACTGGGGAGTCAAATGTAAGACAGTTCCTCTTGTCAAGGAGCTTGTATTTTGAAGAGAGAAGATAGCCACATATATAAAAGATTTCGGTTGCAAACGGAACTCAAAATGTTAAAAAATGAATGTCAAAAACATTTCCACGTAATTGGGAAGTATTTAATGAAATAAATATATTTGAAATAAAACCAACAAAAACAAAGCAGTGAACTAGGTGCTGGAGAGTCAAATGTAAGACAGAAAAGATAGCACATACATATTAACAAAACTAATGTAAAGGTCCCATGGTCCTTAGGATGAAGGAATGAAACAGATTGGTAATGCATCTTCTTTAATTTCTACTGATTAAAATAAAAATCACATCAGCTTCTGATGCTGGTCCATCTGCCAATGACTTTGGGGCTAAGAAAGGTCATTTTTGGGTGTGCTGTAGCTACGTTTGCTTTCATACGCAGACACAGTCAATTGACAGCAGTAGCATTAGATTGCTTCCTAGGATGATGACTGCAGGACATGACTGTATGGAAGCAAGACTGAAAAGGGGAATTCAACTCTGAAGCAGGGCAGATGATGTGGAAGTACAGAACTGGCTTGAAAGAAAGGGACTCATATGCTTAATGGAACAAGACTTGAAGTATAGCCAGGGTCAGTTTTCTCACCATGGTGACATGGTCATCACCCCAACTGAAGGAAGCTAATGCCCAGACTTCAATCATATGTAAGAGAAATGTGACTCCAGTAGTGAATGGGAAAGGGTGGAAATGGAGTTTTTAAAGATTGAAGAGGGAAGCCAGAGAAAAGTTTTTGGGAATATCAGGGGGAAAAAGCTGAAAGATAAAAATTCCTAGAGGTTACAGCTGTGCATAAGGCTAGAATCCCAATCTAACAAGCCAAGGGTGGAAATCATAAAGACAGAGGAAATTATGAGCGCAATCCTTTTTTAAAAAGTCACAAAACATTTACTAAGTATTGATCTCTGAAGTAAAAAGAACAAAATGTCAAGGGAAGTCAACATATACCATAGTTTTAATGTGGGTAGAAACTTCACTGAGCTAGGATAGAAGAACCCTTTTTTAATGTGAAATTCAATCCTTTGATAATTAATTTAATAACTGTGTCTTTCATAGTAGTCATCACCCAATGTTTTATTACTTGTGTGATATATAACACATAAAGACAAGTAAGAGTATCCCATTGTCTAAGTTTAAGCAGAGTTTACTACATATTTGAAAATGAGAAATCTTTTTTTAACCTATCTTTACATACACACACACGGACACATAGAATTTTTTAGCTATGTATGTTATGCCCACAATTCACCCCACCCAACAAATCAACCAATCCATCAATCAGTCCATCAATACTATGTGCCAGGCACTATGCTACTGAGTGAGGATAAAAGAAAAAAAGAATGAACTAATCTCACCTATAATGAGCTTACATTCCAAAGGGGAGAGACAAAAAATACGGAAGATATACCATAGCCACGGAGAGCATATAGACAAGGTCACATAAATGCAAACTTGTTCAATTCAAGGTAGTTTGGGAGAGAAGGCACTAGGGAAAGAAAGAGATGAGAATTTATATAGTGGCCAAGTACTGTGTGAAATGTGTTACAAATATTATTTCATCTGATTCCCTAAACAAATCCGTGAGGTCGGTGCTATTATTATCCACATTTTGCAGGGAGGAAAACAAATATTGAGCAATTTGCCCGGGGTCACACAGCTAGAAAGTGTCTAAGTCCACCTGTGAACTCAGGTCTTCCTGACTCCTGGCCAGCACCCTATCCACTGTACCACTTAGCTGCATCTAATAGAATTTGAGAGGAGCAGGAAAAGCTTCCTCTTGAAGGAGAAGAGACAAAAAATGCTTTGAACTATGTCTATATAGCTTAATCATTTCATTGAGTCAGAAATATGGACAAACTGCTTCCCGGCTGTGTGAGAAAGCCAGTGCAAACGCAAGGAAATAGCAGATGGAATATATGAAGAACCAAAAGATCCAGTCTAACTGGATCACAGAGTAGAGGAGGAAGATTAATGTACAATGAGGCTGGAAAGTTCGGTAGGGGACAGGTTGTGGGCTTTAAAAGGTAAGCAAAGGATAGAGAGCACACCAAACATAGGGGGCAGGTACCAGCTCTCTCTTCACCCAGAGTCTTTGCCCCAGTTATTGCCTAGAAGAGTGAAGTTGAGGCTATAGGGACATTTGTATATCCACCCACTTCTGGCTAAGCAGACAACCCAAAAGTCCTTCTGTGATACACAATAAGATGACAGAAAACAGTCATAGAATATCTGTGTGTGCTCTGAAGGCCACAAGGCAAATTACCTTAGGTATATCATATTATATATGTTCATAAGAACTGATTTTCACTAGCCATTTCATTTCTCATCTCCCATTCCTGTATTCCCTTACACATTCTTGGCCAAAAAATAGTTATTCAATGGAACCATGAATGCTTTTAGAACACAGATATTGAAAACAGCTCTGTGTTGAACAAAAGTTTTGTGCCCCACAAACTCTATCCTCAACTGAACTCTATCCTCATAGCAAGTACTTCTGAGGGAAAGGGAAAATGAGAGGCTCAGGAGCATAACTACCCCCTCAGTTTGGGTGCATATATAAACAATTACCACAAAGATGAAAGTCAAAACTTATTCCCATAATGATTGGCGAATTCCTATTAAAAAAGATCAGGTCTGATTCACTTTTGAGTCACAAATTTAGCCTTCTTTTTGTGTTTCCAAAGCAATAAGTCTTGGGAGTCCATTAATATACAATCAATAAAGGGAGGAGGGTGCAGCTAGGTGGTACAGTGGATAGAGTGCTGGCCTGAAGTGAAGATTCATTTTCATGAATTCAAATTTGGCCTCAGATACTTACTAGCTATGTGAACCTGGGCAAGTACTTAGCCTTGTTTGCCTCACTTTCTTCATCTCTACAGTGAGTTGGAGAAAGAAGTGGCAAACCAATCCAGTATCCTTACCAAGAAAAACCCAAATGGGATCACGAAGAGTTGGAAATAACTGAAAATGACTAAAACAACAATGTGCTAGGCACTGTGCTAAGTTCCAAGAAATGGATGGATGAGATCTTTCCTCCTCCCCTTCTCTCCTTTCTTTCTCTCTCCCAAACTAACCAGATCAAGAAGGAGCAGGGAGAAGCTCGAATAAATTCAAAGACATTTCCTTACAGAAAAAAAAAAATTCATTTGCCCAAAGTGACTTTAGGTGCTATGCCTTCTCCTTCTACAGACTTAGGTTTCTTCTGTGAAGACTCAGGGAAAATGTAAGGCAGTATTTTTAACAGCCTTCTTTCACTCTACGTAACAAAGGACATAAAGACAAAACAATGAGCTAACTTTGTGAACTTTACTCCTTTAGAGGTGGAAGCTACTATTTTTGTAGCACAATGGTTAAACTGCTATTAATTGTTAAACCTAAGAGGATTTTTTTTTCCTTTTCATCTCAGACAAAATCTGCTTGTCCAGCTGCAGACCTCTAGGACCTAGATGTTTGCTCCTTGGAAAAAAAATCTAGCTGCAATTTTGAAGCATATTCCCAATCAAGTGATAGAATACAATAAGTTTGATCCATTCCCAACCTCAACTGCCTCCTGCACCATCCTGCATTTGTGTCCTGGCCCTTACTCTTGCACTACCTCAGCTATCTGTAGGGTGAATTCTTTTAATTTGGACCATATAAAGGACACAGTCGAACCAGCTGCTTTCTCAACCATTGGGGTGTACATACATATTTCTGGCCACCCATAGATTTATTTTCCTTTCTCTTCTTCCTCTCTTTTTGCTGTGATCAACAGCATGACCTGTTTCTGCCTTTCCCCATGACCCTACTTACTGCATAAACCACAAAATGTACATTTCCAGTGTTCATAGAGGAAAGCCTCAGTGGGAGCCACAATGTAGTAGCAAAACAGATTTTATTAAAAATGAAAGAAAAGACAGGTGATGGAATCTGGAGATATCAAATGAGTCAATAAGAGAACAGAGAATGAATTTCCTCAGTCTCTAAACAAATGTGAAAGTAGGATTAGTGAAGTGAATGGAAGTTTGGGGATGGGAGAAAAAAAGGCAAGTGTCAATTTAGATGGGGAAGATGTTAATAGTAAATGTTTCCAATTTAGTGGAGGAGAGGAGAGTACATATGTGTCTGTGCCGAGACATAGTAACCTTATAATGGATTTCATCTGGAGGGGATGGGCTCAATAGGAGGCCACCTTATCCAAGCAAAGATTTTACTTTTAAGAACTGCATCCATCTCAAACAAGATATTAGGATTAAGTTAGAAGTAGGGAAATTGATGAAGAGAGATAGGACTTATTAGTCCTATAAACAGTGAAGTCATTATGGTAAAGGAAAGTGGTAGAACCACATTAAGCTTCTGCTATATAGCAGGCATTGTGCTAAATGCTGAGGATACAAAGAGAGGGAAAAGTTGGTTCCTGTCCTTATGGAGATCACAATTTGATAGGGGAAACAACATGCAAACAACTATGTATAAACAAATTATATACAGAATATCTAAGAATAAAGCTTGCCAAGTAGGAGAATGCAATTCAGAGGATTCCTAAAGGTTACCCAAATAAGGAGGAAGGCAATGAATGAAAATATTCAGAGAAAGGGTGCCACAAATTAACAGTAAGATAAGAAGTTTGAGGAGTGGGAAAAGAGGATTTTGAATCACATGCTTACCTGGCAGAGAAATGAAAGGGTCAAAAGTAAAGGGAGATAAATATTTTAAAAATCAAGCAAAGAGAAAAATTATTTAATTTAAGAGAATTAAAGAACTTGGGATGGAAGAGATAAGCAAAAGAGTGGAGGAAGTACAATCCTATGACAATAGATCAGTATCAAATTAATAAGCAGAGCTAATCATAAGGATAAAGAATTAAATGAGTAGTGGGCTAAAAAATAAATACAAAAGAAATATCTCAGGAAAACACATATCATAATCTTAAACAATACAATAAAGTAAAAGAGAATGTAAGAATGGGCAAGAAAACAAAATCCAACAATTTGCTAAACAAAATTTACTACACATTCCCAAAAAGCAAGTGTTGCAATCATTCTATCAGATAAAACAAGAATGTGAAACTTTGCAATTTCAAGAGAGATAAATAGAAAAGTTACATTATGTTTTTAAGTGCAACAGACAATGGGAAATATTATTACTAAACATGATGCAACAAATGACATAGTATCTAAATTCATAAGGAAAGAGTTAATTCAATTTCAAAAAGAAAGTAGAAAATTTTAATGTTTCTCACTCAGTAAATCTAATGGAAAAATAAATAACAAATAAAGAAAATATAGAACTGATCAAGATGTTGAGCAAGTTAAATTTGAAAGACCTAAGTCATCTTTTCATGGGAACATTAAAGAATATATGGATATTGCAGGGATTTTAAAAATCATCTAATTTGAGAGGAAAAAAAAAAACAACAACACTGAGGCAGAACTCTGAGTCAGTGAACCTTTATTAAGGGGTCCATGGTCCCCTCTAATGAAGTTGACCTCAGATCTTCCTCATGATCTGAAATGCCCACTTTCTCCGGAGTTGTAGTTTTATAGTGCTTTATAAGATCATAAAAATATAGATTTAGAAGCAGAAAGGATCTTACAGATTTTCTAGTCCTACCCACTGTAGTATCAACATGATATTCATGGCCCCTATGGCAGCCGTGAATATGCTGACACAATTTTGAATTACAAGATACAACAGACTCTCTACATGGAAGACAGAACCAAAACATTTATTCAGACACCAGAAAGTCAAATCCCAGCAGTAGAAAGTTATCACAGCAACAAAGAAATCCATACACAATATCAATGTAGGGAGCTCCACCATTCCCAAGCCTTCCATTAGGTTTCCCCAAAACCAGCTCCCTTAAACAAAATCACAGACAAGTTCTCCCCCTCACACTAGCCAGCTGCCTGTTTTCTTTCTCTCTATCAGTTCTGACTGCTGTGACTAATTTCCTCTCAGCTCTGCTCCACCCTTCCTGCTCCATCCATTCAGCAAATCCCTCCTACCACAGGTTCCATCCAACTCAGACTTCCATGTGACCCAGGCAGGTCACATGGGCCTATTAATGAATGGGAAAGATCTTCCTATTTAAATTACCATTACATCGCTTAAATTACTATTATACATACTCATTTTACAGATCCTGAAGCCACGACTAAGATTAAGTAAATTATATGGGATCATATGGATACTGCTGGATTTGGAGTCAGAAAAGCTAGGATTGAATTCTGATTCTTTTTACACTTTCCAGTATAAAAAAATCAATAATTACTTATTAACCACTTAGTATGTGCTGGGTACTGGAGAAACAAGTATGAATAATCAAATAATACCTATTCACAATGGGCTTTCATTCTATATCTATATATATACAATAACATATGATTTTCATAAATGCAAATTTGTTTGTTTTTGTTCAGTTGTATCAGTGTCTGACTCTTTATGACCTCATTTGAGGTTTTCTTGGCAGAGATACTGGAGTGGTTTGCCATTTCCTTCTCCAGCTCACTTTACAGAAGAGGAAACTGAGGCAAATAGGGTAAGTGACTTGATTTGAACAGGGTTATACAGCTAGGAAGTGTCTGGGGTCAGATTTGAACTCAAGAAGATGAGGCTTCCTGACTCCTGACTCAGCACTTAATCCACAGTGCCACCTAGCTCCATACAAAGTACTTTGGGAGGTATGCAACTAGCAATTGGGATGGAGTAGGGCAGTGACTGGGGATAGGGTGAAGGAGATTGGGAAAGGAGTTGATGCTTGAGCTACATCTTAAAGGAAAAGATGAAAACTATAAGGCAATTATAAGTCATGGGGAATATAACAGTGCAGATGTGTAAGTTGATGCTTGAGCTACATCTTAAAGGAAAAAATGAAAACTATAAGGCAATTATAAGTCATGGGGAATATGACAGTGCAGATGTGTAAAGATGGGAGATGGCATATCATGGGTAAGGAACAGAGAAAAGGTCAATTTGCCTAGATCAATGAGCATAAGATGGGACCCAATGTCTTATTAGGCTGGAAAAATGGATTGAAACCAGTTTGTATAGGGCTTTAATAGCTAAAAAGAACAGTGTAGGACATTCTAGAAGCAAAAAAAAGTCACTGGTGTTGATTGAGTGAGTTGTCTGGCAGATCTAACCTTAAGGAAAATTATTTTGGTAGCAGTTAAGAGGCTGGTCCAGAGTAGGGAGAGATTCAAGAAAGGAGACCAGTTAGGGAGACTGTTGCAATATCAAGAATGAGACAGTAAAGACTTTTAGGAGCCAAAATGGAGAAATAAGGCAGGAAGTCTCTTGAACTCTCCCAAATTCACCTCCAAACAACTATAAATAATGCCTCAAAATGACTTCTGTAGCAGAACAAACAAAAAGATGAGGTGAAGCAATTTTCAAACACAAGACAAATTAGAAAGTTGTCAGGAAAATTCTACCTCATTCAGGTAAAAGGGAAGCACAATCCATGACAGGCAGTGTCCTGGTAAGCCAGTAGCAGGACATACAGAAACTAATGAAGGCTTTTGTTCTTCAGAAAGCTAATGGGAGGACCAGAGGCCTAGCACAGGTAATTTACTGTGGCCCTCTGAACTGGTATAGCACGGGGCAAGCAGTCAGAGACCTTTTTCCCTATGCCCTGGTGCAACATCAGGACCAGATGAGTGACCAGGCCCCCAGTGGCCCCTGGGCCACCAAGCCATTTGCAGAACAGCACCAGGTGAGTGGCCAGGATTTCTGAAGGTCTCAGTCCAGCATCAGTCAAGAAGTCAGTGCCTGCAGATCCCAGCAAAGAAGCTTGAGACAGTGCTCCCTCCATCCCATGAGCAGAGCTCCATTTTAAAAGTAATGAAATAGGCTAGAAAAATGAGCAAGAACCCACAAACAAAAAGGAACCTGGCCAGAGAAAGTTATGGTGACAGGAAAGATCAAAACACAGACTCAGAAGAGGACAACAAAGTCAAAATGCCTACATTCCAAGTCTCAAAGAAAAAAATGTGAATTGGTCTTGGGCCTAAAAAGAACCCCTGGAAGAGTTCAAAAATGACCTAAAAATAGAGCAGTAGAAGAAAAATTGGAAAAAAGAAATGAGAGTGATGCAAGAGAATTATGAAAAAAGAGTCAACAGCTTGGAAAACTACTTAAAACTAGAACTGTTCAAATGAAAAAGGGGATACAAAAATCCACTTAAGAAGAAAAAAGTCCTTAAAAAGTACAATTGCCAAATGGAAAAGAAATAACCAAAGTTATTTGAGGAAAATAACACCTTACAAGTTAGAATTGGGCAAGTGGAAGCCAAAGACTATGAGACATCATGAATCAATCAAACAAATCCAAACAAATGAAAAACAAATGGAAGAAAACATATCCGCTCATGGGAAAAACAACTGGTCTGAAAAATAGATCCAGGAGATACAATGTCAGAGTTATTGGACTGAAAACCATAATCAAAAAGAGGACCTTGACAGCATCTTTCAAGTAATTGTCAAGAAAAACTGCCCTTATGTCCTGGAACCAGAGGGTAAAAAAGGCGTTGAAAGAATTCACCTATCACTTTAGGAAAATCATCCTAAAATAAAAGCCCCAAGGAACATTATCATCAAATTTCAGAACTATCAGGTCAAGGAAAAATACTACATGAGGTCTGAAAGAAATAATTAAAATATTGGGAAGTCACAATTGAGATCATACAGGTTTTGGCAGCTGTACCATTAAAGGACTGTAGGTCATGGGACATGATATTCTGGAGGGCAAAGGTACTGGGGGCAGGATGAGGAAGATTGGGAAAGGCTCCTTAAACAAGGTGATGCTTGAGCTGCATCTTAAAAGAAAAGAAGAAAAGTAGAAGGCAATCATAAGTCATATGGAATATAACAGTGCAGATGTGTAAAGATGGGAGATGGCATATCATAGGTAAAGAACATTGGTAAGGAATTATAACCAAGAGTCATCCACCCAGTAGATAAGTATAATACTTCAATGTAAAAAAAGTTCATTCAATGAAACAGAAGGATTTCAAGCTTTCATGAGGAGAAGACCAAAAATGAAAAAGAAATTGATCTCCAATATCAAGTCCCAAGAGAAGCCTAGAAAGGAAAAAAGAAAACATAAGGATTCAATAGACCTAAATGGTTTACATCACTACATGAGAAGATGATACTTTTAATTCTTAGAAATTGTACCACTAATAGTGTGGTTAGAAGGAATATGCATAGATGGAAGGTATGGATATAAGATGAAATTGAGGGAATGACAAAAAAATGATTATAGAGTAAGAAAGAGGAAAGGAGAGGTAGAATGGGGGTAAATCATTTCACACAAAGAGGTGCAAAATACCCATTACAGGGGATGGGAAAGATGGGAAAATGGGCAATGGGGCTTCACTTGAACTTAAATCTCATTAGAATTGGCTCAAAGAGGGAACAACACGTACAGTCAGTTGAATATAAGAATCATCTTGCCCAACAGAGAAGTAGGAGGAGAGGAAATTAAATGTGTGTGGGGAATTGACAGAAAGGAGGACAGATTGAGCGAGAGAGAAGACAGAAGTAAAACACTGGTGAAGAGGGAAAGGGTGAAAGGAGAGAGAGGACAAACAAGAAGCAAAATAAGATGAAGGAAAATACATAGTAACAGTTACTGTGAATGTCAATGGGATGAACTCTCCCATAAAATGAAATCAAATGGCAGAATGGATCAAAAACCAGATCCCTATAATATGTTGTTTGCAAGAAACACACTTGAAGAAGAGAGACACTCACAGTATAAAACTAAAGCTTGAAGCAGAACGTATTATGCTTCAGGTGAAGTTAAAAAAAAAAAAAAGCAGGGGTATCTCCTTTAAGAATCTGAATGCTATACCACTTGATAAAGAAGAAAATAACTAAGAAGGTAAACAGAATATAGAAAAGCTAAATATGACAGACCTTTGGGGAAAACTAAATTAGAACAGAAAGGAATATGCTTTTTCTCAGCAGCACATAGCACATACACAAAAATTGATTATGTAATAAGTCGTAAAACCTCAAGATAAAATGTAGTAGGCAGCAATATTAAATGTATTCTTTTGGATCCAATCAAGTCATATGAAAAAGTGCTCTAAATCACTTTTGACTAGAGAAATACAAATTAAAACAACTGTACCCCCTCTGATTTACCTCTTCCCACCAATCAGATTGCTTAATATGACAGAATAAAGGAAAGTGTTAGGATGTGGGAAAATTGGAATACTAATGCATTGTTGATGGAGTTGTGAATTGATCCAACCACTCTGGAGAGCAATTTAAAAGTATGCCCAAAGCGCTATAAAACTGTCTATACCCTTTGACACAGCGAAATCACTGTAGGTCTTTATTCCAAAGAGATAATAAAAAAGGAAAAAGTTCTGCATGTACAAAAGTATTTATAGTAGAGCTTTTCATAGTGGCAAAATATTGAAAATTGAAGAGATGCCAATCCATCGAGGAATAGCTGAAGAAGTTGTGGTATATGAATGTAATGGATTGCTTTTGTGCATTAAAAAATGATAAGCATGAGGATTTCAGAGAAAAACAGGAAAAACTTGTACAAACTGATGCAAAGTGAAATGAGCAGAACCAGAAGAACATTGTGCAAAATATCAGCAACACTGCATGATGATCATCTATGAATGACTTAGATCTTCTTAGCAACACACTGATCCAAGACAAGAACATAGGACACACAATGGAAAATACTATCTGTGTCCATATAAAGAACAGATGAACTCCAAATGCAGATCAAAACATATTTCTTCATTTAATTTTTTTTCATTTTTTTCTTATGATCTGTTTCTTTTTTTACAACTGTAACTAAAATGGAAATGCATTTTACATATATAACCTATGTCAAATTGCTAACCATTTTATGAAGAGGGTTAAGGAACAGAAGGATGGAAAAATCTGGAACTCAAATTGTTATAAAAATGAATGCTAAAAGCTATGGCTCCTGCTCCAGGTGGCAGGTGGCATGCTGCCTAGTTATG
This sequence comes from Notamacropus eugenii, assembly GCF_028372415.1. Classification (NCBI taxonomy): domain Eukaryota; kingdom Metazoa; phylum Chordata; class Mammalia; order Diprotodontia; family Macropodidae; genus Notamacropus; species Notamacropus eugenii. The sequence goes on from NC_092875.1 coordinate 451,077,991, forward strand.
GTGGAGGAGGACGAATGAGTGTTCAGAGTGCCATACTTGGACAGCTGGGAGCGGGTGCTGAAGTTGGGAGAGAGTTTCTGAGAAGCATCCACAATGTGCCTTCCATACCGTGTGTTATGATTTTAAACCTGAATCTACTGACACCTCTTGTGAAGGAGATCTTAAAGTTGGCAAAGGTGAACAGATGACAATAACACTGCCAAATAAAGAGAGTTCATAACCATCAGTATCTGTTTTCAAAGACTCAAAGAAACCTTATCTAAAAGAATGTATTTTGATTATTAACTGGAGAATGTCAATAGAAAAACTGAGCAGCAACATCACTGTAAAGAAAACAAGAACTGAAGGAAGTAGTAAAATTGAATCTCAACTGGAAGAGCAGAAACAACAAATGAGAAATGCAGTTAAAACATGAAACTATGTGAAACATTCTTCACCAAAAGCAAAAGTGTCTCCAGAGTCTCCTATGGAAGACATTGAGAGAGAACTGAAGGCAGAAGCCAGTATAATGCACCAGATGATTAGTTCTGGTAGCTCTTCAGATTCCCAGAGTTCTTCACTTTCAAGTAGTGAAGGGAGTTCTAGTGATTCAGAAGATGAAGGGTGCAAGCTCTCTCATTCCAGCTCAGTAAAATGTTTATCAGGCCATCAAACCTTATCTGCTGAACCACAGCAATGGATTCTTGATACAGAGATCATGCATAACAGATCTCAGGACAGCAGTGGCCTTTTGATGAATACATTAAGAAACAATATGCAGCTGAGTGAATTAAGAAGTGACAGTGATGAGAGAAAAAACTATGAGCCTCAACATAAATATTTTTAAAGTATTAGAAAATGAGAAAATTTGTTTTGCAAATTTTATGAATAAAATTTCTCAAGACTGAGAACCATCTCAATTATGATGATAATGGAAATGCAATTTGATTCTTTATTTTCTGCTGTTATATGGAAACAATGCAGTTTAAAGTATTTAGTGTTTTCATTTTCTTAAAGTACCAGATTCATAGTAAAAGATGACAATTATTGATTCTATTTCATATTTGGCATCTGCTATTCTTGAAAATTGGTAATAACTAAGTAGGTATATGCAAATTTAAGGTGAAACAAAGTACATGTATCAGAGAAAATAACTTATTCATTCTTACAGATTCAGCATCAATTCTTTATTTGATTTTTGAGATGAAAAATAAACAACTTAATGTCAAAAAGCTAAAAAAAGAATGCTAAAAGTTATCTTGACATATAATTATTAAAAAGTATAATATTATTAAATAAATAAATGAATAAGAGCAATGGAAACACAAAGAAGTTTGAAATATAGAATTGGAAAAGTGGAAGCATACTTAAAGAAATTATCAAGGAAAAACTGCACTAATATTCTAGAATCAGAAGATACTGAAAGAATCCACTGCTTATCTGCTGAAAAAGATACCAAAATTCCCTACATTATAGCCAAATTCTATAACTGTCAGATAAAGGAGAAAATATTGCAAACAACCAAAAAAAATAAAATAATTCAAATAGTATGGAACTACAATCAGGATTGCACAGGATTTAGCAGCTTCTTCATTAAAGGACTGGAGGGCATGGGTTATGATAGTTTGGAAGGCAAAGAGACTAGGATTATAACCAAGAATCACATATTCAGCAAAACTGAGCATAATCCTCCAGGGAAAAGATGATCCAATGAAATAGAGGACTTTCAAGCATTCCTGACAAAAAGACCTGAGTTGAACAAAAAAAATTTGATTTTCAAATATGAGACTTGAGAAGCATAAAAAGGTAAAAAGGAAAGTAAAAACATAAGAGATTCAAAAAGGCTGAACTGTTTTTATCCCCTGCATGGGAAGATGATTCTTGTAATTTTTAAAAATTGTATCACTATTAAGGCAGTTTGGAGTGTACATAGAGGGTAGAGGTGTAAAGCAACTTTGATGGGATGATATATAAAATAGTGAGTGAGAAAGAGGATTACACTGGGAGCAGAAGGAAGGGAGGGGCAAAATGGGGTAAATTATCTCACATGAAGAGGCACAAAAGGCCTATATTCTATCACATTCTGGAAAGAAGTAAGAGGGGATGGGACAAGAACATGTGGGGAAAATGACAGAAGGGAAGGGAGATTGAATAAGGTAGTGATCAGAAGGAAATCAAAAGTGAGGAGGGGGAAGGTGAAAGGAGTGAATAAATAGGAAGAAAAATAGGATGGAAGGAAATATACCATTAATCATAACTGTGAATGTGAATGGGAGTGATTAACTTGGTTGGTTGGTTGTTGTCCTTTGTCTTTGAAGAGGACCAAAATGACATCACCATGATAAAGTGGAATTTCAGCGTGTCCAACTGTGGCTGATCAGACCAATACGAGCTTGGAGTGCTCTACCACAGGTCTGTGTGAATATCCCAAATTTGTGCATCCTGCATTTACTTTGTTCTGTCTCAATTCTGCTTTGCTCAAATGATTCTACTCCAGCTGAGATTTACAAGGTGGGCCATTGCTCATACAAAAGCTGACTGAAATTTTCCAGGTTACATGGCAAGGATACCTCCATTGTCCATCTATAAGGGTAAAGGGAATAGATTGTCCTGCGACAGTCATGGAGATCTCTCTCTTAGTTATTGCCGGCAAAGTTCTTAGTACAGTCCTTCTTAATAGGCTGATCCTTCACCTGGAAGATGGCCATATACCTGAGAGCCAGTGTGGCTTCAGAAAGGGCCGAGGAACAGTCAATATGGTGTTTGCTGCCTGACAACTCCAGGAGCAATGCCAGGAGCAGGACAGAGGTCTGTACACAATGTTTGTAGATCTGACCAATTAACTTATAAAATGGAAGCATATAGCAGAGTGGATTAAAAAACAGAATCCTATAATATGTTGTTTCCCAGAAACATGTTTGAAGCAGAGAGACAGACACAGAGTAAAGGTAAGGGGCTGGAGTAGAATCTAATACATTTCAGCCGAGGAAAAAGAATGAGACAGTAAAGTAGCCAGCCAGCAACTTGGGGCAAAGGAAATGTTCACTGAAAGACAGAGGGGTGAGTTCTCCAAGGGGATATCTGACCCACTGAGTTAAGTGTTATAGCACAAAATATATTGTCTCTCTATGTACAAGTGATCCCTGTCCTAAATACTTGATATTTCTGAGTTGGCTTGGTTTTTATCTGTTAAATGTACTCAAGTATAAATTTAAGCAGTAACTTGGCAGTTTTTTTGAGATGACTACTAGTCATTGGAGTTGGTGGAATATATAATCATTAAGAAGGAGCTATCTGCAGAATAAATTTAAGCTTCTTGAAGATGAGGTCTATGTCTTAATCACATCTTTGCATCCACAGACCTAGCACAGTGTATTGCCCGTAATAGTGATTAACAAATAGTTTTTGTTTAAATTGAATTCATTTCTGGTCATCTTAGTGAAAAATCTTATAGGGGGTGGGGCAGTGAGTACTTGGGGCTAGTTGGGTAGTATATAAATGTCAGAACTTGATGTCTCTGTGATCACAGGACAGGATTTGTCAGGAATACCCAATGAATGCTGTGTATATGATACACAACACAGAATGATCGCACTTTGCTGAGGGTTTGGGCTAATGGGATGGTTCACAACTCCTGGACTATGGTGTTAGTAAATATTATCTTTGGATCTATGCACTGTCAGTTTACTGTTATATATTTATCACTCAGAAAATACTACTAGAATAATTATTATCATGTGAAGGTCCTCAAACTTAGAAAAGTTGAAGAGAGCAGACAGTTTTAAAATCATTATATACATCTCTAGGTCTCTTAATAGCTATGGAAATTATGGATATGTAGGACTTAGATTCAGTTTACTGCTCCATAAGCAAGCTAAGTTTATCAATCTGCCATGTGAACAAATATTGTGAATTGTTTTTGCTATTTGTGAATATATTTGAAAATGAGTCAATTCATCAGAAACTTCATAATTTTGTTTGCATCATTTAACAATGTGACTTCTAAAGGGAATCCAGTAAACTTAAAAGATTCCAGGAAACAGAATAAGTACAAAATTAATATTTGTTTGAGGGATGCAGCTCAAGCCCTTTTTGAGACTTAGTAAAAGCTGGAAAAGGAAGAGCCATTTATAAATGTGGCGGGCAAACCCAGCTGTATTTTGGAATATTGAACACCTCAGAATCAAACTATTTTTCAAATATTTTTGATGAGCTCAAACCCCAACTGAATTATGCCAAGAACATTTTGCCTTAATTGTTAATATCATATGTCATTTAATGAAGTGAATCCATATGTTTATGATTAAATTATGGTTAAGTCATCAAAATATTGATTTTTAGGAGCCATTTGATGTCCAAGGAGTCTTTAGAACTGCTCCAAGAGAAATTTTTTTAACTCTTCTTAAAAACTGGTTGCCTTATTTTGCCAATAGTTAATAAGCCAGCACTTGAAAAAAAATTCAAGATTGTTTAGAAAAACAATGCTCATGAATTCTGAAAAGATTATAGGTTGAGTCAATTAAATTTTTACATCTTAAATATATGCACAAGATGAAATGTCATTAATATGGTTGAGTCCACAAATTCATATGAATTAACATTTGAAATAGTCCTAGGATTAAAGTAGTAAAAATAGTTTTAATCTCAGTCAACAAGTATTTATTAAGTACTTACTTTATTTTACGCACTACGTTAAGTGCTGAGAATGTCACTGGTATCCTTGAACAATTATATAGACTTTCCAGATATAATTAAATCCATTAGGTGCTTCAGTGAAACCATTTGTTTTTAAAATGGTGATTACTTTTAGATGCCTTATTTTATACCTGAAAATTCAGATATTGGAGTGTAAGGACCTCTCCTTCTCAATCCACTCATTTTACAAATGAAAAAACCAAACTCCAAAGGCTAAGTGAGTTACCTAGGATAACATAGGTAGTGCAACTCTGGAGATTCACAAATTCAAAGTTTTTTTTTACCTAATTTTCAATTTATATATGTAATTAGAAAAGTTGTCTAAGATAAAGTTTAATTTTATTTTGTTATTGGTAATAGCCCATTTGTCATGAAAATTATTCTTGATGAAAGAGAAAACCACATGATGAAAGCGAAAAACACGTGTGCACATATTGATATATTCATATACTTCTGAAGTTTGAGAATACGTGTAACTATTTGAACTGCTACTGACACTTATGAGACTGGGGTACTCATCTTATCCCTCTCTTTTAAGAGATCTTGCTCAGCTTAAGAACCTCACACAAAAGACTGTACAAGCTTCTGTAAAGCTTGGCTCCTTTTGCCCTCATAATCCCTTTACATCTTTATTCTGAAGACCCAGAAGATATTACTTAAAGGTAATTACTTAATTACTTAAAGGTGAGGGTAGAAAGACATTAAGTATACAGTGTAAAGCAGGTATAGGTCAGCTATTTATTTCCTTCCATTAAAATAAATGCTTGACACAATGGATTCACAAATGCACATTAAAAAAATAAGAAACAGTAATGACACAGTTAACAGCTTCACTTTCCTGGGAGATTGGTCCTGAGAAAACAAACACATGAAACATTTGACAGGAATGTTGCACTCACATTTTATCTCCACCTAGACTCTGGAAACAGCTTCCTCCATCTTGCTGACTGTAATTATCTCCAAAAAGTTGGAAAGTAGTTGCTAGGAGCTCCAAGCAAAGACATTAGTGACAGAGGACAGAGAGGGTACCAACGCCTAAAACTCATCAGGTTTGTCTCCAAGGTTAAAAAAAGAGCCTCTCAGGATCCCATTTCAATCATCTAGACATTAGGAAGAAACAAAGCAGAAGAGACAGTTAGGGACCCAAGGTCTATACTGAGGCTCACCCAAGTCTATATATGTGCTATAGCTACCACGTGCTTGTAGTTACTTTGCTTTTGCATGAATCCTATTGCATTCCATTCCAGGAAGAGGGTCCAAAAGTCCTGACACCAAGAGGAAGAAAAGAGAGGAGGGGAGAGATAAACAGACTACAGATTCATTCCCTTTTTAAGGTCCACTGAATCCTCAACTCTCTGCTCAGTGACCACAAAAGGGATTATGTCTTCATCTCAAAGTAGAAGTCTTTTACTGCTGAGCCACATTTTTCTAGAAGTTGAGAGGATAACAGTGTGTACTCAGTGGGATGGCTCAAATGTATTACCCCACACTCCCTACAGAGTATACTCCAGTTCAAATACCACTACACAGGCAAATCACATAGGAAGAATTTTGGCAAAACAATTTCAATCAATATAAATCCATTTATAACTGGAAGAAGCAATAGTATTTTAGTCAAACCCACAAATTCTGAACATAACTTTGTCATACAGCTACAAAATAATGAATTATACTAGCAAAAATTTTAAAATTGTTTATTTCTTCTGGAAATCAAAGCAACTTCATCAATTCCATCCTTTCTATATCAACTCTACCTTTATATTCAGTCACATATATTAATTGGGTACAGGCATAAACAGCACACTTATCAAATTGGAAATGATGCAAACCTATTTGAGATGGCCAATAAAATGGATGACATGGTCAGGATCTGAAAATATCTTGACAGGTTAGAGTATTGGGCTGAATCAAATAAGATGAGGATTAACAGGGATAAATGTAAGTCCTAAACCTGGATTTTTAAAAATTAATTTTACAAATGTTGGACAAGAGAGACATAGTTAGGAATCTGTATGAGAAAAGTAGGAGATTTAGTAGACTGAAAGCTCATTATGAAGCATAGCTTGAAATGGCATACTAGAAATCTAATTTGCTCTTGGATTGCATTGACAGACATAACTTCTGAGAATAAGAAGGTGATTTGCCTAGGTCTGAAAGGGGTATGTTGTTGTCTCTCACAGTTGTAGCCTTACTGTCTATCTCTGTATAACTCATTAAAATTTTCCTTTCAGTATTTACATGATATAACAGTAAGTGCATATATAATAAGTATTAATATTAATTAATTGTCTATGGTACCTTTAGCATACTGTTGTTTACTTGTTTATCTCTTTTAATCAAGTCTATTTCTTTTCTTGCCTTTTTGATGATCATTATTGTTTAATCTGCTTTTTTGAGTTCAGTCAAAGCATAATGTATCTTGTTCCACTTTCTTATTATAACTGTCAGTTTTAAGTATATTTCTCATAAACAGCATATTTTCCAATTTTGCTTTCGTATCTATCATGCTATGCTTTTACTTTTTAGGGGTAATTTCTTCCCATTCACATTTAGAGTTGTGATTGTAAATTATATATTTCTCTCCATCCTTTTTCCTTATAATTTTTACTTTTTTCTTCTTTTTGCTTCAGGTCCTCTTTTTAAAAGAAAAGGATTGTGAAAAAGGATTATGCTCAGGACCAGAGCTTTGTGCTTGTTGCAATCAAATTTGATGCCCTTCACCCCTTTCTTTTCCCTTCTTAAAACCCCAATCACATTTCTTTCCTTTTGAACTCCAATTTATGACTCTACCCTCAAAGTTTAGTTTGTTTTTATTAACCTGGATCTACTTTCCCCCTACTTTCTCTGTTCCCTTTCCCGCTGTTGAACTGAATGTATTCCAAGGTTTTTTGTGTGTCTATATATCTTTCCTTGTTTGACCAGTTCAGAATAAAGTATCCTGTTATACCTGCTTCTCTCACCCCCTCTTCATTTGTATGTACTTCTGATTGTACATACTAATAATGTGAGATAAGTTCCTTCTCCCTTTTTTCTCCTTCCCTAATATGAGCCTTTCCCCTTTCCCATCTATAAACCAGGCTCTGAACCTTCAAGTCCACACTGAAGTCAGATTAACAGTGCTATCGACCAAGCTGTTCCACAGTTACCGTCCTGGTCACTTGATAATAGATTGAATTCATGGTCTTAGGTTGGAAAAGTTACCCTCCAGACGTTCTCCTTAGATTTCCCAATCACTAATAGGTCTGGCGCTTTTAGATCTTTCTTGGAGCCAATGTGGGCAGAGTCAGGCTGTACTGTTTCTTCCTTCTCTGCATCTTTGCTGATCCTCTCCAAGATAACCTGTTTCTTAGCACAGTGCTATCAAGTTTTCTCTATATATTTTGAATTTGAACAGAATAAATATTCCTAGAAAAGAAAACATTTTTCTTTGTATAAAATACAGGTGCGGGTAAAGTACAGCCAAGCAAAAGCTTTCATAAACATTGTCCTTCTTTCCAATGGGATGATACAGAGCCAAACAATACAATCTGCCTCTCAGAGCTTCTTCATCACTCAAAGAGAAATGGCTTCTCATAGATTTGATACAAAGAAATAACTAATTCATATTCCCTTTAACAAATATTTATTGAATGCTTTCTATACATGAGACAGTGTGCTAGGCTAAGTTAAGTTAACACAAAACTTCCAGGAGGCCAAGCCAAGAGAAGCTAAAATAAATTGCAAGGTAGTTAGCTGCTTTCCTGTTCTGTGTTTGCTCAACAGGGATGATTTTTAGATCAAAAAATTTTGCTGAGCTTTGTATTGTATAGTGGTGTTTTGTATTCTGCCCTTCTCTGTTGATAATATTGGACTAGAGTCTCCCCCTTGTAGGTCAGGTGTCTGTTAGAAAAGTGTTTTCTGTAGCATAAAGAGGAGGCAAACCTTTATCTCTATCCATCCTTGCAGGTTCTCCAAAACACTGAAGTTCCTGGTTGTGCTAACAAGGCTCCATTGCAGTAGCTAAGCTTTCAGATGAGAACAACTTACTTTCACTAAGAATCGGGAGCAACTTTCTTGTCAGTGTGACCTTAGCAATACAGTTTTTAGTTCTATGAAAACTTTTCTTTGGAGCTATGCAGCCCGCATAGAAATGGAGTCTTTTCCTTTTCTTCCTTCGAGTGCTTGTTTCCCAAGCTTGAATTGATAATAATAACAGCTAGTGTTTATATGACTGTTTAAAGTCTGCAAAGCATTTTATAAATATGATCTCAGGAATCCTCACAACAAACCTTGGAGATAGGTACTATTATTATATCCAGTTCACAGATGAGGAAACTTAAGCAGGCTGTTAAGTGTCATGGAGCTAATAAGTGTCAGATTAGAACTCTAGTCTACCTATTTCCAGGCTCAGTGCTATATTCACTGTACCTTGTATATTTTCTGTTTATTATTTAGTATCTATTTATTTATCTTTATTATTCTATACGTTACCACCCCAGATACAATGTAGACTCCTTAAAGATAAGGGCGATTGCACTTTTATGTTAATGTGCCTACAAAATATCTGGCACACGGAGTAGACCTTTAAAGTTTGTTGACTAAATGATTGGTTGATGTGCTGGCCGTGCCAACATCTATTTATGTTCTCTGTTTCCTCTTGTCCTTCCCCTATAGGGAAGTGAGTTGGACTCGTTATACTCTGAGCCACTTCATTTCCACCAATACTAATAATCTCAAGTCTGTTTTCCCATTAGTATGCGTGCCTCTATGCACTATGGGTTCAGAAGAATTATCTTCAGCATTAACATTCCTTCTTCTGAATGCATTGTGACATCTAGTGCAATATTAGGTGAGCTCTGTGTTACTTGACTCTCTTTTCACCATGAATGCTTTCCTTGTTGACAAAGATGCTAAGGTTTATTTTTAGAATTGTCCTGCCTGATTTCTGTGCCTGCAACCTAACTCACTTTAACGAACATCTTTCTTGGACATGTATATTCTATCTATATAGTGATTATAGCTTCTCATCTTAATTTTATAGTTGATGTGCTATTATATATGAAATTCAATGGGAGTATCAAACTAACAGCCAGTAAGATTTTAATAAGCACTTGCTCTGTGGAAAGCCCTATGCCAGACAGTAGAGATATAAATTCAAAAAGTAAATAATCCCTTACTCAAGGAGTTTGCAGAGTGGGCAGTAGACTCTTCCTTATTTCTTTTAGAAACTATATAGTTTTCAACTCAAGTCAGTAAACATTTATTAAGTGCACACTACACACAAGATATTGTGCAAAGTGCTGGGGAAAAAAATAAAGGAAGGCACAAATTAGGAGACAAAATGGAAACACCTATTTGCAAATAAGCTATATGCAATATATATATGTATGTATGTGTGTGTTTATGTATATATGTATGTATGTATACACACACAGGCAATCAAGAAAGAAAAACATTAGTGTTTGGGGGTGGGGAAAGTTTCTTTTATAAGGTAGGATTTTAGTTAAGATTTGTGAAAATGGCACATGACACTAGTTTTCCATTTAGAGGCATAGCTAGAAGGAAACTATATAGTGATGTAGTTTGCTATAATAGAAACAACTGTAGTCTTGGACTCAGAAGAGTCCAGGTTCTAGTCCTTTGTCTCTCATGCATTATCTATACATCAGTGGGCAAGTGAACCTCTATGATTCTCAGCTTCCATACTTATAAATAACTGGTGTATGTGCACATGATTTTTAATAAAATGTCTCATCATGTGTCTATAAAGGCTATGTCAGTAAAATATAAATTGATGGTTTATATTATTTTGGAAAACATTAGAGTTTGGGCCTCACAACAGATTATTTTTGTTATTTGAGAACTAGTGTAACTATATGCAAAAAGTCTTATCAGAAGAAGGCCTCCACCAGACAACTAATTCTTTGGTATAACAACCCAGAAAATGGTGGAAAAAAATGAAATGCTTCTCAGTCCTGTGGTGTTCCCGCCTATCTCTTCAGTAATTAGGAATAATAAGTATTTTAATTTAATTTTTGGTACTGTGCATTTATCCGGTGGTCAACAATTCAGTGTATTACCCAAAACACTGATTCATATTCTTATCAACATTTTCAGTGTTGTTGAAATCAGAACATATAAGGAAGTTGTTGCTTAATGGAAGTTATTGCAGTTTCTATTTGAAGAGGTGGATAAAGGTGTTGGCAGAGTTGGTTTGGCTGTGTGCCCAAAGGTAGCAGTAATGTCACCTCACTGGACACTTGATCAACTCTTTTGTTGTATTGACAAGTAGCGTGAAAAAATATGTATATAATTACAATTTGTGTGCCATTATCTGCTGTGGAACATGAGGAAGAAGAGAACATTTGGAGAATCTGATGAAATGGTCCAAATTGCCAATATATTTCTTAATACTAAATGCCTTCAATGTAAATGCAGACATAGTGTAGGATGGCAAAAACAAACAGACAAACAAAACCAATCCAACAAGTCTGAGAACACAGTTCAGTGCTAAGAAATAACAGAGCTTATAGACCACAGTTTTATAGACTTTTAAGAAATCTCATACATTAAATCATGAGTACTTTCCTGAAGAAGATAGCCAAAAAGAAACGCAAGAATCATGGAACCATAGTCAGGCTCATACAAGATTTAGCAGTTTTCATGTTAAAGGAGTAGAAGGTTTAGAATATGCCATTCCAGAAAGAAAGGGACTGGAATTACAACAGTAAAACCGAGTATAATCCCTTAGGGGAAAAGTGGATATTTAATAAAATCAAAGATTGTCAAGTATTCCTGATGAAAAAACCAAAGTTGAATAGAAAGTCTGACATTGAGACACAAAGAGAAAGAGAATAAAAAAGTAAACATGAAAGAGAAGTCATAAGAGACTTAATTTGGGTAATTGTCTACATTCCTATATGTGAAGATGGCACTTATAACTTTCAAGAACTTTGTCATTATTAGGGCAGTTAGAAAGAGTATATACAGAGAGAGGACATGGGTGTGAGTTGAATATGACAGAATGACATTAAAGAAAGGATGATCTAAAATAATGAAGGGGTGAAAAATAAGGCTGCACTGAGAGAGGAGGGAGAGGAAGAATGAGGAAAATTATCTCACATAAAGAATTGTGCAAGGAAGAGCTTTTACAGTGGAGCAGGTAAAGGAGGGGATTGGAAATGAGCCTTACTCTCATGGGAATTGATTCAAAGAGGAAATAATTCATTTGAATATTGAAATCTATCTCACCCAAAAGGAAATTGGAAAGGAAAGGGTATGTGATGGGGAGACTGATAGAAAGGGAGTTAGATTACTGAAGGCAATGATCAGAAGCAAAATAGACTTTGAAGAAGAAAGAGGAAGAGGAGCAGGGGAGACAGACAGATAGAGACAGAGAAATGAAAGAGAGAGAGAGAGAGAGAGAGAGAGAGAGAGAGAGAGAGAGAGAGAGAGAGAGAGAGAGAGAGAGAGAGAGAGAGATACACAGAAGGAGAGAGAGGCAGGGACAGAGACAGACAGAGATAGAAAGAATAAACAGGAAAAAAAGAAAAATAGGATAGAGGCAGATAAAGAGATAACTTTGAATGTGAATAGGAAGAACTCTTCAATGAAATGGATGTTAATAACAAAATGAATTAAAAACCAGAATGCAACAATATGTTGCTTACAAGAAACAGGCTTGAAACATAAAGACACACAGAGTAAAAATAAGAGGTTGGAGCACATTCTATAATGTTTCATCTGAAGTGAAGGAAGACAGGGATAGCAATCATGATCTCATACAAAGCAAAAGCAAAAATGGACCTAATTAAAAGAGAGAAGCATAGAAATTACATTTTTCCATGGATGATGAAGATATACTGTAGACAATAAAAGTAAAATCGATACTAAATACATATTATCAAGTGACATAACATCCAAATTCTCAAATGAAAATCAAATGAGTTACGGGAGAAGATTGACAATAAAGCTACATACGTGGGGAGACTTCAATTGTCCTCTCTCAGAACCAGATAAATCTAACTATAAAATAAATTAAAGAATAAATAAATAAATAAAATAAAAGAAGTTAAGGAGATGGATAGAATTTTAAAAAGGTTAGTTATGATAGACCTCTGGAGAAACTTGAATGGGAATAGAATGGTATATATATTTTTCTTAGCTTTATGTGACACCTTCACAAAAATTGACCATGAATCAGGAAAGAATAATCTCACAAATAAATGAAGAAAAATAAAACATTAAATGCCTCCTTTTCAGATGATAATGAAAAAATTACAATCAATAAAGGTCTGTGGAAATGTAGATAAAAATTAAGTAGAATTCAAATAATCCAATCCTAAAGATTGAGTGAGTCAAGGAACACATGATAGAAACAATATATTATTTCATTAAATAAAATGACAATAATGAGACAATATTCTATAATTTGTGAGGTGTGGCCAAAGTTGCATTTAGAAAATTTATAGTTCTAAATGCTAACTTCCATAAAATAGAAAAAAGAACAGATCAATGAATTGGCTTGAAATAAAAAAAAAACCTGGAAAAATAATAAGTGAAAAAACTCCATTGAAAACCAAATTGTAAATTTCTACAATGAAATGAGACATTGATAAAATTGAAAGTAAAAATCAAAACATTGAACTAATAAATAAAGCTATAAGCTGGTTTTGTAGAAAAATAAAATGAATAAATTATTGATAAATTCAATTTAAAAAAGATGAGAACCAGATTATCAGTTATCAAAAATAAAATGGATGAATTCACCATCAATGAAGATGAAATTAAAGCAATTACCAGGAGTTATTTTATCCAATTATATACCATTGAATCTGACAATTTTAATAAAATGGGTGAATATGGTGTGTGTGTGTGTGTGTGTGTGTGTGTGTGTGTGTGTATCCCAGATTAACAGAAGATAAAATAGAATTCTTAAATAATTCTGGAAGATAAAATGGAACAATACATAAATAAGTTAGTAGTAAAAAACATCCCCAGGAGCAGATGTGTTCTCAAGAGAATGTGACTAAACATCTAAAGAACAATTAATTCCAATATTATAGAAAACATTTGAAAAAAGTACTTAAAGGAGGAGTCCTACCAATTCTTCTATGACTCAGATATGGTGTTGATACCAAAACCAGGAAGAACAAAAACAGAGAAAGAAAACTAGAGCAAGTTCCCTAATGAATATTGACGCAAATAAGAATAAAGTACTAGGAAGGATATTACAACAACATATCAAAAAATCATATACTATGACTAGGTAGAATTTATGTGAGGAGTGGATGGCTGGTTCAATAGTATCAACATAACTGAACACATCAATGAAAAAAGAAAACTCTGCAAAATGTTGTGATTATCTTAATAGATGCAGAAAAAGCTTTTTAACAAAACATACCACCCATTCCTGTTAACAACCTTAGAAAGCATAGGAACAAATGGAATTTTCCTTAAAGTAGGAGCTAGGTGAAACCAGGAGAAAGCATTATCTATAATGGGAATATGTTAGAAGCCTTCCCAGTAAGATGAAGGGTGAAGCAAGGATGTCCATTTTCACTACCATAATTCAGTATTGTAGGAAAAAGAAAGTGAAGGAATTAGAATAGCCAATGAAGAAACAAATCCATCACTCCCTGTGTATGATATGATGTTATACTTAGAGAATCCTAGAGAATCAATTTTAAAGGTAGTTGGAAAAATTAACAGCTTTAGCAAAGTTGCAAAATATAAAATAAACCCATCTAAACCATCAGCATTTCTATATATAATCAGCAAAGTCCAGCAGCAAGCTATAGAAAGAGAAATTACACATAAAATAATTGCAGATGACATAAAATAGTTGGGAGTCTGCCTGCCAAGACTAACTTTGGACCTACATGAACACAATTTCAAAACATTTTCCACATAAAGACGGATCTAAATGTTTGGAGAAATAGTAATTGATCATGAGTAGGGTGAGTCAGTATAATAAAAATCACATTTCTACCTAAATTAATTTACTTATTCAGTGCTATACTAATCAAATGACCAAAACAATTAAAGAAAAAAGAATATCAAGGGAAACAATGAAAAAATGTGAAGGAAAGTGTGCTAGTAATGTTTGGTCTCAAAATGTATTACAAAGTAGTAATTGTAAAATCAATTTGGTACTAAGAAATAGAGTGGTGGATGAGTGGAATAGATTGGGTATAAAACACACAATAGTAAATGACCATAGTAAGCCAGTGTTTGGTAAACCTAACGATTCAAGCTTTTTGGAGTTTGATGTAAATTGCTTAGTAAACTGAAAAGTAGTTTGACAGAAATTAGGCATAAACCAACACCTAACACCATACAGCAAGAAAAGGTCAAAATGGATACATGATTTACACATAAAGGATAATATTATATGAAAATTAGGGAGATGATGGATATTTACTTGTCAGATCTACAAATAAGGGCAGAATTTATGACCATACAAGAAATAGGGAGGATAATAGTAAATAAAATGAATAATTTTGATTATATGAAATTAAAAAAAGTTTTTGCACAAACAAAATCAGTGAAATCAAGATTAAAAAGAAAGCAGTTAACTGGGAAAATATTTTATAGCAAGTTTATCAGATAAAGGCCTCATTTTTTCAAATAAATGAGACTTAAGTCAAATATATCAAAATATGAGCAATTCCCCAATTAATTAATGGTGAAGGGATATAAAAAGGATCTTCCAAAACTATCTATAGTAGTATGAAAAATGCTATCATTATTGATTAGAAAAAATGCAAATTAAAATAATGATGAGATACTATTCTATACCTATAAGGTTGACTAATATTAAAGAAAAGAAAAATGACAAATGTTGGAAGGAATGTGGAAAAATTGGATACTAATGAGCTGTTGGTGGAGTTGTGAATTTGTCCACCAATTGTATTGAATAATTTGAAACTATTTCCCCAAATCCAACAGAACTACTATATCTGTACCAGAAAGAGATCAAAGACAAAGAAAAAGTACCTATATGGGTGAAAATATTTACAGCAGGAATTTTTTTTTGTGGTGACAAAGAATTGGAAGTTGAGGGCATGCCGATCAATTAGGGAATGGCTGAATAAGTTGTGGTATATGATTATGATGGAATACTATTGTGCTCTAAGAAATGACAAGAAGCATGATTTCAGAAAAACCTGGAAAAACCTACATGCAAAGTAGCAACAATGTTGTATGATAATCAACGATAAGTTATTCTCAGCACTACAATGATTTAATGCAATTCCGAAGGACTCATGAAAAATTCTTTCCACCTACAGAAAAAGATTTGATGGAATCTGAGTGTAGATTGAAGCATATTTCTTTTCATTTTGTTTTTCTTGTTTTTTTTAATAGGCCTAATATGGAAACATGTTTTACATGATTTGACATGTATAATTGATATTTCATTTCTTGCCTTCTCAGTGGCTGGAGGCAGGATGGGAGGGAAAAAGATTCAGAACTTGAAATTTTTAGATAAAGAATGCTAAAAATAAATAAATGGTGAATTTTGGGAAAAGGATGACATATCAATGAAATTGTTGATTCTGGTAAAAAGAAATCTCTATAATAAAATGAGCACAGCAGGCAAACTTGATCTCTTCATCAAACAAAAGGATATTGTGATTTAGGACAACACAAGTTTACAAAATAAACTCGTTGGAGACATCTTACACATGAGGGTGATGGAAGATGAGCAGTTTCACTGCATAAAGCACTGAGGAGTATTACTCTCCCTCTCCCAATGGCAAGAACTTGGTATAAAATTCAGTTAAGTTGGAATAATCCATGGATAGATAACACTTGAAGGAATGCAGAAATAAAAGGGGAAAAAATGAATAGACATGTCCTCATCTCTATAACAAGTATATAAACGAAGGACTTCTATGTTAGAGGCATATGAAAAAAAAAAGATAATTTTCATTGGGTTAGTGGATCAGTTCCGAAGATACATGAAAACAAGCCGGAATTAGAAACAATTTGGTACAGTCTTACTGTCTAAATAAGAAGACAGGGAAAACATCAATAGCTTTCAAACAATTCACCTACTTTTAAAATCTCACGCATAAATTTATAGGAATGATTTATATATGAATATAGACTGTCCTTCATGAAAAGCGTAAGGGGCAGGCAGACTTTAGTAAACTGAATTTTTTATTAGGATATATCTTTCAGTCACATAATTACCTGATAGGTGCAAAAAGTACACCATCTCACTATTTATTATTTATTGATTATTTTAGGTTCCTAAAGTTGGCTATACCACCCTCTGGGGGATGCTGGAATGATCTAGGGGGGCAATGGTTTGAAATGATGCAAATTTCAAAATAAAACTGTTAAAGGGTTAAAGAATGTTGATTTCAGAGGAGCATTGAGTAATTTTTTTGAAAAGGAGGTGCTAGGCCAGATAAGTTGGGAACCTTAAAATTTGATTGAAGAGTATAAAATGGAAAGAAGAAAACACACATTTATTAAGTATCTGTTATGTGCTAAGCAGCATGCTAAGTGATTTATAAATATCACATTTAATCTTTGCAACAACCCTGGGAGGCAGATGTTTTTACAGTTGAAGAAACTGAGGAAAAAAGGTTAAGTGACTTGCCTTGGATTGCACATCTGGTGTCTGATGCTAGATTTGAACTCAACTCTTTCTGACTTCAGATAAGCCTTCTATTCTTTGAGCTACCTAGCTTCCTCTAAGCAGCTTAAATGACACTCTAAAGGTACTATTCCTGTATGTCTACTATGCATATACTCAAAACATAGGAAATTCCTTAAATAAATTTTAGAGAGATCATCTTGTTCAGTCCTTGGATTTCAACATAAAATGAGGCATAAAAAGAATGAGATAAATGCCTAACAAAGACGTCTGCCACAATATTGAAGAATATCTGGGACAGAATCTATAGAAGAGTGATTCTCTCTTGTTCTTTTCCAGTTGGTATTATTTGAATATGGCACTGTGTTGATTACATAAAACCTGCAAATACTACGATGCTTTCTAAATGAGATCTGTAGCTAGGCAAAACGATATAGCCTAATAAGACACCATGAAAAAAATCAATGAATAAGGAGTACTTTATTGTTTATATCATGATGTGTACTTGGATGGCAAACCATCAGCCTGATCCAACTGCATATATATCTTGGACAGACAGTGCATATAGACATTGAGTTTGACTCAGAATCAAAATTGTAAGAAGAGTGTGGGCTGGAATGCATTTTGAAAATGGTGTAGCACTTTTGATACTCTCTACCCTTCCCCATCTTAGCTATTTACTGAAATAAATAAGCCATTTTCTTTTAATATTTATATTTTTCTTTTTCAAGGCAATCAGAATTAAATGACTTGACCAGAATCATACAGCTATTAAATACCTGAGCCTGGATTTAAACTCAAGTCCTCCTGAGCTCAGGGCCAGTGCTCTATCCACTGTACCACCTGCCTGCCTTGATACAAATATTTTTCAAAATTCAATATGACAGTGGCTAGAAAGTTAGCTTCGTAATAAGGATAATTTGGGTTCAGACCTTTCCTATAATACATACTGGTTATCTGACCCTGGTTAGGCCATTCAACGGTATCCCAGAAAACGCTCTAAAATTACTAATTGCAGAGCAACTATAATCTCCAAAGTCTTACATTTTCTTGTGGTTTAAAATGCAGTGGAGAGAACTTAGAGTTGGGTTAAGTAGGTTACAGGATATTTTCTAGAAGAGAGCAAGAACTTAGTCAGTGAACAAACACTTGTTGAGTACCTACTATGTGTCCAGTACCATGTTAAACCCTGGGGATACCAAGAAAGTCAAAAGATTGATCCTATTTTTAAGGAGCTGATAGCCTAGTGATGAAGACGATATGCAAAAAACTAGGTAGAAATAAAACTATGGACAGGACAAATTGGAAGCAATCAATAGAGGGAAGGCACTAGAATTGAAGAGGATTGAGGAAGGCTTCCTATAGAAGTTGGAGTTTAAAGGAATTTGGGGAAGCCAAGAGGAAGAGATGAGGAAGGAGAGTACTGCAGGCGTGGAGGAGAGCCAGTAAAAATGCCCAGAATTTGGTGATGGAGCGCCTTGTTTAAGGACTAGTAAGGACAGAGGGGAAATAAAGTGTAAGAAGACTGGAAAGGTGTGTGTGTGTGTGTGTGTGTGAGTGTGTGTGTGTGTGTGTGTGTGTGTGTGTGTGTGTGGTGCATGGCTTGGAGTTTCAGACAAAGATTTGATATTGGACCCTAGAGTTGATAACAGCACACTGGTATTTATAAAAATGATCATCTAGGAGATGAGTAATTAGAAAAATGGGATTAATGGTCCTATAATAAGAGTGAGGGATGACATGTGTTGTATTAGTACATAAAGTCATTTTGAAAGACCCAGAGAAAGTTTACTGGCATTTCAAATTGACGCCTTATGATGAATTTATGGCAAAATACACAATAATAACATAGGTTCAGAAAGTGTGGATGGACTGTTATCTTCATCACTGAAGAACAAATCCAAACTGATGATATCATGAATCTACTGAATCATTTTATCAGAGGAAGGGGGTCAGTAAAGCAGGTATTAAGAAAGCCTGTAGTGATGTTGGACTGCTAGGTGGCTCAGATCATAGGGCACTGGTCTTGGAATAAGGGAAGCCGAAGTTAAACACCCTGCCTCTGAAAGCCCTTGACTGTGTCACCCTGGGTAATCCTTAACCTCTCTCAATGTTGGTTTCCATATCTGTAAAATGAAAGGGTTGGGCCCAGTGTCTTCCCAAGTCCCTTATGGCTCTAAATTTATAATCTGTGGACTTAATTAACAGATGAAAGTAGAGCAGGCATTGAGCCAGGAAATAAAATGCAGGCTCATCTAGGGTCTTTTCTAGGTGAAGGGGCAGGCAACAGATATGTCTGGAATTTGCAAATAGCAATAATAAAAATACGTTGTCAGTGATGGTAATGGAAGAAGTCAAAAAAGGATAGCAAGGAAGATCTATGTTTTGAGTGTGGGGAAAAACAAAGTGTGCTGGGTTAGCAAAAAAAAAACCCAGTTTTGCCCTGAAGGTAAAAAAAAATAAATTAAGGATGTTAGTGTTCTCTTGAAGAATTCACAATGAAATTATTGACTCTACCACTGGAGCTTCTTAAAATCTGTTGTGTTAGGTATTACTTGCTGTTTTTTAATAACCTGTGAAATCTATAACAAATCGTCTCACCTTATTCCATATGGAACAAATGTATAACAAACAGAAAAGATGGGGTCAAAGAAAGGAACTCAGATGAACAAATTTGTCTCCTTGAATAGTAGCAGATCTGAATTGAATTTGGAAATTTATGATTTGAGACATTTCTTTTGAAGAAAATACTATTTTTTATTTTCCAATTTCTGAGGGGCATAATTTTTGAACTCTACTAAATCTAGTATTAAAAAAGCAGTGAAAATGAAGAAGTCCCTAAACTATAATACTATACCTCTACTTATAAGTTGTTGCTATACCTGTACTTGTAAATCCTGGCCAATTAGCTTGCGTCAGTGTAATGGAAGATTGCATTGAAAAGGAAAAAAAAAAAACAAAACACCACACACACATCCAGTCAGTGAGACAAAAAAAGAATTCTATTTTATGATCTCAAAATATCTCTGCAATTTGAAACATAACACCCCTAATACACAAATAAACCTAACTTTAGCAGATGTCTCAAATGCTCATAACAAGAAGCTCCTTCATGGTCCTTTAAATGACAACTTCCATGCCCCTTGCCTCCTTTTTATTAAATGATATTGGTCCTGGACACAATCATATAAAAGAAAAGAAAGAGCCTATGGTTCATAGACAACCGGAAGACATTTTAGAGGACATTTAAACTAGTGGTTTTCAAACTTTTCTTGCCTATGGCAGAGACAGCTAGATAGGTCAGCAGATAGAGCACTGGGTCTGGAGTGAGGAAGACCTGAGTTTAATACAACTTCACACAATTACTACCTCTGTGATCCTGGTCAAGCCACTTATCCTCACTCGGTCTCAGTTTCCTCAACTGTAATATGAAGATAAAAGCAGTACTTTTTCACAGGAGTGTAATGAAGATTAAATGTGACAGTATTTGTAAAGCACTTAGCACAGTGCCTGACACATAGTAGGCACTTAATGAATGGTTATTCCTCACCTTCCTATCACATAATGTTATTCTTGGAAATAAAATGGGCAGGGTGGCATGTGTATGTATATGTGTGCACTCTCTCTCTCTATCACACACACACACACGCACACACACACACACACACACACACACACACACACACACACAAAACAGAACACCCCTGTTATCCCAGCTACCAGGAAGACTGACGCTGACAATCTCTTAAGTATTAAGTCCAGCATCGATATGATAAGACTCTGAGAGCAAGGGGGCTACCAAGTTATCTAATTAAAGGACAACCATTCTGTGTCAGCAGTGGATCAGGTCAAAGCCCCTGTGACAATAAGTAGTGGAAGGATGCCAGTAAGTAGTTCTGCATTTCCATCCTGTTTCAGATCGAGAAGGAAGAAAGGGAGGAAAGAAGGAAGGAAGGAAGAAAGGAAGGAAATAAGGAAGGAAGGGAGAGAAAGGAAGCTAGGAAAGAACAAAAGAAAATATCCCAGACTAAGTCACACCATGAAACAGACAGTGAATATACTCTTTCTATAAACCAAATATGAAAAGAACAAGAGTTCAGAAGAACTTAAGAAAACAAAAATATCTGAAGTTACACTTTTCTATCTGCTTCCATTAGCAATGAATTTGGGAATGTGAAATTTGAGACATGTATTTCCTCATCCTTGTCACAGCTCAAAGTGTATTAAAATTTTTAAAACTTGTTTTTGTTATTTGTCCTACAGGACATCATAACCTCAAATGCTGCTTTGAGACAAATTCACTATTTCCAAAAACGTCCATCTGTCTTTGAGAGTGGTTGTGATCGGAAGGTTCAAGTTGACTTACTCATTGAACTGCCTGCCAGCATAGATACACTTTGTAGGTGGAAAATTATTGGTCCTTGTCCCTCCAGCTTGCAAGTGAAAGGAGGCTGCCAAGAGATAAACACATTCTAAGTTTATCATGCTATTCTTGGCCTCAAACTATAAGACATAAGGCAACTATTGCTCAAGGTACCGTGTTTACAAGTGTTCCATCCTCTGCAATTTCAGAGACCCAACATGATGGAATTTCTTCCTGCTAGCCTAGATGTGTTCTAAACCTTCAGATTTCCTATGGAATTCTGAAAACATGGAGGAAGAGTCGTTCATTTGATAGCATCTCCATTTGTTTTCCTTTTCAAATCTTAACTGAAATATTATCTCAAGGGTAAAACCAAGGTTTTAATTGTGCAGGTGACAAAAGAACCGCAGAGTAACAACAGCTGCTAACACATACAGCACTTAGTGTGTATTATTTCCTTCGATCCTGACAACCAACTGGTAAATTAGTGACTGCCATTATCTGTTGTTCAGTTGTTTCTGTCATGTCTGACACCTCATGACACCATTTAGGGTTTTCTTGGTAAAGATGATTTGGTGGTTTGCCATTTCCTTCTCCAAAATATTTTATAGATGAGGAACTGAGGCAAAGAGAGCTAACTGACTTGCCGAGGATCACATAGCTAGTAAATGTCTAAGGCTGGATTTGAACTTGGGTCTTTCTGACTCCAAGCCCAGTGGTCTATCTGCTGTGCCATCTAGTTTTTACAGATTTGGAAATCAAGGCTCAAAGAATGACTTGCCTGGGACCATGAAACTACTAAGTGTCTGAGATAGTAGTTGGATTCATATCCACCTAACACCAAGGTCAGTACCTTATTTGTTTTTTGAGACTTAAGAAATGAAAGATGATGTCTGTGATGTATTGGGATTTGGTAATCCCCTCCTGAGACATACCAGTTCTTTCATCCTCTGCCCGGTCATTTTGCAACATACTCAATCCTTTTAAATCTTTTATTCCATTTACCAAGTTAATACATGTAAGCTGCCCGCTATTCTTTTGATTTTTTTTCTCTTAGAAGGATTACACTGAAAGAAATCTCATCAATTTGGTAGCCTTCTCAAACTCATAGTAATGAAACTTTTAGTTGAGAAAAAGTTATTCACTTAAGTTTGCTCACAATTATCTTTCTGGCTGCACTGGTTAACAGGATGTAGAAGCCTTTTCTTGAGTCTCAAGTTCATGCATCTTAAATATGAAAGAGAAGCATTGCAATATCACATCTCTTATTGGCAAAGTATATTGACATGTATTATGTATGATATTACACTGTTTAAATTATTAGAAATAACATTAGGAGAAATTATAATATGAGAGGGCATTGTACCAAATTGACGATATTTGTGAAGATATGTTAATCAAATTCTATCTATGACTTATAAATAAATTACTTTGTAAAAGGCTCCCCATCGCCTACTGAATAAAGTCCAAACCCCTTTGCCTGCTATTCCAGTATATGTACAATCTGGTCTCAACCTACCTTTACAGTTTTATCTTTTGCTAATCAGAATCACAGAATTTCAGAGTCTGAAGATAAGTCAAGGATGGTTTAGTCTAACCCAAAGATGGAAAAGTATCCCTGCTACTACATATATAACAAATCAGAATCCAGACGTTTTTCAGAAACTTCTGATGAGGTAGAGGTTTCACGAGGGCAGAGACTGTTTTACTCAACTTTTTATATCTCCAAACTTTAGCATAATTCCTAGCACAGAGAAGGTACCTACCACTTCCTTTCCAGGAGCTTATTATACTTTCGTATAGCCCTAATTGTTAAACAGTCTTTCTTTATATCAAGCTTGACTTTGTTGCTTAACAACTTCTACATACTCCTACATTTTCCTCTGGGGCCAAACAGAGCAAATTGAATCCTTCATTCACATAACAGGCCTTAAAATACTGGAAGATAACTCTCATGGCCCACTCTCAGTATTTTTGAAGCTAAATATTCTCAGTTCTTTCAAATAATTCTCATAAAAAGTGCTAAAATGATTTCTATGGTTCAGGAGTCAGAGGCAGGGAGTTCAAATCCCACATCTGTTGCTTATTAGAAATATGATATTGCAATTCATTTTCCTTATCTTTACAAATGAGTGGTTGGAGATTTCTTTTTCAATTCTAGGCCTATGGTTCTATGAAATAGCATAGTCCTGTTAAATTGAACCACTGGGCATTCTCTGAAGTCAGAATCCTGTTCTTTCCTGACTGCATGCTTTTGGTTATGTTTTGACTGCCTGAAATACTTTAAAACTTTTTTGTGGGGTGGAGGTACTGGGGTGGGGGAAATACTACTCTCACTTGGTTCTCCTACTTATCTGACTATTTCTTCTCAGTCTTCTTTACGAGAAACTCCTGCAGATTTCCCCTTTTCACCACAGGTATCCCACAGCGTTCTGTCCTTGGGCCTTTTCTCTTCCTCCTTTATATTACTTTACATGATGATTTCATCAGCTCCCATGGATTAAATTACCTATTCTTACAATTCTCAAATCTTCCCATCCCTCCCCAATCTCTCTCCTGAGCTCTGATTTCTTATCTCTAACTGCATGTTAGCTATCTTGAACTGGATGTCTAGTACAGATAAATTCTACATGTCAGAAATGGAAATCATTATCTCCCTCCGCTAAATTCTCCCTGGTTCCTACATTACCCATTATTGAAGAAAATAACGCTGTTTTCTCAGTGTTTCAAATAGTACTCAATCTCAGCTTCTCCCTATCTCTCATGCCTTGTATCAAATCCAGCGTCAAGACCTGTCAGTTTCACCTTTGCAACATGTCTCAAATATGCCCCCTTCTCTTCTCTCACATTGATATCACTCTGGTACAAACCCTCACCAACCTGTACCTGGATTTTGCAGGAGCGCAATGGTGGGTCTGCCTTCCTCAAGCCCCTCCTCACTCCAACCCAAACTCCATTCAGGCCCTAATGATTTTCCTAAAGTGTAATCCAACCATGACATTTCCCTACTCATTAAATTTCAGTGGCTCCCTATCTACCACCTCCAGGATCAAATGCAAAATACTCTGCTTGGCATTCATCCAAAACCCTTTATAAGCTAACCCTCTCCTACCTTTATAAGTCTTCTTACACCTTACTTTCTGCCATGTGCTCTTTAATCCAATGACATTGGTCTTTTTGCTGTTCCACCAAGAAGACACACCATCTCTTGGGGACAGGCATTTTCTCCCACTGTTCTCCAAGTCTAGAATGGTCTCTCTTCTCATCATTGCCAATTGGCTTCCCTGGCTTTCTTTAATTACAACCCAACTACAATCCTGTTTTCTACAAGAGGTCTTTCCCATCTCCTTTTAATTTTAGTGTCTTTCTTCTGTTCATTTTTTTCCTATTTATCTAGTATATATGTGTGTTTGTCCTTCGTTTTCGAGGAAGACCATGACATAGGAGAAATGATGACATGACTTGCACTTGACTTTGTTTTGAGTGAGTGAGGGTTGTGCAAGGTCACTAACCTCTCTTTCTCCTCCTGAACCATCTGAATCCGGGGACCAGATATTCATCTGGATGAGTGGAGAAGGCCCAGCATGCAATGGGAGACCTTGACCCCTTTACATTGAGGCCTGTTCAAGTACTCACTTAGAGTGAGGTTGATTTTTACATATTTACTTATTGTTTCCCCCATTAGACTGTGGGTTTCTTGAGGGCAGGGACTGTTTTACTCCTCTTTTTATATCTCCAAACTTTAGCATAATTCCTAGCACATAGTAGGTGCTTAATAACACTGATTGATTGACTTCTTTTTCCCTCTGTTTCTGCATGTCCAGGTTTTAGCCCTATCATTCAAGACCCAGCTCAAATACTACATCCCATATCTAACTTTTCTCTCATCCTTCCTATGATCATTAATAACAGTTTGCACCAAAGTTCACAAAATATCAAACACCATGTCATATTGTATTTATTTGTATGCAATTTATCTCCTTTAATGGATGATAAACTCCTTGATATTTAAGGCAACTGGGTGCTGTAATGAACTGAGTGCTAAAGCTGGAGTTAGGAAGGCATGAGTTTAACTACTGCTTCAGACAGTTATTTGCTGTGGCATACTGGGCAAGTCATTTGACCCTATCAGTCTCAATTCTGTCATTTGTAAAATAAGGATAATAGTAGTATGTATCTCCCATGCTTGCTCTGAAGATCAAGTGAGAAAAAATATGTAAAGTCCTTTGTAAACTTTTAAGTCCTATGTAACTGTTCACTTCTATTATGATGTCTTACTCATCCTGGTAGGACAGCTAGGTGACACCATGGAATTTCAGGCCTGAAGTCAGAAAGACTCATTTTCCTGAGTCTCAAATACGGTCTCTTACCTTTAGTAGTTGTGTGACCCTGGGCAAATCACTTAACCTTATTTTTCTCAGTTTCCTCATCTATAAAATGAACTGGAGAAGGAAATGGCAAACCACTCTACTATCTTTGCCAAGAAAACCCCAAACAGGCTCATGAAGTGTGGTAGATGACTGAATGCCTGAACACAAACAAAGTCATCTTGATACCTTGTCATAATGCCTGTCCTGGTGAAATCCAGTCAGATTTTGTGCATAGCTTTTCTCTGTTTCTGAATCTAGAAACCCTGTCAAAAGAAAGGGACATTTATTTAGTTTTAACAGTTTAAATCTACTCTAAGACGCTTGGGACATACTAAACTGGATGAAGTCATATACCTTAGAGGTGCACCCAAGTACAGAAAGAAATGTGTGTGTATGTGTGCATGTGTTTGATCGCTAAGGCACTGGCAGGGATCTTTAAACAATTGTGAAGAGTGTGATTTGTGTCATAGACCTTAAAAGATGGTTATAGTTTCCTGGTTATTAAAAAAACACAACTAAACAAAGTAGATTCTTTAAATGGTGTTGAGAGTGAAGTCTTCAAACAATGAGCTTGACTTTAATTTCCTGATGATATTCTAGAGCATGCTATTAAAATCTGGTTGATAGATCTTAGGCAGAATTTATAAGGAAGTCATTGCTACTACAAGCCCGCATAGTTTCAAGTTTTGTATATTGCAAAGGTGTTAGAATAGATTTAAAGTTTAGTAGCTTAAAATTGCCCTAATACTTTTGGAACACCCTGTAGAAGTTATACCAGGTGAACATTATTTCTGTTTTTTACAGAGATACTAGGCACCCAGACAGAGAAAAGCTGTGCATAAAATAAACCTGGATTTCAGCAAACCCTTTGATAAAAGTCAAAACATACTTTTTGAAAATAAGGAGAAATTGATTGACTATGCTGAAAAATCTAATATGTATCAATGTCAATTTTTAGTGCTCCATCCTTGGTATTATTAAACTGATCATTTTAATCAATAAGTTACATTTAATCAATAAGTATAGATGGCACATTAAAAAATTTGCAGATGATATGAATCAGGGCTGGTTAACTTATATATGAGGCAATAGAATCAATGATCAAAATTTTCTGGACATGAACATGACAGGTTGAATCTAATAAGATAATTATTGATGGGGATATATGTGAAGTTGTTTTTGACATGTTAAATTTGAAGCACTAAAGGCATATCCAATTCAAGATGTCCAAAAGGCAATTGATAACATGGAAGTGAAGTTCTAAGTTCTAAGGATTTGGGAATAATCTACATGGATAATTAAACCCATGATAGTTAAGTGAAATAATATAGAAAATAAAGAGAAGAGAATTAAATAGTTTGGAGTAGATAGTATGATGACAGGGGAAAATGAAATCTATCAGGGAGGTATAAAAAAGTTGCCTTGCTTCATTGAGAGTCCAGTTTAGATTGTATAGCATAAATTTGAAGGGGACACAAGAAATGGAATTTCATGTTTTCTTCTAGCTCTATTTAGCAGCACATAAATAGAAGGGAATGTGGCAGATTCTGTGAGTAAGACAGAGGTGAGGTTTGGCAAGGCATATTAGAAAAAGTAAAAGGGGGCAAAAGCTTCTAGGGTAAAAGATAGTGTCAAGTTGAACTGACTCATCAAGGAACTGAGAGAGTAAGGGAAGACAGCAAAATCAGTATAAAGGTGATAGCCTGGAAAAGAACTGAGAGGTGGGGTGACTGTAAGTCAATGTGTCGGTGAAGAACAGGGTTGGGGGCATAAAACATAGAGAAAGATGGAATGATACACACAAAAAAGATCAAACAAAGACATACTAAGATTCATGAACAAAGATGTTGAATTTTTGTGTGATGGCAAGATCAAGGGTATTTTCATTTTAATGAATTGTGGTTCAATCAGAGAGGTCATGGGAATTATATGGATTGAGAAACCGGGAAGGTAGGGTAGTTGAGGGAGCATCAATATGTGTGTTGAAGTCCCCTGTTATCGTGGAAAGGAGTTCAGATAGAAAGACTGTGAGCCAGATCTCAAAATCATTGAGGGAAGAATGTTTTAGAGGTGTTTTTATAAATTATAATTCCCCAAATCTGGATTATGTGGTAAATTCAGGTAGCACAACCCCAGAGGAATAGAGGTGGCTGTGTGATGATGGTAGAGGATGGTGGCAATAGAGAGCAAAGAATATTCTGATTCTTCTTCCATAACTAGTGAGTCTGGGAGTAGAAGTAAAAAATGCAAATAATTTTGTGAAAGGTAGCTTGGAATCTCATGTCTTTAGAAAGGAGCCAAGTCTCAGTGAATGCCAGAAGATTGAAAGAATGAGAAAAGAACGTGTTTAAGATGAAAGGAAGTTTGTTAATTGTGGAGGCATTTGGAAGAACCAAGTAAATGGGACAGATGCATGTCGAGTAGAACAATGGATGGATAAATAGATGGATGGCAGTCAAAACAGGCTTATGTATCTTAATTTACATTAATTCTGTTATTGGAGAAAATTAAGAATTGTCTGTCATTTTGTATTGATAGTAATAAATCCATAAAGTCCACAGAAAGAGAGACTATAGTCCTACTATACAAGAGCCTCTATAATCACTATATGGTGGTTATAACCATTCCTGGAATATTTTATTAAGGTCTGAATACCCAATTTTAGGAAGAGCACTGGAATGCTTGAAAAAGCAAAGAAAAGGGCGATAAGAGTAGTGAGGGGACTCAAAACAATACAATTGGTTTAAGAAACTGGGGAATTTAACCTGGAGAGAATACTAAAAGGGAACTGATTGCTCTTATCAATAATTTAAGATCCAGTTTATGGAAAGGAGAATTGTTTTTCTTGAACTCAAGTACTGGAAACAATAATCATTAAAGTTTCAGAGGTGGAATTTTGCTCAATAAAAAAAAAAAATTCCTGAGAATTAAGGCTGCCTAAAAGTAGAATAAACCACTTGATTAGTTAGTGAGCACCATCACTGAAATTCCATGAATAGATCCAGGATGATCTTTCTCAGCAAAGTCATAAGATGGAATTCCTGCTCAGATTTGGATTGATATAATTGAAGATGTCAAACTCCAATACAAAAGAAAAAAAAAAAACCTCTCAAGTGCCGGTGAACCATATTAAAAAGTAATTGAGAAACATTTAACAAAGTAAGTAAAAATACAACGAACCATAGGTAATGTTAATATGTGGATTTCTAAGATAACACATGGCCTACCAGGATCCATTTCTAACTGAATTTATACCATCAGTATAAAAGATCTCTGATATCCTTTGTAACTCAGGTATTTTATCATTTTGTGGTTCTACTTTTTCAGTTTAACTCATCTCAAAATTTTACAATTATGACTTCTTACTTGATTTCTGTATAATTAAATTGCATTTTAGAACATATTTAATTTACTCATAAAATCAGGTTGGACAAAATGTGAGAATTTACATTAATCTTCATCTTGAATTTAGAGAATAGAAGAGCAGTTATATAATGTATTTGGTCTTTGTTATTTAGACGGTCTGATTAGTGTTAGGAATATGATACTTTGAAAATATTGTAAATCAGAAAGTGTGACCTAAGGAATTTAACTGATTCTCTCCAGTTTAAGAATTAGGAAAGAGAGAGCTTTTGCTGAAAGACTATTGGACAACCAAAATGAAGCATATGGTTAATTTGAAAATAATTTGTTAATTTGAAAAGTTATTAATAATCTCTCATAGGAGCAAACTGTGCATATCTTGATTTAACCAGGCAGACACACCTTCATGTCTGATCTCACATGGGCTCACAGGAATGTAGTAGTTAGGTAACTTTTAAAGAGCCTTCTAGCCCTAGAAGTATAGAAACAAAAATGAAAATTGAGAACTATAGTTGCATATTGGGAATTTTCCTTGAGTAAGAAAGAAAATGCAAGTGCATTAAATTTGGAAATCAACCAAATTCAGAATTCATCTGCCAAACTACTGACAGAAATTTCTTTGCATTCACATCATGTTACTGAATAACATTACCTAGTAGTTAAATATAGTACCTGTCTTTGGAAGAGCTCAAAGTGCTTTACCAAAGTAGATGGCGAGCCTCATTATCTGGATTGTGTAGATAATTTAGTCAATCAAAGCCTTTATTGCTATGCTGGATCTTGTGACTCCCAGTCTATCTCCCCATCCAACAGTTCAACTTTTTATTGACCATTTATAAAATACAAGGAAACTGATTTACTGAAAATGTAGCCAAAATAAATTCAAAACCTATAACTGTTGAAACATCAGCTATTGTCCTTTGAAGTTCCAAGAAAACTAAACTGAATATTTGAAAAAGCAAAAGGAAAAGTGATGCCAGGAAATATTATCCCTCCAAGGAAAAAGACTTTATATAAGCCCTCTTCAGCATGGAGTGAGGACTCAGTGATACTTGTCCTTTTTAATGTGTGAAGAGTCTAGAACAAAACAAAACATACAGACAAGTGACTATGTGCTATGGAGCAGGAAGAAGATGTGTTTAGACAATTTGCATATCTCTTTTTTCCTCCTCAGTTATTTTGAAATCTAAAGAAGTTTTAGGAAGCTCTCAGTGCCATGAAAATGATGGGATAGAAGTCTCAAGAATACTTTGGTACTGTTAAAAAAAGAAAATTTCTAAGATAAGGAAAGGCTGAAGCAGTCAAAGAGCAACATTTTCAAGAGATTAAGAAAGAATTAAATAAATGGGAAGGTCTTCCAATTCTGAAGAATGGGAGTCCTGGAAATTTGCAGTTGAATTAACCTTTATCCTCGATGATTCTCATTTTTTGTAGTATTCAGAAGAATATGAACATCTCTTAATCCTAACAGATGTTTTATCAATGAGAGGTGAGAGGGAACTTCCTTTTTCCTTTTCAATTATCTATTTGATGCTCTTTTGTGGTCCCACCAGTGAATAACTGTGGGGGTTATGTTTATATTAGCAGGGTCTACAGAAATCTTTGATTTTGTCAAGACCACAGGACACTAAACATTTAAGGTCAAACAGGTGTAGAGTTCATACATGTCTTCCCAATTTTGATGAGTTCATGCAGTGCCAATCTTAAGTTTGAAGTCTTAGCTCCACCTATACAGTGTTTCTTACTTTATTGTACTTACCAAGTGAAGCAATATCATCCAATCCCATGGGAATTACCCTGTTCCCACACTCCAACTCATAAGGTCAACATGGTCACATCTGCCTACATCTGTGAACTGTAGTAGATAAGCAACAGCTGCTAAACCCTGGCTTGAGATACATCATATCCTGTCCACATGCAAACAGCCCTGGGTAAAACCACAAATCCCACATCTAGAATACCAGTCCTGTATTTTATAAAACTGCCTCAAAGATAGGCAAAGAATATGATCCTAACTTGGTGGGAATGCAGCTTGACTACTTCTAAAGAGTACATATGAAGTGAGACAATAGGACTTTTATTTATGGCTGGATAGCTTTAGCTAGAAAGTGTGCATCTCCTTCTTAACCTACATTATGGGAGTCCCCGAGAAGTTCTTGAACGGTGTATATCTTCCATGCAGGCAACAACTACCAAAAGAAACGTTCCATTGTAATCATCCATTGTTTCTTATATATTTATCTCCTAGTCATGTTGACCAAACTTCACTGTAGGGAGTTAAGTGTGGCAAAACCTCATAATATACTCTTGCCCCAACTTGGACTCTCTAGGGAGAAAAGTTTCCCAGAGATGCTCTGTCTTCAGGTTAGTTTAGCTCTCCACCTATTTGTAAGCAAAACACATTTCATAATCATGGTGATGACAAAAGTTTCATTAGGTAATATTAGATCCACTCTATAAGGACCATCAGGACATCATTAAGTTGTAAAGAATTGTATCTGCTATGAATAATCAGAATAAGGTGGGTCAGATATCCATTACAGTGACATATCTTCATATTCAAGCATTTATTAGGTACCTGCCAAGTGCCTCTGATTCTCGTGATTCTCAAAATGACCTGCTCCTAAATTCCATATTGTTTTGTCTCCTGGAAATGTATACTGAGAGGGAAACAGGCCTGCAGAAGTTTTTGCATGAGGCCCAGCTAAGCTACATTTTTCTAAAGTCATTTGTAGATGAAAATGGAAGGATAATGAATAGAAAGATGACATGCCTGACATTCACAGAATCATAGAACTCAGAGTTCAAGCGACCCCAGAGGCCATTGAGTCTAATGCTTTACTTGAACAAGAGTCCCCTTAGCAAACACATGTGGCAAGAGACTCCTAGTAAATAAAAAATGTTGGCTTGTTGATTGATTGAAGACCACCTGTGATAGGGAACCAACTATTTCCTAAGGAACTGCATTCCAATTTGGGATAGCTCTAATTGTTGGGAATTTTTTTTCACAGTAAGCCAAAATTTTTTCTCTTAAACGTCTTACAGAACAAGTCTGTATCCTACCCTTCCAATCATATGGCTTATTTTCCCCTTCCATAAATCTAACCCTATTTCTAAACAGAATAATTCTCTGTATCCTTGAACATACTCTTCTCTCAAAGCTCTGTGCCTTCACTCAGTTTACTAAGCCTTAAAATGCCTCCCCCTTCTATCTTTAACTGTTAAATTCTTACCTTGCCTTCCTACTCTCAAGTGTCATGCTTTCCATCTGATCCCATCCATGCACTAAGGCCATCTTAGCATATGCTCTGACATTATTGCTTCCATACCTTCAACCTTTTACTTTTATTTTTTTTGGACAGACCTCAAAGCTGTCAGTGAGCTGGGGGGAGTTTGCACCAAACAGGTGAAGATGCTTCGCTTGTAAAATGGACGGATGAAAACAATTTGTTCCGAAGGTCATGAAAGTGGCAGGTCAATTGACAATTGATTGCCCTTTGAATCAATTTAATATCCTTGTGATAGTAGACAAAAATTCCCCTTCTTGGCCATCATTCCACTAAATGTATTATTTCCTCCTATTGGAGTGCAGACTCTTTCAGGCTAGATTCTCACTTTTTTTTTTTTTTTGTATTTGTGTCCCCAGCACTTAACTATAGTACCTGGTACAGTAAGAATTTAATTTTCATTATTCATTTGTCTTCTCCAGAATGCCTTTTATGATCCTATGTTTGGTAATGTCCTTCCCCTGCAATTTTCACAGAGTACAGTTTTGCTACTCTCTAGAACATTTAACATGAAATATTTTAAATTATAGCTATTTGCATATTCTACAGTTTCTGCTAGACTGTTAGTTCCTTGAGGGTAAGAACTAGGTCTTACCTTAATTTTATATCTTTATCAGTACTCTGCATTCCAGATGTATTTAATTAATATTTGTTGATTTGAATGGAAATATAATAAGACTTCCAGCTTCCAGAGTGATCTCTGCTAATCAGCAAAGGCAGTGGGAGAACCACATTTGGATTCAAATGCTTTACTACTTGAAATATACTATGTGAAGAAATGACAACAATACCACTTAGGAATATGAAATCAGCACGCATGGTTAGATCTGATTTAAACTTAATAGAGTAAATCTTCACTGGGAGCACAACATTTTAAAAGCACTTATCACAATGATTTTCTTTTTATAAAATTTATTTTATTTTTAATTTATGGAATAAAGCAAATATTTCCATAACAGTATAATAAAAAGATGATTACACATGAAATTGCAAATCTATATTATTTGCCACTTTCTATTCCTTCTAAACATATTAAAAATAATTTTCAAGCTATACTGTGACAAGGAAGTTGACAAAAGAATAGAAAAGATCTTCTACCCAAAAGCACAATTTTATATACTATTGATTCAAAATCAGAAGAGACCCAAAAGGTTCAACCCATTCATTGCATTGATGGCTATTGCAGAGAAATCATTAAATTGAAGTTGTTTAAGAAGTGTGGGAAATTCAAGTTGACTTATTTCCCTGCAACTCTCAAATATAAGGCTGTCCAATCAGGGAACTGGGAGTTTTGGGGAATTGGGGGAAGGTGTACTGTATAGCATCAGCCAGGGGAGAGAACGGATCAGAAAGTAAGACAGGGAAGACGACTGAGGAAGCAGAATGGTATTTCAAAGAATCTGGAAATTGAAGATTATAGGGAGTTTCTGTAAGTTGGGGAATGTCTCTGTAGATAGTTTTAAACCCTCAAGTGGGAGAAAAAAAGAAAGAATGTAAAAAAAATAGAGTAGGAGAATCTGATTGCTTTTTATGTGGGGGGAGATAAAAAAGGAACGGAAGAATGGGATGACGACAATTTTTATCACTTTATTTTTATTCTTAATGTTTATTGAATTGTCATTTAAAAATGATACCCAAGAAGACATCTGAAGATATCAATGCACAGGTCTATTTTCTCACCTTCTCAAAATATTTATTAAAGTTGCCTGTGCCCCCTTGGACCCTCTCCTTGATAAAACTAGGAGAAAGAAATAAGCAAGCTTTTACAGATAGTTTTGCTTTTTTCCCAAGGAAAAATGTTTTTATGTATTATTTCAAAAGTATCCTTTAAAAAAATGAGAATTTATTGCCTCTTTCTTCCATTGCCTGGCTCAGCTGAAAACAATGATAACAGCCACAAAAACAACTATTGCTCCTCACAACAAACATATATAGTCCAACAAAAAGATTCCCAAGCTGGCCAAGTTGAAATATACATGCCTTGTAGTTTTTAAGTTTTCATCACCTCTCTGGCAGAAGGTGAAATTTTTCTACAACAGAGGACACAATTCCAAACTAATTGAGAGGACTAGAGTCTATAATCTGGCTGTATCTATTTTTTAATTGATTAAAAAAAAATACAACCCCATAGAACTAATACAAGCTTAAAGGCTTTCCTCAGAAAAAGGTATCTCCTGTATGCAAAATGATACAAGATTCAATGACCAAGATGCAACCACTTTGTTTAGTAATCTGCTGCTTATCAACATTAAATTAGACATTAAACATCAAGATATATGCTCACCAAATGTATATGCTGGCATCACAGAGGATATTTCCACCTCATTTCTTTGCATGGAAGAAGGGAGACAATGCTATCTGTGAAGAGACTTTAGCTTTCCTTACCTGCGGCTGGCATGTAGTCCCTGAATGTGACCTTTGCTTATTGAGCTCATTTTTTGTTCTCTCATTTTGGGGAGGTTGGATATGACTATAACACTGTGAGCTTTTAGAGTTAAGGAGACTAATTATATGGTTTTATCAGCTTCCATGGTTTCAATTATCATCTTTAAACAGATGATTTATAAATCAACATTTTTTCCCCATTTACTCAGCATGCATTTATTTGGGTACCAGAACAATGTACTAGGCACTGTGGTTTGTTTTGTTTTGTTTTTTGGTCATATCAGTTGTGTCCAACTCTTTGTGACCCCATTTGGAGTCTTCTTGGCAATGATATTGGAGTGGTTTGCTCTAAGATACAGTTATTAATGACATTTTTATTTCTTATCTTTTCTCTTACTCTAGTTCCTCATCATTAACTGCCTGCAAAATATCTCTATCAGAATGTCCTAGAGGCATAGCAAACTCAACATATCCAAAATAGTTTTGATCACCTTACCCCTACCCCAATTCCATCTCTTCCTGTAGCACCATGTGATATTCACAGTGCCTATGGCAGCCATGAATATGCCAGCACAGTTCTGAATCACAAAATATAATAGACTTTCCACCAGAAAGACAGAACCAACACATTTATTCAAACACCAGAAAGCCGAATCCATCATAGCAGCAAAGAAATTCATCATAGTAACCAAGAAGTCTATACACATTATCATGCTTCCCCACAAGCAAACAAACACTCACAGTCCTGGCTGCCTGCTTCCTCAATCCTTCCCAACTC
This sequence comes from Notamacropus eugenii, assembly GCF_028372415.1. Taxonomy (NCBI): domain Eukaryota; kingdom Metazoa; phylum Chordata; class Mammalia; order Diprotodontia; family Macropodidae; genus Notamacropus; species Notamacropus eugenii. The sequence continues at coordinate 451,113,800 of NC_092875.1, forward strand.
TGACTAGTCTGACCAACTTCCTCTCAGCTCTGCTCCAGCTCTGCTTCTTCCTGGTCCACCCATTCAGCAAGCTCCTCCCACCAAAGCTTCATGTTGATTTAAACTCATGTCACTTAAGCTTCCATGTGACTTAAGCAGGTCACATAGGTCTATTAATTGATGGGAAAAATCTTCCCATTCCATTAAAAATACATCAATTCCATTAAATATACATTAACAATATATTTGGCCCCAAGATTTCTTATCCATTACATAGGTCAAATGGTATCATGAGAACTTTACAACCATATAACAGGGATCACACAAAATAAGCACATTAAACAGTATCTTAGAGTGGGGCTCAAAATTCTCCCTTTGAATGAATGGGGCCCAAAATCTTGGGGTAAGAGGTGAAGGTCTCTTTTTCCACAGCTAATTCCTGTGGAGATTGGACATAGGAAGGCCCATTTGAAGGGTCATTTCCTCAGCCACTTTCTAGAGGTTGGTCAATGCCAGGGGCAGGGTGACACAGCACATGGGACAGGAGGTGACATCCAGTTTAAGAGATTAGGAATCTACAGCTGGAAGGAATTAAGCCTGAAGAAAACAAATCTGACAAACAAGATAAACAGACAGAAAGCCAAAAAGAAATGAGACAGGGTAGATAAAGGCTCAACTATGCTTCTGAAAGCCAAGTATCCATTTTCATAACCTCATTCACTGTTGTTTATTGCTTTCTAATTTGCAGTTTGGAGGTCATCATCATACTTTCTTTAATCTGACTTGGTCCCTGGTCAATTTCCTATTCTTCCAGCAGATAGGATGAACTTGGATACAATGTTACAGGAGGATACGTGGGGGGCAATTCTTATTTCCTTGCTCAGTCTAATATCAAGCACCTTTGCTCCACATATTTTACATAGCTCATTAGTTAGAATGCCATCCATTCTTGCAAAACCTACCCCTGCTTTCAATAGAGCAGTAAACAATTCTTTTCTTGTCAGTTTATTCTGACTTTGAATCCACTGGCTATTTACTCTTCTCTCTTGAGGAAACTTATCTTTCCCACTGATTCTCACCATCCAAGATACCAACAATTCTCCCATCCTTTGCGTTAATCAACTCAAAATATCTGTGACCTACTGCTGAGTAAAAACCTCAACTGCTTCCTCAAACACTGTGTGGTCCTTTGGATTCTCCTGTTTTTGTCTTAGTATTGGGCATGCTTCTGCTCAAGAAGCCTCCCCCTCTAGCGTTATTTCATTTCCCCCCTCTGACTTTGTTACATTTTTCTCCCATGTGCTCTCCTGGCAGTCATCATTGGGTAAGGAGACTGGATCTGTACAAAAGTTGCTTGTGCTTTAAAGGAGAGGTCAGACACTGAGAATTCTCATGCAAACTAGCTAACTCTTTCCATCTGAATTTTCTCTTCCAGTGACCTACACGTAAGGTGATAGTTTGTCAATAAGGTCCATCCTTTCCTATGCACCCCTGCCAGTTCTTTTACCAGTCTTATTGGTATTTCTTAAAAGCATTTTTTCAAATCTCTAGGTTCTCCCTTCTGTAGTCTCTGTTCCCAGTTTTCACCTCCTAGGAGGAAGTCGTTAAATAAAACACCAATTCAATTAAATTTAATGATCTCTTTAGATGTAGTACACTTTTCCTTCAGCAAGGTACGGTATTTGTACCTTTCATATTTATACTATATGTGTGTGTGTGTGTCTGTTTCTACATATATATGTATATACTCTATAAATTTATATTTATGTACACACACATATATATTTATATAGGCATTTTTCAGTCATATTCAACTCTTTATGATCTCATTTGTTTTATTTTATTGTTTTTTTTTTGACAAAGATACTGGTGTGGTCTGCCATTTCCTTCTTGAGCTCATTTTTGACAGATCGACAGATGAGGAAAGTGAGGCAAACAGGGTTTAATGACTTGTCTAGGATGACACAGCTAGTAAGTGTCTGAGGCCATATTTGAACTCAGGAAGATAAGTATTCCTGACTGCAGGCCTGGCACTCTATCCATGGCATCACCTAGCTGCCCATGTAGGGCAATAACAAGAGTGTTTTGCATAGATCAAAAGTGATTGCCTAGGAGCTTTACTGCTTTTTGCAATGGGAAATTATGGGAGTAGGCCTTTCTTATATATCTGTATTAAAAGTGCATTCTGGCTTATCGTTAATGTAATTTTACTTCTTAATGGGAAGTTCTTTCCCATCCATTAATAGGCCCATGTGACCTGCTTAAGTTACATGGAAGCCTGAATCACATGAGTCAAGTCACATGGAAGGGGAAGCAGTAGAGCAGGAAGCGTAGAAAAGTAAGAGCCTAAAATAGAGCAGAGGTTAGAAGAAGTTGGTCAGAGAGCAATTAGAGCTGAGAAAGGCAGCAGCTAGCATAAGTGAGAGAGCCTGTGCATGATTTGTTTAAGGGAGTCTGTTTGTGGGAAGTCTTGGGGCTGGTGTTGCCCCCTGGATTGTTATTGTGTATGGATTTCTTTGTTACTATGATGGATTTGACTTTCTTGTGTCTGAATAAATGTTTTGGTTCTGTCTTCCATCTGGAACATCTGTTGTATCTCATGGTTCACAATTATGCTAGCATATTCATGGCCGCCATAGATGCTGTGAACATCACGTTGGTGCTACAATTGCCAGTGCTAAACTCTCAGTACCAGTCAATATAGGAGAAATGTATAACTCCTGGAAGAACTCCCTTTTCCAGTGCCTTGAAAATTATTGATCTGCTTCATCAGTGATCAATTTGACTAGCAATTCATACCAATGGAAAGATACCTGAAATAAACAGAGCAGCCAAGCTGAGGCCTGCATTGTCCATTGCACAGAGTCATAACCTTCATAGAAAATCATTAAAAGAAAAAAGTCATTATACAGGATGCTTTAACAGACCACCACAGTTTATAACCATCATGACTTATTTCCTGTTCTAAAGAATAACTTTGTGGCTTCACTTGGAGAAAGTGAAGTTTTTTGTTTCTCCCTGAGGTTCTATAACAACTACTATTTAGCTCTAATTGGTCTATAGGAGGTCAGAAACAGTAGCCAAAAAATGTACTTTAAGGATTTCAGATTTCAGCTCAGTGGTTAAATAATAGCTCATACTTTCTCCTTATAGTAATATTGTGAAAATGCCTGAATTAGACCTATTGCATTTTTCTCATTTTATTTCTGGGGAGTTCCAGTCCATTAATAAGGAAGTTTGCTGCAATGTATGAGTATGCTGGCATTAAAAATGATTTTTTCCCTTTCCATCTCATTTTTGGATTTCTCCACTTCCAATTCCTTGTTTCTGAACATGAAGCAATGCTCCTATTCTCCTTTCAAAAGCATCTAATGGGTTTTGTAGAATCTTTTATTGTTCCCCTCAGTTCTGGCAAAAAAGAATCTTAAAGGAACTGAAACAAGCTTAAATCCTTGATTACCTTATGGGCCTATAATTTGTTCTTTGTTTTTACAATTTTTTTTTTATATTTTATTCTATTTATCTCAGTTCAACAAACCTTTATGGAGCCCACTCAATGTACAAGACATTGTGCTGGTTTCAAGGGATCTAAAGATAAGAAAAGAGAGAACAAAATATCATTGACCTCAGGAGGCTTATGTTCTGGGATGGAGAACCAGGTGGAGGAGGCAGAAATGGAATACAACTAATAGAGGAGGAATTTAAAAAATAATGAGTCATTTGTCCTTGAAGTAGGGCACTCAGCAAAAAAGGCTTCATGTGGGATAACAGCTGAACTGATTATTAAAAGAAGCTAAAGATTCAAGAGTGGTAGGTAGGTGGGGCAATAAATAGAGTGCTGGTCTGGAGTCAGGAAGACCCATTTTTGGAAGTTTAAATCTGACCTTAGATATTTACTAACTGTATGACCCTGAGCAAATCACTTCACTCTGTTTGCCTCAGTTTCCTTATCTGTAAATGAGTTGGAGAGGGAAATGACAAATCACTCTAGTAGCTTTGTCAAGAAAACTCCAAATGGGATCATGAAGAGTCAGACACAACTGAAATGACTGAACAAAACAAAAAGATTCAAAATATTAAGAAAGGTAAAAGGAAGTTTATGACAGATAGAAAGATGGCATAGTTCCTTTAAAAGTACAGAGAAAGGAACTAGAATATTGAGTTTGAGCATCAATTAAATCAATTGATCTAGAAGAGAGATTCACTTTTTTTGTGTCATGGCCTCCTTGTATTTTGGTGAAACCTACAGACCTCTTTTCAGTATGCTCCTAAAGTAACTGAAGGAAGTGTTAAATTTTAATTAGAGATTAGAGAAAATAAAGATTAATTTTGTTCATCTAAATTGATGGACCCCCTGAAATCTATTACTGAGCACCCCTTTACAATCCATTATCTCAGGATCATAAAGGTAAATGTTTATCAATCTGCTTTCTGAAAACACACAATTCACTTTAAAGTTTAATTTTAGTTAACATTTTCCATATCACTTTAAGTCTTAGATAATCAACAAAATAATAAATCAGCTCCTTAATTATAGTGTTTGCCTCTGAATTATAGGCGGTGGAGTCAAGATGGTACAGTAAAAAGACAGACCTGTAGAAACTTGCCCCCATAGCCCATAAAATACCTGTAAAAATTATTCTGAACAAATTCTAGAGCAGCAGAAGCCGTAAATCGATGAGTGAAAGAGATCCCCAGCTCTAGGCATCCTGAAAGGCTGACAGGAAAGGTCTATCATACCAGGTGTGGAGCAGAGCACAGCCCAGCCTTGTTTGTGTGTCCAGAAGGGACAGGACAAGAGCAGGCTTCAAGGTGCCACTGGCAACAGCAGCAGTTCCCAGATTGTTCAACCCACAAATGCCAAAGACAGCTTCAAAAGTCAGTGAGACTCTCACTCACCTGGGTGAGAAGGGAACACTGTCTGGCCCAGCCTGCAGCCACTGCAGTGGCAACTAGTGTCCATTTTTTGAGCCCTCAACTTAAAGATCCTGGGGAAATTGAGCAGCTAATCTAGGTCTCAGCTCTGAGTGGCAGTTCTGGGGTGAGGAGGAGCACTGGATGATGGAGCTGGTAGAGTCTCTGGACAGGGAATCCTACTCTCAGATCCTGGGCAGAAGAGTGCTTGTGGCTGCTCCCATACCAGAGCTCAGGCTAGGAGAGGAATAAACTCCCCTCCCTTGATTGTGCCACCTTGGAGGAACTGAAAAGTTATAGGCCCCCAGAATATACCCTCCTCTTGACAAAAGACTCAAAAGTGAAGTAACTGGTTGAGGAAATGCCCCAAAAAGGAAAAATATAAGACTGTAGAAGGTTACTTTCCTGGTGAACAAGTATTTTCTTCCATCCTTTTGAATAAGCAAGAACAATGCATACCATCAGAGGAAGACCTAAAAGTCAAGGCTTCTGCATCCAAAAGCTTCAAAATAAATATTCAATGGTCTCAGGTCATGGAAGAGCTTAAAAAGGTTTTTGAAAATCAAGTAAGTGAGGTACAGGAAAAATTGGGAAGACATGAGAATGATGCAAGAAAATCATGAAAAGAGAGTCAAAAGCTTGTTAAAGGAGACACAAAAAAATTCTGAAAAAAATAACCCCCTTAAAAATAGGCTAACTCAATTGACAAAAGAAGTCCAAAAAGTCAGTGAGGAGAAGAATGCTTTAAAAAGCAGAATTAACCAAATGGAATAGAAGGTACAAAAACTCACTGAAGAAAATAGTTCTTTAAAAATTAGAATGGAGCAGGTGGAAGTTAATGACTTTATGAGAAACCAAAAAATTACAAAACAAAACCAAAAGAATGAAAAAATAGAAGACAATGTGAAATATTTCATTGGAAAATCAGCTGACCTTGAAAATAGATCAGGGAGAGACAATTTAAAAATTATGGGACTACATGCAAGCCATGAAGAAAAAAGAGCCTAGACATCATCTTCCATGAAATTATCAAGGAAAACTGGTCTGATATTCTAGAACCAGAGGGTAAATATATATATTGAACGAATCCACTGATCACCTTCTGAAGGAGATCTGAAAATAGCAACTCCTAGAAATATTGTATCCAAATTCCAGAGTTCCCAAGTCAAGGGGAAAATATTGCAAGCATCCAGAAAGAAACAACTTGAGTATTGCAGAAATACAATCAGGATAACACAAGTTCTACCAGCTTCTACATTAAAGGATTGAAGGCTTGCAATATGATATTCCAGAAGTCAAAGGAACTAGGAGTAAAACCAAGAATCACCTACCCAGCAAAACTGAGTATAATACTTCAGGGGAAAACATGGTCATTCAATGAAATAGAAGACTTTCAAATGATCTTGATGAAAAGACCAGAGCTGAATAGAAAATTTGACCTTCAAACACAAGAATCAAGAGAAGCATGAAAAGGTAAACAGGAAAGAGAAATCATAAGGGACTTACTAAAGTTGAACTGTTTACATTCCTACATGGAAAGATAGAATGTGTAACTCTTGAGACTTTTCTCAGTATTTGGGCAGTTGGAGGGATTATATACACATATATACAGACAGAGAGCACAGGGTGAGTTGAATAGGAAGGCATCATATCTAAAAGATAAAATTAAAGAGTGAGAGTGGAATATATTGGGAGGAGAAATGGAATGGGGCAAATCATCTCTCATAAAAACAAGCAAGAAAAAGCTTTTTCAATGTAGAGGAAAAGGGGAGAGGTGAGAGGGAAAAGTGAAGCTTACTCTCATCACATTTGGCTTAAGGAGGGAATAACATGCACAGTCAATTTGGTATGAAAATCTATCTTCCACTACAGGAAAATAGGGGAGAAGTGGATAAATGGGGTAGGGAGGATGATGGAAGGGAGGGCAAATGGGAGGGGGAATAATTAGAAGTAAACACTTTTGGTGAGGGCCAAGGTCAAAAGAGAGATTAAAATAAATGATGGGATGGAGGATAATATAGTTAGTTTTACATAACTTAACTATATATATGTATATATATCTCTCTATATAGACATATCTCTATATATATCTGTATACCTATACATATATATGTATATATCTATATCTATATCTATCTATACGTAGATAGATATAGATATAGATATATACCTATGTATGTATATATCTATATCTATCTATACATAGATAGATATAGATATAGATATAGATATAGATATAGATATAGCCTATATTGAATTGCTTGCCTTCTCAGTGGGGATGGGTGGGTAGGGAGAAAGGGAGAGAAGTTGGAACTCAAAGTTATAAGAACAAATGTTCGGAAATATTTTTGCATACAACTAGGAAATAATAATTACAAATAATGGGTACAGAAATCTATCTTGCCCCACAAGAAAAGGGGGGGATAAGGGAAGGGAAGGGTATGATAGAAGGGAGGGCAGATTATGGAAAGGGGCAAACATGATGTACAGTGTTTTGGGGTGGAGGGAGGGGAGAGATGGGGAGAAAATTTGGAATTCAAAATTTTGTGGAAATCAGTGTTGAAAACTAAACATAGATAAATAAACATAAAAAATATTTTAAAAGTATCTGAATTATAGGTCTCACACTGAAAATTTAAAGATTGGCTCTCAGTAGCAAATCAGAACGTTTCAATGCAGCTTTACATAGACATCAGGGCAAAATTCTCTAATCTAGAGCTTGTGGAGTAACATGAAATAAGCTTGTAAAAACAGGTCAGAAACAGATTATGAAAAGTTTTAAATATAATATATATAACATAGCCAAAATAACTTGTTTATTGTTTGCAACAGGAAAAAACAATTAGGAAATGTGTGCCCATTAATAACAAATACATTTGATTTTCTCTCAGGTTTGTGAGATACCATGAAGTATAATGAATAAGAGAGGGTTTGCAGCCTGATTGAATCCCTGTTCTGACAACTATGGCCCAGGTGGCCTTGGCTAAGTCATTTAAGTTCTCAGTGCCTTAAGCAACTCTCTAAAACTATAAGTTTTTTTAAAAAGTACCCAACTGAAATGATAGTGGAAACATTTTCTTATACTTATTTAAATGAAAGAAATCAGAATGACTTTATCTTTATGTAAGCCTTTCATGAGTATGTTATTTCACAGCAGAACCTGAGGATTTTTCTTATATTTCTCATGAACTAAATGGAAATCTGACAGAATTTCAAGCAAAATTTCAAAACAAAATTGCAAGGAAAATTATAATGAAGAAATATGTTATTTTGTCTTTTTCCATTCAGTGGATGATTGGTTCATCTATCATTACCACATAAAAATTGGATTGTGTGGTTTAATGGATAAAGTGCTTGCCTGGGAGTTGGCAGGACCTGAATTCACATCCCATTTCCCATATATACCACCTGTGTGAATTTCCTAAGATGCTTAAACTCTCTGAACCTCAGTTTCCCCCTTTAGAAAATGGGAGATGATAATAGCTGTAGTGGGACAGCTAGGTGGTTCAGTGGATAGAGCACTGGGCCTGGCATCAAAAAGACCTGAGTTCAAATTTGAATTCAAATACTTAGTAGCTTTGTGACTGTGGTCAAGTCACTTAACCCAGTTTATCTCAGCTTTCTGTAAAATTAGCTTTTTAGGGTTAGGGTTAGAGGAAATGGCAAAATCATTCCAGTATCTTTGCCAAGAAAAGTCCAAATGGGGTCATGAAGAGTTGGACAAGACTGAAATAACTCAGTAACAGCAAAGTGCCTGTAACTGATAGCTCACAGACTTCCTGTGATGTTTAAATGAGATAATATATGAAAATTACTTTCAACATGAAGTTTTCCAATGAAGAAATCAAAACAATTTACAACTGCATGAAAAAATGCTCTTCTAAATCATCATTGATTAGAGAAATGCAAATTAAAAAAACATGAAATATCATTTTACACCTATCATATTGGCTAAAATGATTGAAGGGAAAGGCAACAAATGTTGGAGAGGACGTGGAAAAATTGGGACACTCATTCACTGCTGGTGGAATTGTGAATTGATGTGACCAGTTTGGAGAAAAATCTGGAATTGTACCTAAACTGTTATTAAACTGCCTATACCCTTTGACCCAGGATTACCATTACTAGGCCTATTTCCAAAGATGATTAGGAAAAAGAGGAAGGAACCATACATTCTAAAGTGTTTATAGTTACTTTGTAGTGGCACAGAACTGGGAATTGCAGGGATGCCTACCACATGGGGAATGGCTGAATAAGCTGTGGTATATGAATGTAATGAAATATTATTGTGCTATAAGAAATGATGTACCGGTAGACTTCAGAAAAACCTGGAAATACATAGATGAACTGAAGCTGAGTGAAACGAGCGGAACCAGGAGAACATTATACACAGTAGCAGCTATGGTGTGTGAGGACTTTTTCTAATAAACTTAGCCCTTCACAGCAATGTAAGGACTTAAAATATTTCCAAAGGACTCTTGAATACAAATTATCATCCACATCCAGAGAAAGAACTGCAGAGTCAGAATGCAGAATGAAGCAGACTATTTTCTCTTTTGTTATTTTTTGTTTTATTTTTTCTCATAGTTCTCCCATTTGTTTTAATTCTTCCGTGCAACATGACTAATGTGAAAATGTGTTTAATAAGAATATATGTGTAGAACCCAGATAAGATTGCATGCCATCTTGAGGAAGGAAAAGGAGGGGGAGAAAATTTAAAATTTATGCAAGTGATTGTTGAAAACCAAAACCAAATAAACTAATTAAAAAATGACTTTCAGTGAATGCCATTTTGACTATTCTAAAGACCCAAAGGATATGTGAAAAAGGACACTATCTATATCCAGAGAAAGAACTGATAAACACATATATGTACAGAATAATTTTACAGATATATGTATATGCATACATATAACATACAATACATACATATATACATACATATACACATAAATACACACACATATACACACATATACACATACCTATTTGTGTCTAATGGTGGCCATCTCTAGGGTGGAGGAGGGAAAGAGAAGAAAAAGATAAATTTATAGGTTAATTTTATTATGTGTTTAAAAGGGATAGGAAGTTGTATATAATAGATTTGCAGTTTCATGTACAATCTTTTTTATTATACTATATTATGGAAATGTTTGCTTTATTTCATAAATTTAAAAAAATAAAAAGAAGAAAAGAAAGGTACTTTCCCAACTTTAAAATGTTGTATAAGTTAATGTTCTTGCTGTAATTACTAATGTCAATAAGTATGTGAGTATGCTTTGGTTGGTTTTGTTGCATTGAGTAGTTTTTGTTTCATCTGGTTCTGTCCTTTCGTTAAAAGTCAGAATTTTCCATGTGTTGCCTTAGGTTGAGATCTCTGATACTTCCTATTTTCAACTTTATGATCTATTAGCCTAGACTCCCCGTATATAATTCAGAAGGAAGCTTTCTCAAAGCTTAGCTTTCCATTTAAGCCCTACTTAACATGAAGTTGACTTAGAATAACTTCATTACAAAGAAGATCACCCTTTAGGAGAGTCTTGATCCCAGCAAGTTATAAAACACAGTAGATTTGAAGTTAAAGGACCAGCATTCAAATCTTGATTTCTACTTGCTAATTGTGTTACCAATCCATATTTTCATGAAATTAAAGTGAATACTTTTTACTATAATCAGAACAAGTGTTAGAATTATTGATTGTAAAATTGAATGTAAATAGAAAATTCTTCAATCAAATGTTAATTTTTTAAAAGTAGAAACAAACTTGCCAATTATGAATATACAGTGAATTGCTCATTGACTTTTATGGAAGTGAATGCATTGTTGAAGGGCTAGTACTGCTTATGTGAGGGCTTGCCAAGCCCTTTTCAGGGCTGTTCACTCTCTTTTGGTGTCCACCTAGTACTCAACTCTCACCTATGGCTCCAAGTAGTTGTTGCATGTCCAGTGGCCACACCCTTGTAAAACCTTCTCAGCCTATGGGCTGAACCAGGTTGAGGGTAACTGATAGGTCTCAAAGCTGTCTGGGAGTTAGAGGTTATCTACACCAAGCACGTGAAGATTTCCACTGGCAGAAATGGGCAAACAAGAACAATTTGTGGCAATGGCCATGAAGGCAGCTGAAGCAGGTATTGTGGACAGCTTAGAGCTTCATCAGGGAGCAAAGATGCCAAGGTCATCCACTCTATCCCAGGCCATCACCAGTCATCTAGAGTTTTGTCTTTCTGTTGATCTTCAATTACTCTGGAAAAGTGAGGCTGATGATTTTGTGTAATTCTGCCTCACTTAAATCCAAATCAAGCCATCAGCCTGTGATTTATTGATCCTCTTTGAAAACAAAAGATGAAGAGTTGATTTTGTTCATGTGAAAAGGGAGAGCAAGAGAGAGACACAGAACTAGCTCTCAATGTTCCCTTTTCTTGCCTCATATAGATCTAGGCAGTTCGCCTTCACAGAAACTCCTTGTTTAATTAAGCACCCATCTGATAGGATAGGAAACTGCAATCAGAGTTCTATGGAGAATGAAACCAAAAATATTCAGAACAATTGTTATTTCAGACTCCAAATTTCTTGCTACTCTTTTTCATCCTGTTATCCATACATGTCAATTAAAGTCACTGAAGACAACCCAGAATTGTAATGCAATCCCACCTTCATCTGAACGATATTATCTGTTGTATAACCTGGAAATAACTTAGAATGAGGAATGGAGAAAGAATTTGGATGGGTCAGAGCCTACAGAACTGAAAAATGAAACTCAGCCAAAACACTGGGGCTAACACCCTGCTCTTGCTAAGAAAATGCCAAGGGATCTTTTCGCAAGAGTAACTTGCAGATTGCAGCAGTTACCTTAGCAAGCTCCTGATGTGCTGTATCACACCACATTTAAATTTCCATCTGTGGTGTCTGGGACTACTGTTGTTACTGTGAAAATGTTTGTGCTGGAGTAAGAGTACAGGATTGCAGGGATCATGGGATGAACCTCCTTTAGTGGGACAAACAGCTGGATACAAAGAATTTGTAAATAAAGTTTCTAGTGTTTCCATAAACCACAGACTATCATCTTTTAGCCAAGGCAGCAAAATAATATGTACAAGAATATTCATAGAAGATGAGACATTTTAAAGGAAGCAAAAGTTTCTACTTTGTTTGACATAAGGTTTCTATCCTGAAAAGAAAAGAGTGACCTCATTCCTGTGACTTTGGATCCTGTAGGTATATTGCTTTTCCTAGCATGATTCTCAATTCAGTAATGACATTTGTTTCCTAAAATATTATTTTGTGAGTTATTCTTGAGAGACAAGTAGATAGATGATGGATTGATGGATGCATAGACAGTTAGATGATAGATAGATGGGTTAATTTTCCTACATATTTCCTAATATCAGGCTAATTTGTGTGTCTGTGTTTTCTTTTGATTTTGGGGGGAGAATGGAAGAGGAAAACACCTTAGCACTACATTACAATTCTTTAACCTCACTGAATTAGAAGCGGAAAGTACATTGACCTAAATTATGTTGACCCAATCATATAGGACTATCATATGAACATGGATTTAGAACTAGAATGCACCCGAGAAGCCAGCTTGTCCAATCTTCTTTTTAAGATGAAGAAACTGAGGCTAAATAAATTTCCCATGTGGAATTTGACATGTCACTGGCCTCCTGTCTGGATAAAACAGTTGCATAACATTGTCAAGCTTCCAGTTACGCTTCTTTAAAACAAAAGGAAGAAATCTTTCCTGTACATGATTTGCTGTGAAATTAGTGGATAAAAAGTTTTAATATAATATATGAAATGCTTTGAGGTCTTTGAAGTGTGATATATGTATATTTATATTTATATAATGCTTCACAATATATTCTTCACATATATAAATATTCAACAATCCCATAATCATATTAAAAATTTAGATGAAATTGACTTCTTTTTTCCCATTTTCTTCTGTCTGTAGCATTATGGTCTCAAACCACTTTTCCCTCATTTCTTTCTCTGTAGGTATTATTTTCTACTCCTTTACATTTTCTACTCTTCCACATTATCTTTTCTAGCTAATTTAAAAATGCCAATCTTGGCCTTCTTCTAGGTCAGCATTGATATCAAAAAGGGGATTTGGTGATGTGGAAATGATATATTATTTGGGAGACCTTTGAAATCATTAGCCCAGGAAATAAAAGTAAAGGAGTCCTACCACTGCATTCCATAGCTTGTTGCTAAGCTACCAAGCTTGCCCATCCCTCTCTGTTGTCAGCGGTGGGGTGAAGACAGTTTGACAGAACTTTCTTGATAATGTAACTTGGCTTAGTGACGAGGCATTAGAATGGAAATTCTCTGGCTTTGCTTTTTAATCACACTTTGTCGCAAATCAATTGCCTTGCTGATCAAGCAAGTTATTTAACTTCCTTGCAATTTTTGTCTTTCAAGAAAGATTATGTCACAGTGCATTTATTAATATATGTAGATTCTTTGATAAAGACAAGTAATTGGCAAAGCAAATTATTTTAAAACCATTGCTTTAAATGAATGTAATAAAGGTGAGGAAAAAGTAATGCTTTTAGCCACACAAGGTTGAATTTGTATTTTGCTGGTTTATCTTCTAAGTTCTTTCGAGAAAAGAATGGGAGATGTGATTAACAAGGAACTATATACATTTTCAAGGCCAATACTTACAGTTATGACATAATGCATTTCTACAAATAAAAATGTCTATAAAGATGAATGTTATTTCTGTAGGGGTAGAAAGGATGAGTTTCATACCATGCCGTTTTGAAGAACTTGAATCTAGTTTCTAATCAACAAGATTGCCCTATACAATAAACTACTGATTGTGACTGCTGGCGTTAACAGTAATAGAAGGAGAAGATATGTAGTACAATTTTCTCCATTCAGCCATTTATTTTCCTACAGCTTCCAAGGAGTCTTCACATCGTTATGCTACTTTGCAAAGTTAGCCTTATCAATTGTGCTAGCAAATGTAACCAGGGTAGTATAGGAATTAGTGGAGAACTTTCGTGGATAGTCAAGGAATGCATATTTGACCTCCTCCATTCCTCAGTTGTTTTCATGTTCTGGAAATATGTTGGGATGCAGGTTGTTTAGGTAGCAATTAAAAATAGTGCTCTCTTTTGAGCTCCCTCTTAGCTATCTGTTCACTAGTGCAACATGAAATAGATGTACACAGGAGCTGATGTCCCCAAGCCATACTATCTCTATTTCATCTTTCTGATCCCCACAATTCATTTTTCCTTTGCCAGTGCTAATTAGAGACCATATGATGTGCTGTGTTCTATTGGAATGAAAATCGTCTGAAGAACAAGGAACAGGAAGAAAGCAGCAACAAACACTTTACTTTAGTAATCTTTTCATAGTTTGTGTCTCACTAGCTCTGACATTTGGACTTAAGGCTCAGAGAATCTATTAAGCTACAGTGAGAGTTGTTTATCAACTTCAAAAAGGCTTTCATTGGAGGACTCAGAGTTGCCATTTTCTTAGCAAGTTTATAACGTGGCATAAATGTCAAGGCTGCAGAACATTGAAATACAGTATGGATATGTATTTGACAAACAAAAAAGCACTTTACAAATTTCAAAACGTGCTGCTTTACTCCTTTTTTAAAGAATCTGTCAGCCAAGGTTGTTGGATTGACTAAATAATACAAAGTTTTCTTGTGATAGATTGCTATGTTCATCAAAGTTACTATGTGTTCTTCCCACATTCCTTTTATTATGGTAGCAGTTGTTTGTGTGACTGATATTATTTTAAGATTGTTTTTGCTGACATTCTGTTGAGATTACAGTAGAGCTGGCTGTCCTCAGAACTATATTAATTATCTATAATCTGTCTAAGGTACTTCAGCTACATCTCACTGAAATTGCCACATGTGCACAAACACACTCTTTCTTTCCCACAGCTTTATTTGCAGAATGCTCCTTGCTTTTCTAATTCCCGGAGAGTCATGTCAGTGATGGAGACATCGTCAAAGATCACTTTCTAAGGAGGGAAAGTGAAATGTTTCTGAAAAATTGTAAACTCTTTTTTTCTCCCCTTCCATTCCCCCCACCTTCTACCCACAGAGTTCCTTGACACCACAGAAAACGATAAGGGAACTAGAATTAACTATGATATGAGAGCTTTCATTTTTGTCTTGATCTGAGCAGGGTACACTGGGAAAGAATCCTAGATTTGGAGTTAGAAAACCTGGGTTTAAATTCCTAGCTTTTGACTCTGTGCAAATAACTTTTCCTCATGTAGACTCAATTTTCTCATCTGCAAAATGAGAGGGGTTGACTGGAGGGTCTTTAGGGATACTTCAAATTCTGAATGAATTCAAAATATAACGATACTTCTTTAATTTTAGCCTTGTCTGTCTTCCTTTTCTAGGTATAGAAGCAGGGAGCATGTAGTACAACCTGGTGTTTTCCCCAGTCTCAGGCACTGAAAAGATTGTTTTCGGTTGAATGTCATGATCCTAAGTTTGCAGAAAATGAACTCTAAGATCATTGGAAAATCGTCTTGAGAATCTATTTACATCTCACTGGGAGCCAGAATATTTTGATGGGGAAAGAGTGTAGATGTCTTAGATGTAGGTTTTTGGTATTTACAGATTCCATTAAAAAATGTCACCCATAGCATTTTTGTAGACATTTGAGGGGAGGGATGGGAGCTTTACTTTATCAAAAATATGATCTGCATTCCCTCCCACTTTTGTTTTCTATGGAAGTAATTGTTTGAGTGACTGATATTATTTCAAGATTGTTTTTGCTGAGATTTTGGTGGAGATTTCAGCAGGAATGAGGTTTTACGTAATTCTCTTTATTATTGTAATAATAGCTAACATTAATTTTTACCATATTTGCAATTTAATAATAGGACTAGGTATTATATTTTACAGTTTAAAAATACTTTCTTCACAACAACACTTGAAAGTAGAAAGTAAAGGTATTATCATTATCTCCAGTTTGGAGATGAGGGACATGAAATGTTGAGAGGTAAAGTGATTTGCACAAGGTTCCATAGGAACTGTACTTTATGACAAGACCATGATTGAAATTCACGTCTTCTAACTCCAAATCCAGGACCTTTCTCTTCCATCTCAGTTAATCTTAGTTAGGATCTTTTTAGAAGCTGCATATTTCATAGGAATTGCATTGAGCATAATACTTTACAAGTAGTCTTGGAATCCTTTTTTCTTTTTTTTTTTTAACCAATCACCATTGCATTCTGATCACACATATCATTGTAAACTACTACTTTGTAAGTTTAGTTTAACGGTAATGGTAAAATTCCCACTGGAAACTTTGTTTTCTTCATCAATTTAATGAAATATTGGAGGAAATACTTTCAATTACCCATCAAAATCCTATAACATAGAAAGGATCCATGATACTGGGAGACATGAGCAATTTTATTTACTCTGGATACATTTTGTTTTGACATTGTTTGATCCCTTCCAGTAAATAATATCATTTTCCCTGAAAAGTGCCTAATGATTTCTTCACACACACACACACACACACACACACACAAACACACACTATCAAAGTAATGATTAGGGCTGACAATTTTTTTTTAATAACATTCTACTCTCAGATATCTTAACAGAATGAAGTGAAATGAAATGAAACGTGTTCTAAAACCAATCATCTGGAATCAAAATTAGTTATTTCATTTAGCTGGTATTTGTGTCAACTTTTAGCTACGTCTTCATTCTCAATATTGCATTTATTTTGTATATTGTTATTTTGTTTTGGTTTCATTAATTCTATGTCATTTGGTCAAAGTCTTCCTGAATTTCTTTTCATTCTTCATGTGCGCTACTCAATAATATTCCATGACATTTATATAGCGTAATGTGTATAGCTGTTCTCCACTTTCTTTTTTGTCCTGCATCTATGAATTTGTTGGTCTAAGGAATGTTTGGTAAGAAAACTCCCTCAACCAATGTAGATTGTCCCTTTCTCTTTAATATATGATCTTGGTTGCCTAAGGTATGTGATGTTAAGTGACTTTTGTCACAGGGAGTTTTGCTCTCCATCACATATTTTTAAATAGTTTAACAAAAGGGTTACACTGTTTCCTACTCCAAACAACTGTACATCAGTATACACATTTTTCCATACACCTTCCATCATTTACTCTGGTCACTTATCATCTTTGTTGATTTTATGATTTTGAAGCAATAGTTCAATGTTCTTTAAATTTACGTTTCTCTTCTTAGTGTTTTAATACATTTTGTAAGAGTGTTGATATCATGAATCGCTTTTTTGGGCAAACTTTCTTTTCCTAATTTTTTTAAACATTTCATCCATTGGAGAATGTTTGTTAGTCTAGTAATTTTTTATTAATCTCAAATATTATGGATCATATACTTCTATCAGATATCCTTGATGAAAAATTTCCCAATACATTACTTTTCTTCTCAATATAGATTCTGTCTATACAAAAGCTTTTTAATACTATGTGATCAAATATGTTTTGATTTTTATAAATTCTTCTATGACTTTCCCAGTAATATATATTTTTTGCTAACCATGTTGAGAAACTTATGACTTCCCATACTTTACTATTTCTTTTAATATGACCATTTTATTTAGATAGGTTATCCATTTGTAAATTGATACATGTAGTTGAATCTAAACTAATTTGCCACCAAATTGCTTTCCAGTTTTCTCTTGTCACGTTAAGAATCTCTCCACTAGTGCTTTGCAACCTTAGATTTACAAATTACTCAACTGTGTAACCATTTACTTTTAAAGTTTTCCCAGTTAGTCTATTCTATGGTTATTATTTTTTTATTTTTAACTAGTATCAAATAGTTTTGATGATTACTCTTTTACAATGTAATTTGAGATCTTTTCCTATTAGGTTCTCATTTTTCTTTTTTTTTTCTTTTTCATCATCTCCAATGAAATTCTTGTTTTTTCTTCTGATAAGTGAAGTTTATGATTATTTTATGTAGCTTTGTCAAATGTTTCCTAGTGTGATGTCAAATACAAAATATGTAAGTAATATTATCATTTTAACATATTGGCATGGACCAGATATATCTGCTCAATTATATAAATATTCCTATATTTCTGGAGAAACTGTTTTGTGGTAGCATTTATATAAGTTCTGTGTATAGCTTAGTAGATAAATTCACAGATATTTTATGTGCATAGCTATTATTATAAATGGAATTGTTTTCTATTTTTCCTTGTTTTTGTTAGCAACATAAACATCCCAGTTCCTGCCTAAGGACTCTTCTGGGTCCTCCTAGCATTAGAGTGATTGTCAATATTAACTGTTGCTGTTTCCCTCCCAGCCTGATGTCTTTCTTTTTCTTGGCCTCATTAAAGGGTCCATGCCCTGGCAAATGCTTAAATAGTCCTATTCAATGAACGGTCATTACCTCACCCTAAGTACCTGCAAAGGCCTTAGCCTAAAGGGCGCAAGGTCTCCCAGTGCATCCTGGGTCATCTCCAATCATCCTGATGAATTCCTGGATGGTTACTGGATTCAGATGGCTTTGGAGGAGAAGTGGGGCTGGTGATCTGCACGGCCCTCCCTCACTCCAAACAAAGTCAAGTGCAAGTCGTGCCATCATTTCTCTGATGGCGTGGTCTTTTTTGGCAACGAAGGACGAACACAAGCACCATAAAGAAATGTTAACAATTTTATGGGTTCGCTGCAAAAGTTACTAATCTCAATGTGTTTCTTCATCAATTATTTAGCATTTTTACTGTATGCTGTGATATCATAATCAAATGAGACAATTTTTGAATTCTCTTCAGTCATTCACTCAGGGAACAGCACTTATGTGCCAGGCACTGTGCTGGGGATACAAAAAATGGTAAAAAAATCAAGATCCGTATTTTCAATGGGTTTTCATTCTCTTAGGACAGAGGGAAGAGGAGGAAGATAACATGACCTATGTACATAGAAAATTTATACATACATAGTACACAGGAAGTAATCTGAAAGGAGAAGGAAATAGAAGTTGAGGGAGGCTGGGGAAGGCTTCCTATAAAAGTCAGGGTTTGAGCTGAGTCTTGAAGAAAGTCAGGGAACCATAGAAGTAAAGGTGAGAGGACAAAGAATTCCAGGCACGGAGGTCAAATATCCAGTGCAATCAGAGACATGGAAAATAGAATGTCATGTTCAAGGATATACAGATATGCCAGAGTAGTGGTGTTGTACAATGGTTATAAGAGCAAAAAAGATCAGAAAACTAGGAATGATCCAGCTTTAAATGATTACAAACGAGTTTTTATTTGATTCTGGAAGTAATAGAGAGTAATTGTTGCTCAGTAAGCAGAATTTGAGGGTGACATGGTCAGATTTACACTTTAGAAAGAATCATCTCACTATGCAAGGGCAGAGACATGAGGTGATGAGACAAATTAGGGAAAACATCCAGAATTAGTGTAGTGTCTGCATGATTGGAAAAGGGGGGGGGGCACGTGAGAGACAGCATGTGACCTTGGTTAAATCACCCTGTCTGCCTCAATTCTCTCAATTGTAAAATGACATTAATTATAGCAATCCCCCAAGATTGCTGGGATAATAAAATGAGAAAATATTGATTAATGCACTTAATGCAGTGTATGGCACATATTGGTGCTTAATAAATGCTTTTTCCTTTCCTCCTTGATGCACATGCTGTCAGTAGTAGTTGCTGTTCAATTGGTTTTAATTGCTTTCATTTTAATTATTTTTCATAAGAAAAGAATCTATTGAAGTGGGATATTGGAGAATGACAGCAATGATTCAAACTCTTCACTAAAATATTTAAAAAGTTTTTGTCATTTAATTGAAGTTCTTGAGCTTTATCATGACATTTTGGGGGTGAGTTGAACATGAAATTTTTTTTCTGTCAGCGATAAATAAAGTCTTTTAGTCTGTATCTTACTTTCTCAAATAAGATTTTCCAAATTATGATATTTGGTCTTTTTTAAAATAATGTTTTTCTGAGAGACATTCTTCAGAATTCTTCTGAAAAAGCATTTTTGGATTGTTTCTGTAATTTGTCTTCAGTTCGGTTTCTTTGGTTTACAGAGATTTCAGGTATTTTTTTCCAATTTTCTTGTCCTGTGACATTTTTTCTCACATTTCTTCTTCCATCTCTACATTTTGATTGCCAGGTCACTTTTTCAGTGAATCTGTTGTTAAAGAGGTGATCTGTTTCTCCTGAGTAATATATCATTGTTTTTCCTTTTGAATTCTTTTTCAAGAGCCCTAATTTCTACCTTAATCTCTTCTTAATTATTATCTTTATAATTTTCAAAATAATTCTGGAAGATTTTATAGTTGATCAGCAATTACTTGGGGAATTTTTTTATTTTGTGACTTCAATATTTTTCTTTTTTCTGTTTTCTTTAATGCTGTTTTACCTCATAGTTTTAATTTATTATGATGGGCAAGTCATTTCTCCTTTCTGGGCCTTAGTTTTCTCATCTCTAAAATACAGTTGCCTTAATAATCACTAAAGACCCTTCTACGTCCGTACGCTATGATCAGAAATGTATCTTGAATGGCAACATTTCACTTATGTAGTAGGACCTATTAATGACAAGGAAGAGGATGTTTTTATTTATTCAAATTTGGTTTTTTGCTCTTTTTGATGACATAATTCTCAGGTTATATCTCCCATGGGCATAGTTGCTAAGGACTAAGTAAAGAAGGCAAGGAATGAGTGGGTAAATTGGTGGCTTTGTCAGGTAGTTTCTTTGATACATTTCTGATTATAGTGTTCACATCCATTTACACAAATGGTTTTTGCTTGAAATCCATGAAACATTAATATTGAAAAATAAAAGCAATTTCCAGAAGGACTCAATTTTCTTTCTTTCCTCTGTGTCCAGGTAGGTATATTAAGGATATGTGTGTGTGTGTGTGTGTGTGTGTGTGTGTGTGTGTGTGTGTTTTAACCTCGTTCCAATAAGAATAATTTTCTATTCCAAAAACTCCTGACTTTTTACATAGTCCCATTTTTATTTGCTTATGTAATTTGAAGCTGTCCATTATTACTCTGCCACGTTACCTCTTTTTTTTCTTATGTCAAATGTCTTTGATTTCATTTTCAATTTATTCAGATTCTGATTGGCTTCTGTGTGTGTATGTAAGAGTCAACAAGCTTTTTAAAAATATTTGTTTTTAATTTATGGAATAAAATAAGCATTTCCTTAACATAGTACAGTTAAAAAAGGTGATTGTACATGAAACTGTAGATCTATTCTACACAGCTTGATAATTTCTTTCAAATATACAGCAAAATTATCACGTGAATTTCTTTTTCTTCTTCCCTCCCCTATACAAATATTATAAGTAGGAAGAAAAATATTTCTTGTCTTCAAGGAACTTGCATTCTAATGGGAGAAGACAATACATGAAAGGAAATTGTAAAAGACTGGGAGAATAACTACCTGCAGTAGTACTATGGTACAGGAAGTCAAGAAGTGTAGCCTAGACAGGAATGAAACTTAGCTGGGTTGGGCGCTTTCCTGAAATGGAGATTTTGAGAGGAACCATCCAATCAGAGGAAGAGGCTACCTGGTAGAAAGTATTTCTAATGAGTCTAGAGTGAAGCTTCAGGATGATGAGTTGGGAAACAAATGGGAGAGGAAGTCAGCAGTGCCGCCAGAAGAGGAATATTTTCCTTGCCCCTAGAAGAAAAAAAAGTAATATAATTCATCTTGATAATCCTTTTTCTCAAATTACTATTTCTGCTGCTGATTTTTTATGCTAAACATTTTTTATTTCCAACAAATTTCTCAAGGCTCTGATGGCTTGTATTTGAAAAACAATAGATCATATGACTGTTCTCTTGTATCCAACAATAATTGTCTTGTAATCCCTAATCATAGAAATCTTTAAAACATTTGCAGTTTCATGATTAGGTAAAATGACTAGTAGGTCCATGCCTAAATATCTTTCTAAATTCCACAGCACTTATCAGGGTCTCACATAGGATAGGTGTTGAGTAAATATTTGTTCAATAAATGAATGACTACATGAAAAATGTCAAATTTGACCAGAAAGAAAACATCTCTGAAACAAAAATGGAATTTTCAGTCCTGGTCTGGTGAGAAGATTCAACATGACGGAAACAAGTCTTTATAAGACACTATTTTTTTCAGACCAGTCAGTATTCTTTATTATTCTTTACCACTATCAGATGTAGGAAAACTGCCAGAATCAAGATCCCCTGGAATAAATTTGAAAAGCACAATTTCATTTGATGGAATTAGAGTTGCATCAACTGTTTCATATTAAAACTAAGCCCTGGCCAATGAAGGGAATACATCTAGTGATACTGGGCACATGCTTTCCTTCAAACGTTCCTTAGCTCTTGGCACTGCTGCTCCCATGGTCTCTTTTCTTTTGTGATACGATAACATTGCAATGATACGTTAATGCTGACACAACAGAAAATCTTGCCAGTTTGGCTCTCAACTTTGGCAAGCTTTTTGTTATAGTTGTAACCCAGAACACACAGTGAGCTGCATGAAACTTGCCTATCTCCTACAGAGAGTCTTGCAAAGGGGGCTAAAGAAGAGAAGTAAGAGAGATGCTAATTTTAGAGGGGGAGAACAGTAAATAGGACAACAAATGAAAGCTCTCTTCTGGCACGTTGGAACTTTTTTTCTTTCCAAAGTGTGATTTCTTCTTCCAAATGTTGCACTAGATTTATTTTTAAAGGTGTAATCTATTTCCATTCCACTGCTATGTCATCTATAATTTAAATTTATGAGATAAATCTTCAAGTTCACCAGTGGAGCAGCTGGAGGATTCTAGCCACTCTGCCACTGGAAATGCAGATTTACTAAAAAAATTTGAGTCTGACAAGCCCTACTGAAAGAACCTTCCTACCTTTCCTGACAAGCATCCATCATCATGTAACATTTATTCCTCTGTTTTAGTTTCACTGCAAATAATTGGTGGTCCTTCAGCAAGAAGACAATTTCCTGCTGAGGCAGCACCACCTGTACAGCCTTATCAAGCCCAGAACTAATACTCTAACATGGGAGCATTCGTTGAACTGATGGAAAATGAATGAGAGGTATTTACTAAAATGAGGAGAAGTAACATTTTCCACTCTAGCTGTATCATTATTGTAGCTTTCCCCCTCCCTAACCCTCCATCACTATCTGAATAGCAGTGAGCCAAAACACACACATTTTGCTGTCATCAATCACAAAAACAATACCATTTTGGTGACTTTTCTCCTTTTTCTTGACTTCAGTTCTTCTAACAGGGCAAACTTATGTCTTTCCTGACTAGAGTAGCATCGACAACCCCCTGGAGAAAAACAGGGCAATATAGTACAATTCATGCAATTCCCCTAATGTAATAAGTCTTTAAAGTTTTAGAATTTAAAATTTTAATGTATGGCAACAGAGAACAGAGTGATTTTGACCAGGCTACTTGGGAAGCTTTGTAGAAACAAATTAATTGAATAATATTTACCACAGCACTGCCAGTTTTTCATATGACCCATGGACCTACATTCTTAACCCTTTGTCAACAGACTCTTGTGTATATTTATTTCAATTCAATGAGCATTAGTGCAAAGCCTTGGACTAGCTTCTGGGAATACATAGACACAAACAATTGTTGTTGACATCTATCAGCTTGCATCCCCCCGGGAGCTTACAACCTTCTGAGCAGCAGAATCAAGGAAAGAAAAAGATATATATTGAAAAGATATTTTTGGCACAAATAAGATGAATGAATTCAAAGTATTAAAGAGTACACTATAAAATCAAATGTATCTCAATTCAATATCTTACACTGTTTACTAAAATATGTAAGAATAATATTCTTATGGAAGTCCCAACTAGAATCTCTCTGCTGGGAAACTGACTCTGTCAAGGGCAAAGACATAAGGGACCCAGAAGTAAACAGAGGCATAATATGGCTATTGTTAAAGATTCTGTCACTACTAAGCTATTTTTTTCTTTTATAACCCCACTTAACCTTTTGTTAGTATGTGAAATAACACTAGTCACTTTCTATAGCAGAGAATACTGTATGTTCTTTCAGGGAAGAAATTTCCATTTTTCATTGTCAGAAACTAATACCATACTTTGCTTTTTACACAGAAGGTATTTAATAAATGCTTTTTAACAGAATTAAATCTACTGTCCTTGATGCATAAACAAAAAAGTCTTCAAAGTAATATATATATTTTGTCCACTTTGAGAAAGAGACAAGTGAAAATAATATAATAAATATGTTAGAATAAATAAAAAAACAAATTTGAGATAAATTTTTAAATAAATTTCAGAATGTTCCAACTTTCTAGACCTACTGTCTACAATTCTGAAATGAGCATAAGCTAGAGAAACATATTTCCTCTGAAGAGGATAAAAAAATTATGAAAATTAGTATAGATAGCTTGAACATGAGATACTTTATTTCATAAGATTGTGAATCTCCTATTACTTTGTATGTTCAAATAAAGAATCAATGAACACTTTGCATGTAGCATGTAATAGGTCCATAGTAATTTTTTTTACTTTACCACTTATTGAGGATTTTAGAAGAGATTGCTTTTTGGGCACAGATTAATCTAAATGATCTCCAAGGTCCTATCCAATTCTATGATTCTAGGATTACAGTAGAAGTAACAGTAGAAGGTCTTTGCAAGAGTAGTGAGTAGTTATGGAAAGGTAGACTGGTAGACATAGCAGAGACTCTTGAACGTCAGATATTAGACATGAATTTTATTATGTTGGTAATGGAAAACTACTGAAAATTTTGGAAAAGGGAAGTGATGTGAACTTAATGCTTTAAAACTCCACATGGTGCTAGCAAAATTGGAGATTGATTGGCATGTATGGAAAACATTTAATTAGCAAGTAGTCTCCTAAAGGTAACCTGGTGAATATCAATAACTGCTTACCTGCCTACTTTGTTATTTACAAAATTTTTATGAAGGTCAGCTACCATAATTTGAGATTATTTTGGATGAGGTTATTAGTAGGGATTAAGTAGACATTCGCAATGAATATTCACAAATGGACTACATCTTCTTCTCCTCACAGATATATAAACAATATAGAGAATATAAGATTCAGTTGTGCTTGTTGTGTGTTGACTATAAAAAAGCAATGGATTTGAATCAAAACACAGTCTTCCAAGCTCTATTACTAATGTTTGTTGACCTCTTGTCTGGGATATTAGAGGAAGTTACTTCTTGGGCACAAACTGAACTAACCCATCCCTAAATTCTTTTTGAACCCCATAATTCCAGGTTTCAATGACTCTACAGCAGAAAGTCTATGAATGTGAATGGCAGAATTTACTTCTGGAAAGATATGTACTAGTAGAGAGCTGTATTTTACAACCTGCTGCCTTCCATCTACATACCAAGATCATTTAGTATTGTTTGGAAGATGTAAGACAGAAACAAAACAAACCAAGACTATCCTCAGTAGCCTGCCAGCTAATAAACATGGTGAGATATAAAATAAAGTGATATATGCTTACCAAAAGTTTTTCTCATTGTGATGAGGGAGATCCTACATAAAGTCTAAGTGAAGGATAGGGTCCCTATGGATGGTCATTTCCTTCAGAAATTCCTGTTCTTACTTAACCAGAGTCCTACAATGTTACTGTCATGATGTAGGGAGAATGCAAGAAAGGCCTCCAGTTTGTTGGATGGACCTCTGTGACAAACGTTGGGGAAGATGTCTCTAAAAGTATCAGAGGATGGGTATGTATATATGGATTGTGATCATCACTGGAGGGAGCTTTCAAATTGAAGAGATAACAGATCTAGTTGACATTTACTAGAGAATCAATAAGAAATAAATGGCTGGTCAGCAGTCGTCAAGGCCCAGTTGAGGTGAAGGAAGTTACAGGAAGGAAAAGTAATATAGCATCCAAACAGTTTTGAGGTGTTAATAGCAGATAAACTTGTTACATTATCTTTCCCCTTCTGCATCATCTTTGCTTTTTTATTTTCCTAGTGGTCATGACCTTTGTTTACCTGCTTATCTATGTTTTTCTCATCAATAGTTAATTAAAAACCAATAGAGAGCTAGAAAGTTATAGTTAGAACACTACAGAAAGAACATCATGCCATTTGTTTGATGATATTAGTAAGTTTTATATAATCACAGTCTCTTCCCTTAAAACTGATTGTATTTTGAAGGAAAAAAAGAGACAAGCCTCCTATCCAAATGATAAGTGATAATAGTACGGCAAGAATGGCTCTGCAGGGCTCTCTCATTTCCATGATACCATCATGAGCTCAGACTTTTAATTTGCAATTAAAAATAATTAATGACAAATGTTTAATGTCCTCAAAGGTTGATTTTTGTTCATTCTTCACACTAGAAGAGGATAAGGTTTGAGTGCATGGGTGAATATGAATTAGCAGGCAAAGTTTCCCATCAGAGTCCCTCTTCCTCCATTATAATTGCACTGGGAGTATTGTTACCTAGGCTAAGTCACATGAACCACTGCCTCTTCTCCACTCTGGCTGAGATCTTTAGCACTTTTTACCTAAAGTCATAAATCATATCCATTTGACTTTGGAGAAAAATCTCTACCAACAGAGGCTAATTAACAGTTTTTGGTCTTATCCACCTTTCTGAACCTTTGATGGGCAAATGTATGAGACCACTGAATGTGCATATTCAGATCATCTGATTCATATATTAAAACCAAGAAATCAAAAATTATACCCTTGACTTTTGCCAGGCATGGACTGTCTGGCTTCAGGCAGACCCAAATCCTCTTAGATCTATCTAGGATTTGTAAAAAACAAAAAAAACAAACAAAGAAAAAAAAAACTTCTGAAACATTTTATCAATTTTATTTCCTCCTACAAATAGAAATAGTTCCCACAAGAAGCAGGAAATCTGAAAATATTGCTTATTGACAGACCCATGCAACTTGGACTGACCAGTATTTTTTTTTTCCAATCATGTCAATTCTGCCAGAGTATGTACATGTTAGACACTATCTTCACTTCTTGCCTGCTTGAGAGAGGATTAGAAACCCTTTTCTCACAGGGGTTTAGTGAAGATTAATTAGTTAACATTGGCAGGCCAAAGGTGCAATATATCTGCAAAGTATTATTACTATTACCTTCTCACTTATCTTGAAAGTATGTTGTTTCTAAAGCCATAATGCCTAAGTGCCATCTGCTCACAGCAGCCTTTACCATCTCCCGACTCAGCAACTGAATCCGGTATCTGAATAAATAGATGTGCTCAAAAAATCTATCACACCTCCATCTGTGCCTACGGAATATGATTTCAGACATAGGCAGGAATGCAAATCAATCACAAGTGGTGAGGATTCTCCAGTGCTGAGAGTTGGAGTCACATTCTAAGATTTTGCTCTAATATCTTTACTTTTCATTTGCTAGTCGGCTAACACATGCAACCCTTCTGTTTCTTTCTTCTTTCTTTCTGTAGCAAAAATAGGATGTCACATTAGAGCCCTGAACTGCCATCTCTTTTGTTTCGAAGAAGTCAGAAGACAAAATTTCCCCTGAATACATTCACTGTCTGATCTTTTGCAAAAATTAGCTCCTTGGTTTTTTTTTTTTTTTTTTAGTGTTTTAGATATTAGTATAATTATCAGAACCTAATGAGTTTTTTAAAGGTTTCTATATGAAACCATGGTTTTAAAACTTCTCTTCTGCCAGAATTATAACTAGGTTACAGACAACATGACATGATCTATGACCTATTTTTACTAATGACTAAAGAATGAAGATACAGCTCCTTATGAATAAGCACTCTTCCTTGAACATGACAGGGCAGTGAGACTATGAAAGCTCTCAGAAACCCTAAAGTAAAACTATCCAAATGCCACTGGAGTAATTGAAGTACTGTTCTTTGCTGCGGAAATAGCTACCGTATCATTGTAGAATTCAAATATACCACCACAAAAGGAATTCCAGAGTCTGGTACTCTGCCTCCTCCTCTCATCTTTTTTTAAAAATTTCCTTTCTTTCTTTCTTTTTTCTTTTCTTATGCTTCTCAGCTTTTCTCTAGGTTAAGTTTAGAAGATCAATGAGGTGGTGCAATTAACAAAACACTGAGTCTGAAGTCAGGAAGACCTGATTTCAAATCTGCCCTCGCACACTCACTGGCTGTGTGACTTGGGCAAGCCATTTCACTTTTGCATTTCTCAGCTATAAAGTGAGGATGATAATAGCATGTGCCTCCCAGGATCAATTGAGCTAATATTTGTAAAGCACTTAGCTCAGTTCCTGGCACATAGTAGTTGTTTAATAAATGCTTATTCTTTTCCATCTTTTGCCTTTGTTTCCACTTATTTCCCCTGCTTCAGGTGGTCCCAGACTGTCTCACCACTGCCATTTTAGGAAAGTAGAAAAACCACTGGGTTTGGAGTCAGGAGACTGGGGTTCAGTTTGTGGCTCTGTGGAGAGCACTTAACTGCTCTGGGCCTCAGTTTCCTCCTCTGAGAAAATAAGGAGTTACATTAGATCAGGAGTGGTTCATCCTATTGTGTTATGAACTTCTTGGGCAGTCATGTGAAGTGATAAATGAATAAAATAAAATACACAAGATTGCAAAGGAAACCAATTATATTGAAATACAGTTAGTAAAACATTTTTTAAAAAAGTGTTATGTAACTTAAGAACATTTTGACCAGATAATCACTAATGTCTCTCTTTTTTGGGGGGAAGGGGAAATGAATAAAAATTTCTACAGTATCTCCTATGTGCCAGTTAATATGCTAAACACTTTCCAAATATTATCTGAAATGATCGTCACAACAACCCTACAAGGTGGGTGTTGTTATCCCCATTTTAGAGTTGAGGATACTGAGGCAAAAAAAAAAAAAAGATTACATGAGGCTGCTACTGTCTGAGGCTGAATTTGAATTCAAGTCTTCCTTATTCAGGTCTAAGGATTTATTTACAATACCTCCAACTGCTTTTTAGATTAATCTAGTATTGTATACTACTTGACAAGTATTTTATTTTTTCCTTTTAGTAAGACTCTGGATTTGTCTTTTAGATAACCTGATGGTTTTTAAAATGAATTGCCTTCTGTGTTATAATGCTACGTCCTCAATGGTGATGTTGCTTCTTCCACTTATCCAAAATAAATTTTGTGCCTTAGAGTGGTGAGGTGAGGCCCTTTTCTGGGGGTTATGCTCCAAAGGCTGCTCTCCAGAGAAGGCTTCCTCTGAAGTTATTCTAGATCTTACCCTCTGACACCTTACAGTTGCTCCTGCTCATTTGGCACAACCAAAATGGCACACTTGCTTTATGGACAATTATCACAGGGTTCCTCTTCTGCTCAGTGATATGCTTCAACTACTGTTCTCATGATATTGAAAACACTCCCATTTCTTCATCTTTATCCCCACGCTCCACAATCCTCCCTACTTCCAGGGCAGTACTTGACTAGGATTCCTCCATATAAAACAAACACTCTCTCTTCAAATAAATGATGCATAATTACAGAATATTTCTTTATATTTCAGAGCCTGCCTCTACTTATTAGCTTAATCTCTGTAGCCTCAGTTTCCTCATCTCAAAAATGTGAATTATAACATCCATAGTATAGTTATTCTGAGAATCAAATATTTGAAAAACAACACAAACCTTAGATCACTATGTCAATGTCAGTTATTTTTAATGTTATTAATTATTATCATGGCAGTATCTGCCATAATGACAACACTGTTGCCAACTATTTAATGTATAGTATTTCACATGTAGGTATAGGGATACGGATGGATCTGTGATTTCATTGAGAGGAGTTCCCAGGACAGGGAACCATCTATACCAAAGTAGGTAGGCATCTTCTCTGTAATCTAGTCTTGGAGAATTGTGAAAAGCCCTGAGAGGGTTAATGACTTCCCCAGCTAGAATGTGCAGAGGTCCAACTTGAACCCAGGTCTTCCTGGACTTAGGGCTACCATTTTGTCCAGTAAAAACTAAAAGGTATTTAATCATGTTTGTTGAATCTTTAAATTAACAAGTGTTTATTTTTTCTTCATCATACAAATAGCTTTTTTGTTTCTGTCTTCTGATTGGGCAACCAATTCTCTATCTAGCCCCAGGTACACTACAATTAATGACATGGTGATTCCTAAACTAATGGGAACAAGAGTCCAGTAAGATACTCACCTTGGTTTGTTAGGGCTCTTGAATTAATTGGCCACATGTAACCTCTGAATATAATAGAGAATGTATGTCTCTAAAGTCATTTGAGCTCCCTAATACATTGGAAAGCTTGACTGAATTATGCAGGCAGAACCTCAATGGGTGTCTTATTATGTAAGAGCCAGAGTATTCCTATCTCAGTAATCCCCTGGCTCTACCCCCTAAAGAATGTTAATTATCAAAAAGGTTTGCAGACAGGGTTGTCTAAGAAAACACCTTCTTATGACATCACTTAGAAAAGACAGTGTAATTTGTGAGTGCTTGAATCTGGACTATTAAACATTGGGGACAGAATTCCCAGTGGGGTTATTTTGAAACTTTATATAAAATTAAACATTTTTAACCAGCTCATGATTATTAAATGGAATGATGCACTATTTGAAAAATAGATTTTAATTGATAAATTTTGTTTTTATACCACCTATATTTTTCAAAGGATAAACCACTCTTAATACCAAAAACAAAAAAATGAAAGAGAGGAAAAAAAGAGTTCTTTACAACTAATCAACGTATACAGGAAAGTTCAACATTTTGTGCCGGACACATTCGTAGTCCTCCACTTCTGAAAAGATGCTTTCTTTTGGGTTCAAGCTTAGTCGTTATCATTTTTACAACATTCAGTTCTCATGATTAATTCTGTTGTTTTGCAACACTATTCATATAAATCTTTCCATACTTCTTTGTATCACTAAATTCACCATTTCTTAAGCACAGTATTATTCCATTAGGTTAACGTACCCCAACTTGCTTTCATCATGACACAGTAAACATGGATCCACTTTGTTTCCAGTTCTTTGCTACTAAAAAGATTGCTGCTATAAATATTTTGATCTAAATGGGACCTTTCTAGTTATTATTTATCTCCTTGGAGTAAATGCCTAGAATATTCTTTTAAGACTTCATGGCTCCAGCTTCGTATCAACTACAGAGCTTCTCTTCCCTAAATCCCATGCCAGTCTACAGTGGTGGAGACTTGGTGCCATCCCACAGTGAGTGAATTGATAATTTCAGTTAGGCTTCCTTATCACAAATGGCAGTCGAACACATTACTAGACAGAGTAAGAGGCTGAAAACTTCTGACCCCTTGGGTATAAAAATGTGATGGAGTGGGGGTTTAAGGTAAAGTTTGCAACATGACTACTTATGCAATACCTTCTCTGTTGACTTAAAAAAAAAGCCTAGGCCCTTGGACTACAAATTGGCATGGCTCATGAGTTCTAAATTGACTTTAAAATGAATGAGGTAATGGAATACTCAGACAGGAGGCTCATCCATTATGGAAGCATACCTCAAATTGTTACTTCTTTTGGTAAAGACTACGGAGTGCTTCTAGTTAAAACTTGGCAAGCCATCTGCTTACTGGGCTTGCTAGGGTTCATGTCAAATGCCACTATGAAAAGCTTTTCCTATAAAATGAGTGATGTGATGAGCAAAAAAGCCAACGTAGAAAAAATGGGCATCTCTTGCTAATTCTTAACTCTCCTGAGGCAATCTCTTCGGCACCTGTATCAGTATTGTTGCAGCCCACCCCAGGCTGATTATTTTCCAAGTAGGGTAGGGAAGGGACAATATTGCAAAATCCATTAATCTCACACAAAAATTCTACCTTGTTATTATAGAAATGGGTTGGAGAAAAGAAAGAAAAGCTGTAGAAGAGAGAGAAAACTACAAAGAAAGGACATAAGGAAAGGACATATTCCATACATCTCCTATATTTTCATCCTATT
Organism: Notamacropus eugenii; assembly: GCF_028372415.1. Lineage (NCBI taxonomy): Eukaryota > Metazoa > Chordata > Mammalia > Diprotodontia > Macropodidae > Notamacropus > Notamacropus eugenii. Next base: position 451,145,567 of record NC_092875.1, read on the forward strand.
TACTTATTTTTTAAAACAAAAAAATTTAAAAAACAATTTAAACTTATTTAAGCTGAGCATAACCCATATATATATATATATATATATATATATATATATATATATATATATATATATATATATATATATATATATATATATATATATATATAATTTAGCCATACTGGAGAGGAGTTGCTCTGTGTACTGACTATTATGTTGCATATGGTTTCCATTCTCTTGTTTTTATAGCTTTGTGGAATTTACTTTAGATCTGTTGGGACCTGTAACCATTCAACAGCCTGAAAGACAGAATTTTAGCCTGTTCCGTTTGGAGGACTTCATTTGGGTATTTGTCTCCACGTGTTGAATCTACTAGAGATTTCAGTATTTTTTGATTCCAAGCATTGCAAGATTAACTACCCATAGCTTCACATTCCTTAATACAAATAATAATCCTCTTATAGTTGGGTAGACCACTTTAAAAGAGATTGCTAATTTTTTTCTCTGTTTTTATCTCTTGGATTATTTTAGCCTTGAGGTGGTAGGAATTATGGTAAATTTGATCTTTCAAAAAATTTAAAGTGTTTTCATTATAAGGTTTGGATGATTTTGAAAAAAGAGAAGATGAGAAGAAAAAGATGTAAGATGCACAAATGCAAGGTAAGTTTAAAAAGATATATACATACACACATACATATTCTGTACGACTTAATACAATTTTTTGACTACTTTATAGTACAATAGATAGAATGGCAACACAAATCATCAGGTCAATAGCATGCATTAAGCACCTACTATGTGCCAGACACTTTAGTGAAAATACTGAGATATTTTAAAAAATTGGCAAAAACCACCCCTGTCTTCACAGACCTGACAATGTAACAGAGGAGGCAATACACAAATAGCTGTGTATACTCAAGATACATACAGGATAACTGCAGCAAAACTACAATAATGCTAAATTTTGCCATACAAAGATAAATCTTCTTTGGTGACATAATCTGCTTCTATTGCTTTAATTAACATGTCTATGTAGATCAATATTCACAGATCTTATAGCATATAATCAGCCCCACCTTTTCCAGAATCTTAAATTTTTGATTGCTGGCAAAATAACATCTCAAAAATATGTCCAGAATTAAACTCATTGTTTTCCCCATCCCCTAAAAGTCTTTTCTTCTTAACTTCTACATTTTTGTTATTGATACCTTATTCTTTCTCTGAAATTATCTTTAACTCTTGCCTCTCCTTTGCTTTCCTTTAAAATTCATTCTGTTGTCAAAGTCCACCAATTCTGCTGCATGATAGCACTTGTCTCTCTATCTTCCCTTCCATTCCAATGACCTCCTTCCTAATTTAGGTCCTCACTACTTCTTACTTCTATAGTAACCACCTCTTAACTGATTCCTTTCCTTCAGACTCTTTTATCTCCAATCCATTCTTTAAATGAATTTATTTTCAAAGAAATTATTTTCTAATGCATAGATTTCATTTATAACTTTCCTGCCAAAAAACCACCAATGGAGCCTCAGAGTCAATAGAATACAGTACAAACTCCTTATCCTCCACAGTCTAGCCTCAAACCACCTTTCTTGCCTTATCTCACAATAATCCCTTTCATGCACATAGTGTTTTAGCCAAATTGGACTTATTCCTTGTCCTTCTTCTCATCCTTCTGTCTCCATGTGTTCATGCAGGCTGTCCCACATAGCAGGAATGGACTCTCAACATCATTGCCTATAAAAATTCTTCCAGCTCAGTTTTCAGTAGAGTACAGTATGAACATTGGTTTAAAACTGGATCTGAGTTCAAATGCTAGTTGGAATGTTCATTAGCTATGGGACCCTGAATAAGTCATTTGGCTTCTCTAAATTGGAGTTTCCTTACCTATAAAACAGAAATAATAGCACCTGCACTGAAAAATGATAATTGTTGAACCTACTTCATAGGACTGATACGAGGGAAGTCCTTTGTAAATCTTCAATTGCTATTCAGATGTGAACATTCTTTATTATCTCTTTGCTGTCATCTGGCACAGTGAAAGCATACAAAACAGGAGCTCAATAAATGCTTGTGAAAGTGAAGTGAATGGAGTCGAATTCAGAGCCAGGGATCCTCATTTCTTAAGACTTTATTTCCCCTACATATACCTTGTTCATCCCTGACCCAGAGGCCTCACTGCTTGACTTCAATGTCTACAACTTTTAGTAACTATACCAGGCTCACTATATGCATAAACACACCAAATCAAGCCTTCATGCTATTTTGCAAATAACTTCGATTGCAAATTCACTTGTAATGACCTGAAATTATGTTTGTATCTTTTAGAGGACACAGAGATCACATATTCCCTCCTTAGGATGTAAAATTCAAGTGGTACTAGTATAATTAGTGTACTTGTGGAATTTGTGCCACAAAAAGTGTAACTGATTAAAACAAACCCAATCACTTTCAGAGACACAATTTATTTATTCTAAGGAGCCATATTTTTCTGTCTTTTTTTTTAATTAAGGTTCTTTATAACCACAATATGATATGATCAGAACTTCTGTGGTCTTCTTTGGCTTTTCACATATGGAATTTAAACAGTTTGCTGGATAAGATTTGATGAATTCAATGTTTAATGAAATTAATAGAAGAACTGCCACAATTTTTTTATTTGTTTAGTAAGAGGAATACTACAGTATCATGTAGATTATATTTAAACTGCACATGCTGATGATGCTCTAATTCTCTCAAGCTGTATGTAAAATTATTCACTATCAATATTTTACAGGTCTTTGTTGGTACAAATTACTGTCCCCACTCACCCCTTTTGATAGATATATCGGCCTCCTTTTTAGACTTTTCATTCCTCCGTCATTCTTTCCTTCTGACTTTCCAGTCCGTCCAGGATAATAATTTCTAGATTTTATATAGGACTTCAAAGATCCAATTTGCTTTTACATACATAATCTCAAATGATCTTTATTATAACCCTATAATGTTGTTGGTGTTTGTTCATTTTCAGTTGTGTTTGATTCTTCATGATCTCATTTGGGGTTTTATTGGCAAAGATAGTGCCATTTTCTTCTCCAGCTCATTTTACAGGTGAGGAAATTGAGGCAAATAGGGCTAAATTTCCTGGGGTTATGGAGCTAGTAAATATCAGAGCCCAGATTTGAACTCAGGAAGATTGTTATTCCTGACTTCAGGCCTGACACTTTATATATTGTGCCACCTAGCTGCCCAATCCTATAATCTAGGTTAAGGGTGGAGAGCCTACAGCCTAGGTCCTCAAGTGTGGTCTTTTGAATCCAAAATTCACAGAAAAAATCCCTTAATAAAATGATTTGTTCTGTAAAACTTCCACTTAGTCAAAAGGCCACACCCAAGGATGTAAAAGGCCATATGTGGCCTGGAGGCTGAAGGCTCCCCAGCCTTGATCTAGGTGCTATTAATATCTCTACATTGCAGAGGAAGAAACTCTGGCTGAGAGAGGGTGAGTGACTTACCCAAGGTCATGCACTGAATTCAGCTGAAGAAGATGGGTTAGAAATGAAAAAAACAAATGCGAGAGGAATGTGTTATGGAAAAATAGGTTTGGTTTTATAATCTCCTGAATTTCTATTGTCCACTATGTCTACACCCATTTTATGATTCAAGAAAACACAAAACCTTTAAATCCTCTTTTCCTCCTTTCTGCTGACTATGCACTATTCTAACTCACTCTCACTAATACTTTTACTCTCACTTTCATTGCTTTCCATTCAAATCCATCCTCTTGACTACTTGATCCTTCATTCATGCTGTGCCCAGTATCCTGGGCTCCTTTCTTCAGAAAAAGCAGGGAGCAGGAAAAAATATAAATAGATATATCACAGCCAAAATACTTAGCACGTTTTGGTAGATTTCAAAGTTGCCTGACCCCCCTCCAGGGTCATTTCTGGACTAGTGTCACATAGAGGAAAGTTTCAATGTACCACATTTGACCAACATTAAAAAATACAGGAAGCATCATCTGGCATCAAAAATAAGTGCAGTCCCTCCCTCCCCCCCCCCCCCACATCCCATGATGTTTTGAAGGTACCTTCTCTCTTTTTTTTTACTTCCTTTCACAGAGTTCTCTGGAAGACTGCTTTCTTTATATATCCCCAGTCCCAAGTCTGATCATTATTTTACAGTGTCCATTTTCCTTTACTATCCCTAAAGAACAGTCCAATAAATGTCTCTTCCTTTTGTTCTCTGCAATGAGCCTAGCTTTCCATTGTGAGGCTTAAAGTTGAAGGAAGAAATATTGCTATTGTGTGTGTGTGTGTGTTTGTGTGGTAGAGAACTCTGTATCCACTACACAATACCACCTCTCTCCATTTATGTAGCATTTTATTAAAGATAATAAGGTAATCACACCCATTTTAGAGATGAGTAAAGTGAAGATATTAAATAGTTAAGTGGCCAATGTTTACACAGATGATGTTAGAACCAAGATATCAACTCAGATCTTCAGTACAAATCCAAAAATCATCTCACTGTACTACAAAGTTACCAATAATATATTTGATCTCTTTTTTCACAAGTATTGGGGATGAGAAAATAGTACCTTTCAATTTTTCTTTATTATTCACTATCTTGCAATATGAAGACTGTTTTAATGTATGTCTTGAGGTTCACTGTTGGAGCCTTTGCTCTGATATTAACTCACATTTACAATGGATGTAGTTTGTTTAAATATTGTCTCCCTCTTTAGAATGTGGGCTCCTTTAGGGTAGGGACTCTGTTTTTGCCTTTTCCTATTTCTTAGTATGATGCTTGGCACAAAATAAGTGTTTAATAAATGCTTGTTGATGATGAGGATGCATATGGGATGAGAGTGCCTGAATACCTGACCACATCTGGCCCAAATGCTACATACTCCTTTCATAGCTTATAATAAAGCAAACTAGGGATGAAAAAAATCTCCTTCATATATTAGTGGCTGTAAATGACAGTATACCCTTACCATAGTCAACCACCCTTTAGTGACAACAAAGAAATGCTGAAGACACGCCCCCTCAATCCCTTCCTCTTATAACAAACTGGAGATAATAAAGGACAAACACTGACTTCTCTGAGAAACCAGTCCATTAGTGAAGAGATTTATTCCAACACTCAAAAAAGCCTGCTGCCTAAAGATGATCAGCAAAGGGTAGCCCCAGTTGGCATCACATAATTTGATGCAATGCTACCTATACAATGCTGGAGTCAAAAGTTCCTCAATGATAAAAGGGGAGAAAGAGAGATAAAGAGAGAGAGAGAGAGAGAGAGAGAGAGAGAGAGAGAGAGAGAGAGAGAGAGAGAGAGAGAGAGACAGAGAGAGAGAGAGAGAGAGAGAGAGAGAGACAGAGACAGAGAGAGAGAGACAGAGAGAGAGAGACAGAGACAGAGAGAGACAGAGAGAGAGAGAGACAGAGAGAGAGAGAGAGAGAGAGAGAGAGAGAGAGAGAGAGAGAGAGACAGAGAGAGAGAGAGAGAGAGACAGAGAGAGAGAGACAGAGAGAGAGAGACAGAGACAGAGAGAGACAGAGAGAGACAGAGAGAGAGAGAGAGAGAGAGAGAGAGAGAGCTATGAATATACACAATAATCATAGGAGTTTGTAAAATTTTTTAAGAATTGGATAAAGTCAAGTCAAGCATCTGTTAAGTTGCTACAATGTTCCAGACACTGTGCTAAGCCCTTGGGATACAAACAAAGGCAACAACATTCCCTGACCTCAGAGAGTGCATAGTCTGAGAAATACACACAACATACATTGGAGATAATCTCAGAGAGAAGGTGCTAGCAAAAAGGATTGGGAAAGCTTTTTGTAGCAGGTGGGAGTTTAGCTTAGGCTATAAAGAATCCAGGGAACTCAGGAGAAATAATTGAGAAAGCCCCAAATTCCAGGCACTGGGGACAGACAGTGAAAATGTTTTGAGTTGGGAGATGGAGTGTCAAGTGAGAGGAAAAGCAAAAGAAAGCTAAATAAGGAGGAAAAGACAAAAATAAAGATAATCATATTGTTCCATTAGATTGTGAGCTCCTTCATGTCAGGGAATGTTGTTACCTTTTTTTCACTTCATTTTTGGTATAAACAGCTCAGAGCACATTTCTTGATACATAATAGGCACTTAATAAATTCTTGTTATCGTCATCATCATCATGCTAATAGAAGGAATCAAGAGCACAAGTTACAGCTTTAAATAAATGAGAAATGACATCCTAAAATAAAGATTAACTCAAAGAAAAAAATCATAGAATTACCTAAAATTGATTGGCTTGGGAAGTAGTGGAGTCTCTTTCACTTTAAGTCACAAAGCAAAGCCTGGGCAATTATTTTTTCCAGTCTGTACCTTACCAAAAATACTTCAATGTGTCTGACTAGACAACTTCTATCTAAGTGTAGAAGTACACAAGTAAAAAAAGAGAGATCTTTGAGTTAAATCACATGCATAGATGACAGTATATTTACCTACTGTTTCATCGAGAAAAAAGACATCCAAGTAGTTTTAAGATGCTAGACTTCTGAACAAAGAAAACATGAATAAATTAGCTTAAATTCAATTTACTCAACCGTAGTTTCTAACTTCCAAGAAAGAATCTCAATCAGAATTTTGTTAGAATTCTTTCCTGGTGAGGAACAAGTCTCATTTGTTGTTACTTTACCATAATGTTTAGCTCATTCCCGTCAGCTCAATCCCTGACTTTCCTTCTCTTACTTGTCTTATCCCTAGTTCTGTACCTTTGCTTTTGCCCTACCTGAAATTATGTCCCTGTTCCTTCTTTTTTACATTTAAGGAATAATTCACTTCCATTATCCTTTTCAAGACTGAACTCAAAGAGCACCTATTAGAAAAAGCCTTTTTATCCCTAATACAACTTTACTATCATCAATTCTTTGCTCTTCCTCTCAGTCTTTGTTTTCAAAAAGTCTAATTATTAGGTATCATGTACAAGAAGGTATTGTCCATATGTTGAGACTGATCATGTTGCAAACGTTTATACTCATTTTGTGAATACATATTTTATTCACCCAACTTTGTTGTTAGTTTTTATTAGTGAGATATTCTAACTGGAGGCACTTGATAAAATATACAATCATGATTGGAGTAATATCAGTTAGGTGTTCTAGTCCAGGTTTTCCAAAAAGTTATTGAAACTATCCGCCAGACTTAATTGACTTAGAAGGTTAGGACTGGGGATATTGACATGGGTTCCTGCTGGGCTGAGTACACAAGACCGCCCATGAAGAGAGAGGAGTTGCTTCTTCCTCACCAATGGAGTTATTAGATGAGAATGTCCAATACGGAGATAAGGATGCTATGCTCAACTGTATCAATACTGTATCCTACCTGAATATCCTTTCTTTAATATGGTTAAGCAAAGAATTTTTTTGTTTGTTTTTGTTATTAAAATTTTGCAAATAGGTTTAATAAATTTTAGAAAATGGTTATTTGTTAACTGTTAGATGGTCTATGAGTGTCTCATTTAATTTCATTTCCAAATCCTGAAGAACCAGAGTGGTCGAAGTCAGACCTAAATAACAACAAAAATACATAAAAGCCCTTCAATAATTACTTATTGAATGTATTAACATAATAACAAATGTTACCTAAAGATGATCTCAATTCAATGTGTCACTACATTTTCCTGTATGTCATGAATGCAATCCAATTTGGGAGCTGACTGAGAAGGAACTGAATTTTCATCTTTGTGGAATAGGTTACAGGCACTTAATGAATAAGAAGTCTCATAACTACGGTAGAATACTTAAACAAAGAATTACATGAAGAGACTGACCATTATATGGTAGCTAGGGAAATGAAGCATAAATTTTCTGTTTGGAAATGGAGGCTCAGTTTTCTATTGTGGCAACGATTCATCAGCAGCTGCAAACAAACAAAGATGAGTCAGATAAATTAAGTGGAAAATGTGAAACTGAAAGTCCTCCACATAAAGCTTATGTTTTAAGTAAACATTATGGGACATCTAACCCACCTATATAGGCTATAATTAAGAAAATCTTTAACAGCTTTAAAGCTAAATTGGATTTTTTTCCCTCTGATGAGGATAATACCAATTTTAAACATTTTCTTTTAAGGGGATTCAGACTTCCATTAATATGTTCAGCATTTATGTTGAACTGGTAGTATTTTTCTATGAATATTAGAAAGAGAGATGGTTATATGATAGCTGATTTGGAAACATCAATTCAAGTTCAACACTATAGAAAAGTTAGAAAAATGAGAATCTAGACACTTTGTTCTGTTTTGATCATGTCACATATAGAAAATTTTGTTTCATTCTAAGGTCCATATTATAGGAAGATCATTGATAAACTGAAGACTATGTGGATCACTTGAAAGAACTAGGGATGTGTAGTCTGGTAAAGAGAATGCTTGGTAGCAGTGTGGTAGTCATGACAACTATCTTCAAATATTTGAAGACCTGTCATGTGGAAGAGGGGTTAGGGGAGATCAGCTTGGTCCCAGAATTTAGAAACAATAGGTGGAAGTTACAGATATGTGTCTTAGAATTGAACTATGAGGGAAAAGGTTTCTGAATCATTAAAGTGATCTCAGAGTTCCTAAGAATTACATCTATCGATCTCATCTGAGATCTTAAAAGTTGAAAGACCATTTGCCATGTCTGATATAAAGGGACTTGTTTATCTGTGGGTTGGAGTGTGGATAACTTTTGAGCTCCCTTCAGGTCTGAGGTTTTGCAGACATACAACTGAGGGAAAGGGGAAATTGTAACATGAAAGGGCGAACAGTTTACAATTTACACACTGTAGATAGCCATAGAATCCTAGATTTAGAGCTGGAAGAGACCTTGAGAGAATGTCTAGATCAATGCCTTCACCTCAGAGACGAGGCAACTGTGGTCGAGAAAAATTAGGTGACATGTCTGAGGTCAAGTAGGTAGTGAGAAAGAGAAGCAAAATTTGAACCCAGGTTCTCTAGCTCCAAAGCTTGTGCTTTTTTCCACTAATGTACTGCTGGATGTTTAACTCTGTTCTGTTCTCATCTCCTTCCTGATTAATGTTATTTTTAGGGCAATCCTTGAGATCAATTCATTTCTAGTTCTCTAATTATGGAAGAGGACAAGCTTGAATCTAGGCCTAATCAGCAATTTCAACTAGATAGCTGCTCCAATTCCCTTAGCTGGGTTTAGCATTAGAAAGCCTGTTCTCTCTTCAGAACAGTACACTGAGAGACTGTTCTTGATCTGTGCCCCAAAGCTACCACTCCCTGCCTTTTAGGCCTCCATGGCTCTCTCTGAAGGGACCCATGGCTTCGTATGAAGGACCCTATTTATTCTCTGGACCCATGAGGAGGTTCTTTACCTTCTGACCTCTCCCATACCTCTTTGCATTGGTTCCATAAAGCAGACCCTAGAAGCCAAAACTTTTGGCTGACTTAGTCTTCTGGCTCTGTCTTGAATCTTGGCCTTTTATTTTTTTTTAATCACCATCTCCTTCTCTGAACTACGGTTTTCATCAGATATACTTTTCTTCCTTCTGACTTTGAATCTGAAATCCATTGTAGACTCGCCCCAGGTTTCTATTATTTCTTGACCTAAAATGACAGATTACAAAAAAGACCAGGTATTTTTCCCTAGTTCCGAGCTATAAAGGACAATACTTTTTTTTAATTTTACGGTTATGAGGTACTGACAGTGCTTAGATCCCTAACTGAAGGATAGATTCTATTTGTGAGTGGTAAATACATATGTATATTGTTTGATATATTCTAATCTGTTTTTAACTTTTCTTATATCTATTTATTATCTGCAAAGATAAGTATTTATTTGCTATTAATTATTTGTGATTATCTCTTGTATAACTAACATTTGACCGGGAGTCAAACCTTTGTATAAACTTGGAACATTAGTTATATGGGACAGTGACCAAGAGAGCTGCTTGAACCAAAAATTTTCCCATAGATAAGTAATATTCAAGGGATGAGGGAGAGAAAGGTATGATTTTAGTCCGCAACTCTGTCTCTGAGGATTCAAGAGCAATTGCGCTCATAGTCTCAATCCCTTGCTTCCCTCTTATGCTGTTTTTCAGTCATTTCTGATTCTTTATGACCTCATTTGGGGTTTTCTTGGCAAAGATAATGAAGTAGTTTGTCATTTTCTTCTCCAGCTCATTCTACAGATGAAGAAAATGAGGCAAAGTTAGTTAAGTGACTTGCCTAGTGTCACTCAGCTAGTCATTGTCTGAAGTCAGGGTTGAACTCAAGTCTTCCTGATACCAGACCTGGCACTCTATTTCCATTGTGCCACCTAGCTTCCACCTGGGCAGAATCAAAGTTTCCCTTGCAAAGGGATGGATGAGATTTTGGAGGTATTTCTATTCATACCTTCTTGTGAGGCACGTTTATACAAAATGATGTGTCCATACATATAATCTACACTGACAACATACACCTTACATAGATTTCATAGAATATTAACATATTCTCTCTACCATCTTCATTAACAAATGATTAGTGAAAAGTGTTTTGCATACCCTAAAGCAGTAACCAATATTAGCTTGTAGAAATAATAATAATATAACGGAAATAAAAAAGTAAAATGTATACATATCATTTAAACCGAGAAGCACTTTGGTATAGTGGACTAAATTTGGCTTCCATATCAAGACTAGTTGGGTTCTAGTCTACTCTCTGATACATATTGACTTTGTGACCCTGGACAAGTCACTTATTCTTTCAGGGCTCTTGACAATTCTTCATGCATATAAAGCAGAGAAAGTGTATTACTATAGGAAACTCTTCACTGTGAGCTGCCTATGCCAATGAAACCAAAGGACAGTATTTTTATTTTTGGTTTGAGTTTGAGGATCCAGTTATGGATCTGACACAACTTGTGCCTCTCTGCCACTGAAACCTATTATCCACATTTTTTGCACATGAGGATATGAATACTTTCACCACATGCCTCATGGAGTTGCTGTGAGAAAAGTGATTTGGGAACCTTTAACAGATATAGGAATTTGATTTTTCTTCCTTCTCATTATTATGATTATCAATTATCATTACTGTTATTTGTTTTTGTGAGATTTCACCTGTAATCCTATTTCTCATTTGTGAACTTTCATAAAATGAATTTCTGAAAGGTAGAGTTCTTTCTAATTACCTTTGGTCATCCCACAGCAATTCACTCCCAGTGGGAACTTATTTTTTAATTTTCCTCTGATAAAATTCACTCCTCACCTGAGAACTCAGGCCTGGCACAGATTATATTCCAGAGACATGTCCCAGCCATTGCTTTATTTGCTTTCTACCTCCGTTTACATTTTGACCCTAGATTTCTCTGCAGAAATTATTCATGGAGCTCATTTTTTTTCTTCTTGCTTGCAAAGCAGCTCTCGGGCTGTAAGCCACTGAGCGGTGTGCTCATTATGCATATATTTAGCACCCTAATCTTTGCAACCAGTTTTAGCTGCTTGTTATACTTTTCTTGACATTTTCTTGTATGCTTTTTGACATCTGCTTGCAAACTCCTGCAGCCTTTTCAATCTTGATATTCACTTGTTTCAGCTGATGTTGTTATCATTCTCCTTAGATATGCAGATGTGTTGCTTTCCTTCAAGTCTTGTCTGTTCAGTCATACTGGAAAGTCATTTCTGGAGACCCATTCTCATTGCTGATTTCGTGTGTGTGTGTGTGTGCGTGCACGCACACATGTATATGAGTGTGTCTGGTTATGTTGCCTCTGTGACTCCAGCCTCCAGGCTTTTGTAAGTGGCATCTTTTTTTTTATCCATCTTGAAATTCAATACCCATTGACAATTTAATATAATAAACACTTTAATCTGATTTTTAAAAATCTACAATAGAAAGTATTTAAAAGATGTTAATATTTAGCATTGATTGTCTCAAGCATTCTGAAAATACTTGTTGCAAAGGGCTCTTATGCAAAACCTTTCCTTTCTGGAAGTCTTTCTTCACCAACAGTGAGTGGTTAGTAATATTTATGAAATGAACACTTGTTGGAATTGATTTTATAAACTTAAACAATTGGCATCCTATGGGCTTTCTCATTATATAACATTAACATCTGTCAACAATAGTCCTTTTGTATCATCAGAGCTAAATTCATCATTTATGTGCTATCTATTAACAGCTCTTTGACAGAAGACTGACTCCTAGAAATTTGCTAAGGGATGCCTATATAAATGCAGTCTTTTTTTTTTAGGTTCCTAAAGAATCCAGAGGGCCACAACTTTTATAAAATATGCAATGCGTGTTTTACAATTTATGTCCTTGGAAAAAATCCCTGCAGGGGTCTGATCCGACAACACCCATGATTCCAGGTGATCCAAAGCAGGTGTTTAGACCATGCAATCATCTCCTGTCATTGTCCAGGGATGCATGAAAGTTCACTGTTAATGCCAAATCACTTCTTTTTGAAAAGAAGAGTTCTCCTGTTTCTAGGTTCCAATTATTGGAAGACATTTGGGTACTAGCTAATTGGTGTAAATCTGTCAGTGCTGAAGGTGAAGCAGTAAGGAGCTCAGTTTTCATCAATGCAGAATGGTGTGATGTGATACCTTATACATAATATTTTCAGAAGCTTAGCCCTCCCCAAACACTATATTTAATGTAAAATAAATCACCATGTCTATATTATGGGATATGTAGGTGACTCCTAGATTCATGTCGAATGTAACTGTATTAATTTATTTTTTTCCAAATAGCATTAAATAACATAGTTGCTTACAGATATCAGTTTGACTTTTGTAAATAAACACCTCTTTTTCTCTGCCTCTCTTTCTTCTCTCTCTCTCTCTCTCTCTCTCTCTCACTCTCTCTCTCTCTCTCCTGTCTCTCCTCTCACTCCCCTCCAATTTTTTCTCTCTCTTTTTTGTTTGTCTCTCTCCCACAGACACATCCCTCAAATCAAACCCAGACTTCTCTTTGATAGCGAGACAAAAGATTCTAGGTGTGATGACAATTTATCAATGATTCAAAAAGATAATGAACTGCTCAGAATTTTTTATATTATTTTTGGCAATGATCATAATGAAATCTTTCTTGATAATAGGGTGAGTAAAGCTCTCTCTTATTTAAAATAAAGCTATACTTTCTACACAATAATTTCTACACTTTCCCTCGGAACTGTATTCAAGGATAAAAACAGGCAAAGGAGAGAGATGGTTTCCTGGAGAAATTGATACCTCCCCAGATTCACAAACATTGGGCTAAGTACATGACTTAATGGTGGTGAAATAAGGTGCTTTCAACAGTTGTTAAGATATCATTAATAATCATACATGCAATAAATAACACATGAATTAGTTCCTAAGAGATATATGGCTGCAAATTGTAGCAACAAATCACAGTGTGTGTAAAAAATGCTCATTACTCTAGTGTGTACAGAAGCTGTTTTAACAACTGTATTCTTTATGGTGAAGCTCACCCTAATTAGCCTTGCAGATTCCTTAGGGAATGTCTGTGCAGCGTTTGACATTGTGATGTTTGAGCTAAAGTCAGGGAGAGGATTATCATTTCTAAACCTGGAAAGCACCAGGCCACAGTCTTGGCATTCAATTAGGTCACTTGTCTTACTGCATGCATGCGTGGTGAAGGTAAATAGTCCTTTCAAGCAAATAGATAATAAGGGTGTTTGAAATTAAATGGCTAATTAAATCAGTATGATCCTTGTAAGTTAGATGCCACCACGACTATCATTTCATTCCTCAGCTGTGCCCCTTCCAACAGAAAAGAAAAATAAATCAATTGCATATGTCTGTTTTGACTTGAAAAACCAAGGTCTGTGGCAGAACGAGCGAGAAGAACTCACTCGGCATTCTCTATTGTGTTGGAGGCAAATGGCAATATACATTTAAAAATCAAAGAAAAACAAGGTTGGAGCACACAAAAAAAGCAGCATGTTATTTTTCCTTTCAATGAAACATTATACGCGGATTCTACTGCTCTGCTAGCTTATAGCTTGTTACTAAATCAGACCTTTCCTGCAGTGAAAAAAATTGCATCTTTTCGTTGTAATCCTTGACAGCTTAAAGTTTAATGGAAGCGCTTTTTTTTTTTTTTTTTTTTTATAAAAAGGTATATAATGGTCTGACACCATGGAAGGCTGCTGAGAGCTCACACACTCAGAAATAGCATAGAATGCAATAAGAGTTAGATCTTGGTGGTTTTTTTTTATCATAATTTCTTATTCTTGATAAAGGGAATGGAGGAAATGGTTGGTTTGGGGGGAAGTGGGAAGGTATAAGAAGGGTTGTTTGTTTTGGTAAGATTAGATATTTGCCTAACTCATTCAGATAATGCTAGATGGTCTTGACAGAAATACTCAAAAGAATTGAATGAAAAACTATAAAAGTTGATGAAGTCTTTAATGAAAAACAAAATAGAATTTCACTTGTAAAGAATGACAAGTATCATTTAGCAAGGTGAGGATTCATTGCAGAAATTGATTCTTCATATGCCCTTTGAGGAGAGAAGGAGTGGGATGCAGGATATATGCACTGTCGTGAAAATATTTCTCCCCCTCCCACCCCTGGCCCCAAACACATGCTCTGTCTGCAAGGGTGGGCTTGGCTGTGGCATGTATTCCCAGATTCCCACACACAGAGAACCCATATGGCACATTTAGCTGTCTGGGGATGTTTAGCCTGGAGAAAGAAAGAGAAAACTTGGTGGGAGGCTGGAGAGGTGATCACTGCCTTCTAATATTGGAAAGGTCATCATATGGAAAAGGGATTAGGCTTGTTTCACTTGGTCTCAGAAGGTAGATGAGGGCAACAATGGGTATAAGTATCAAAGCTATAGGTTTTGGATCAATTTAAAGGGAACTTCCTAAATACTAAGTCCCTAAGTAGAGCGGACTACTTTGAGAGATGATGTACTTGCCCTCAATGGAGGTCTTTGAATGGATAATGGATGACCACTTTATGGAGATTTTTAATAGCTATTCATGACTTGATTAAAGGTTAGATTATATGCAGGGTTGGGGAATCTGTTTATAGGTCCTTGGGTGCAGCCTTTTGACTGAGTTCAAGTTTTACAGAACAAAACCTTTAGGTTCGGTCTGTATTCAGTTGAAGGGGAAGAAGACCTAGAGGGCCACATGTGGCCTCAAGGTTGCAGGTTCTCCAGCCCTGGTAGGGGTTGCTAACATGGAGTTTATGTTCTCCAAAGAGTCTGTGGTTAAAAAATTCTTTTTAAAAGCTTCATAAAAACTTTTAAGGGGTCCATGAACTTGGAAAGACAAAAAATCTTTATTCTTACTGACTTCTAAGTGAAATGCAGTATTTCCTTCAATTAAGAATTAAAAAAAAATTCTGAAGAGGTCCATAGGTTTCATTAGTCTACCAAAGAGTTCCCTGACATGCATAAAGATTAAGAACCTTGGACAAGGTGACTTTTCACCAATGTACCCCATCTCTACCTTAGTGGGTAGGCAAGGAGATTTTCTATCCTCAAAATGGTATTACATCTTCTTTGTTTTGGGAAAGAAGACACAAAATGCTATAATTTTAATTGAAATCATAAATTAAACTGAAATAGTTGGGCTAAATTTTCTTTTAAAAAATACATGGATAAATAATGAAACATGGTGATAATATTTACCCATTTACTGGAGTGAGAAATGCTTTCAAATATTAAAATATTGATAGTGAGCATTCCTCTATATGGGAATGTGTGACAGGTGCACAGGTGTCTGTCTATGTCTGTGTCTGTGCGTATATGTTTCTAGGAAAGGGCCAAAGTTCAACATTAAAAATAATATAATATCTCTCTGAAGGAATTGTCCAAAGTATTTTTACTTTACATTTATATTTGGAGAAGCTTACAATTAGATCTCTTCTAGAATTCTTATACATTTATTACTTTGGGTAATTTCTTGAGACTATTTCTTCTGATATCAAATCCATTAAGTTCTTTTGATATGATGAACTCTGAGAATAGCAAGATTTATGATCCTGCTGATAATTATAATGTTAATTAGCTTTTAACGTTGGTTTTGAAAGCCAGTTGGAGTGTTGGGGCTCATGTATACATGATCTTTCTCCAACATGCAAAGGAGCTGAGAAGGTATACTGTAGTTAAAATAAGCAGCTGGAGAACTGATAATAGCCTAAGATCAATAAGAGTGACTCTCCCTCTCAGAGAAAAGCATCTGGGTAAAAAAATGACCCTGCGATACACCCAAAGATTTCACATATGAGTTACAATGCTCTTTATAGCTTCAACAGTAGTCCAGTGTACCTTGTCATAAACTTGGCACCATGAGCAAATTGCCAAATGCTTATCCCTTTTTCTGCTATCTCTTCCCATTATCTGAATTCTCCATCTCTGCAGTGTTCTTATTCCTCAGTTTCCCCTCACAGCATCCCTAGCTTCTCTTATAGAACATTTTAGTTCCCACTTCCTAATGAAGGCTTTTCCTCATTCTTTTAGGTTTTAAAGCCCTCTCCTTGCCTCCCCCCTTGAAATTACTTTCCATTTACTTTGTATATTTTTCTGTCTGTATGCCTTCTTCTTCCTTTTCTTCTTCTCCTTCTTCTTCCTCTTCTTCCCCTTCTTTCTCTTCTTCTTCTTCCTCACCTCCTCTTCCTCCTCCTCCTCCTCCTCCTTCCTGTTGTCCTTCACTATAAGAATGGAAGCTCCTTTTGGGTAGGGTCTTTTTCATTTGCATCTTTGTTACCTCAAGGAGTGTTTGGAAAACAAAATGGGATGCTTGTCATAAAGTGGGTCACTCAGTCCCTCAGCAAGCATTTATTGAGAGCACATGGTTGTATGCCAGCTACTCATGCTAAATAAATAGTTATTGAGTTAAATTGAATTCTGAGTGTGGAATAAACAATTCTCCTTCTTCAAAGTCCAGGTTACTGCCCCAACCTTACAAAAGAAACTTTTATGGTATCTTTTCATTCTTTTTAAAATACTGAAGTTCAGTGGTTCCATAACCTATTTTCCCTAAAGGAAAATGAACATCACATAACTATTCTGATCATTTTCTTTTGAAAATTTGCTTAAGGATCATCTAGCTTTACTAAATGACAATATAATAGTGAAAATACATATGCACACATATCTATATATGCATATATCCATGTATACAGAGATGTTTACATCTGTATACATATATGAATGTGGGTGTATATGTGCATAGGACAGCTAGGTGACACTACATGGGATGGCTAGAATAGAGTGTCAGCGCTGAAGTTAGGGAGATTTATCTTTCAGAGTTCAAATCTGGCTTCAGACACTTACTGACTGTGTGACCCTGGACAAATCACTTAGCCCTGTTTGGCTCAGTTTCCTCACGTATAAAATGAGCTATAGAGGGAGATGGCAAACTGCTCCAGTTTCCTTGCCAAGAAAAAAACAACCAGAGTTATAAAGAGTTAGACATAACTAAAATGACTCAACAACATGAATATAGGTTCATATGTACACATATGCACATGTGTGTATGTACACACACATACATGGGGGAGTTGCCTTTAATTTGAATTTTTGAGTCATGTGTTTCTGGTGGTTTTGATCTTAAGGATATTTGCCTATTCTGCCATTTGGGATGGTAAAAAAATAAAAGAGGAAAAGAAAAAAAGGTTACTTTTTATAACATGGGTCAAAATTACCTCTCTCTGAATTGCCAATAAAAATAACTCACTTTGGAAGTTCCTGGAGGTTTTTATTTCAGAAGGTGAAAGGGAAATCAGCTAATGCTCTAGATGAGATGAAAATTCATTATACAAATTATTGTTGAATTTGAAACAGGTGTTCCCTTCCCATTTAGGAAGCTAAGAAACGAGAAAGCTGCCACAGAAATGTTGTTCCTAATGTCAGTAAAAAGATACTTCTCAGTATCTTGTTGTTCTGGTAAACTTTCCTCCAAGGAAAATCTATTTAATATAAGAGTTTGAGGAACACCAGGATGGAGAGAAAGAACTGCGAATGAAGAACATTAGCAATATTTAGAGCCCCTCATAAGATGAGTCAGGTGGCTGGGGAATCCAAGCCACAGATTTCCAAAATGAACCTTGATTTGTTACAGTAGCTGGTGATTCCAGATTAATGGAGTTCACTGTGTCTGTGGGATTTAGCAGGTGCCCAATGTCATCCCTTCAAGGAATGCAGACTCTTTCTGGTGAGAGGAAATCAAAGATTCAGGCTCATTGCCATGAGCTTTCTCTCAGAGCTTTTGCTTCTATAACTTCAAAGGGGACGGAGAGCAAGCAATATTACACATAAATCTGTTAGTAGGAATCTGTCTTCACAAAACTCTACTGTTTTCATGTAACTATAAGAGCTCCCATGAGGTCTAGATAAAGGCACACATTCCTCTTTTATATGCATTCACTTAGAAGAGATTCAAGGGCTCAACTTATTCTTGAAATCTCAAACTGACCTCTTAGAATAACACAGTTTGAGGCATAATTCTCTACAAAAGGATTATAAGTATGTAACTTGATTTTGTTCTGGAATTCCCCTTTGGTACCCAAGCTGCTGTTGCTTGAGAGTGCTGATGCTCTAAATGATGGGGAAAAGACCAATAAAGGGAAAGACTGAATCTGAAATTTGCATATAATTAATTCAAGTTGAACTGTAATAAAGAACTAATGGGTGTGGTGGATAGAGAACTGAACTGAGATTCAGAGCAGGATTTTAGTTCTGATGGTCAGGAACTAATTGTATACCCTTAAACAATTCAGTGTATCTGTCTGGGTCTAATTTTACTTATCTGTAGGACAAAAGGGTTAAAATAGGCAATCTTCAAGGTTCCTTTTAGCTCTAACATTATATAAATTTATGAGTTAAAAGTCAAGTACTAAGAATTATATATGGTGTGCCTACATAAAATGTTGCTCATTAATGCCAATGGGGAGCTCCAAACCCTCTCTGTAATTGCCCAAAATAACTCTCAAAAGCAGTCGTTTGTCTGGAATGAGTAAAGACTTAAAAGTGGTGAGTGAAATTTTTTTTGGAGGTGGGGCATAGCCAAATACCAGAAAAATTTCACAGATTTGGTAGGTGGGATAAAGATTCCCAATGACTTCAAACTGTTACTTATCTATTGTCTTAATTTTATATTAGATATTTGAACAGCAGTGCACCACTGGTTTGTCAGAGCTATGCTATAAAAGCCTGTAATGTTTAAAAGTGCCAGAATGAGTTCTTCCTGGCACTTTCACAAATAAATTCCTTTAGGTGGAAGTTCAAAATTGAGCCAGTTTAAAATGGGTTCAACTCATGGATGGTGGGTTATTTTATTAGAAATTCGTGTGTGTGTGTGTGTGTGTGTGTGTGTGTGTTTGTATGTGTGTGTGCATGCACATACTCTAAGTACAATACCTCATATATTGTGATTGTTCAAAAAATTTCACTCATATCATCAAATTTATGTTAATATAGTCATTCCAGGTCACTAGAAGACTATAATCTGTTCATTTAAAAGCAAAGATATCACGATCTTAATTTTTGAGGTATTTAAAGTCCCCCCAAAAATAGAAGCAGTATCTGAGTGGGCAATGTTTGCTTCACTCTCCATATAAGCTGGTTTTATATTGATCTCACCTTAGTGTATAGCCACAGAAAGGAAAGCATCGCCTTTGATCCAGACCATTCCAAGTAGATTGTAGAAGGTGGTATGGTACAGAGGAAAGAGCAAAGGCTCTGGAGCCAGAGAATCTAGATTCAAATTCCTTCTCTTATCCTTACTACCTGTGTCAAGTCATTTCAAATCTTTGGGCCTTGATTCCCCAAATTGTAAAATGAGGAGGTTAAACTAGACATCTCTCCCACCTATAAATCTATGATCCTATGTCAGAAGTAATGGTAGATGAGTGAGTCCTTCACAAAGAAATTCACCTTGGCATTTGAGTCTTCAAATCAATTGAACTTCATTAGAATATGACATTATAATCAGATATATACTGCTTAGCTGTTGTCATATTCTCTGGGACACAAGAGCTGCATTAATGGGTGACTGTAACACAACAAATTTAGAACAGTTAGGTGGTGCAGTAGATAGAGTGCTGACCCTGGAGTCAGGAAGACTCATCTTCTTGAGTTCAATTCTGGACTGCTGTGTGGCCCTGGACAAATCATTTATTCCTGTTTCTCTTAATTTCCTTATCTGCAAAATGAGCTACAGAAGGAAACGGCAAACTACTCCAGTATCCTTGCCAAGAAAACCCCAAAAGGGGTCATGGAGAGACAGACACAACTCAAAAATGTCCAAACAACACCACCACATGAAAATATGATAGTATAGTAGGAGGAATGTTGGATGTAGAGATAGAACCTAGGGTAGAAATCTAATTTTCCCACTTAATACTTATGTGATCTTGGGAAAAGTTTAATGTTGTAGATTGATATAATGCTGAAGAGACCTTCCAGGTCACCACTGCCAACCTTTTCATATTACATATGAGGAAGCTATGGCTGAAGTTTGCCCAAGGTCAAACAGTTAATAATTAGTGGCAAAACCAAGATTCAACTGTTAATTCTTGTCCCCTTTTTACTGTGGCACAGCATTCTTTCACCTCTCTGGGACTCAGTTTCCCCACTGGTTTACAAAAACAAATAAGCGATGGGACTAGATAAGGTTTCTTTTAAGTCTGAGGCTTTGATCTTCTGATGACGATCTCACAATCCACAGAGGAAAATGAGCTACATTATCTCACAGTGATACCCATCACAGTCAGTAATAATAAGGGTCTCTAAATATTTCCCAGTGGCAATATTATAAAGGGATTCCATTGTATTTATCTTCAAATGTAGTTTTAATTTTTACACAAAGTAGGCTGCCTATCATGGGATGGATAGTCAGTTGCACTTACCAGACTGACCCCACTGTGCAATACTGTAAAGGGTAGTCCAGTGATATCTGGATTTATTTGAAGTCCAAATAAGTGCAACTTTAGATAAAAAGCTCAGGCTTTACTTACATTTGAAAAATAAATGACCTTGTCTGGAAATACATGATTTTTAAAAGTACAAATGTGGAAATTCTGTATTCACCAATTTTTCTGGAAGGAACAATGATTTTTAAAAAGCATGTTTTTTAAAGTAGATGATAATGAATGTAAATCATTTCTCAAAACAATGCAAGCTTATTTTCACATTTGTTTGGGATTAAACTGCTGCTCTAAACTCCTTCCACATGTATGATAATTAGCTCTGCAGCAAAACCCAACTACCCTACTATGAAGATTATGGACAAAAGTCTTATAAAAACCATGACTATTACATTTACGATCTATCTCCACAGTCCTGGTCAGCAGGGCTCCATTGTGGGAAAGTTTGTTATGGAATGGCTGGCTGTTCAGAGTCGGGAGACTGGCTAGGGGGTTTCTCACCTGTAGGAGAATAATTTGAATATAAACCAGACTGGCCCTGGCTGACAGTGATTATGATCAGTTCATTGTGAGTAGTGGGTAGAAACAAAAATGAGTTAGTGGTTTCCTAGTAAATAAGTTCTAATATAAAAAAAAAATCGCTTTCATGTTGGCATGAATTAGAACCTTTGCTGATGCCCCCTTCCCCCCACCAAGGCCAGGTGGTGAATGGACAATGAGAAGTAAACTATCTTCCCACCCTCATAGCTGTTTTCTTTGGGCCAGGTTTTAGCCATGAAGTTGTGAGGCTTGGAGGGTCTTGCAGGCCAGGGCCTCTGCCCCATCTGCTTTGTGTCGAAAGGGAGGGCATGATTCCATTTGATGAGTGGCAGAGGCATGGCTTTGGAGAGTAACAAAATAAAGAGGAAAACGGCATTCTTGTGTGTGTGTGTGTGTGTGTGTGTGCGCGTGTGCACATATGTGGCCTTGTACTCCATGTGTAATTTCATGTATGAGAGACAGAGAGAGGAAGGGAATAAAGACTTATATAGCTCCCAATCTATGCCAGGTACTATCGTAACATTAAAAAAATTCTTCAAATTATTTGTAAAAAATTTTAGCATTCTTATTTTTTTGAATTTCGTTTCAAATTCTTTAGCTTCTTCTCTCCCCTTCTTCTTTCCTGAGCTAGCAAACATTTTGATATAGATTATATATATGTAATCATAGAAGACATTTCCATATTAGTCATGTTGGGAAAGGAAACAAAGATGGAAAAGAAAAAAAATAAAGAATTAAAAAAAATAAGTATGCTTTGATCTGCATTCAGATTCCATCAGTTCTTTCTCTGGAGGTGGATAGCAGTTTTCATCATGGGTGCTTCAGAACTGTATTAGATCATTGTATACACAACTGATCATCATATAATATTGTTTTTATTGTGCACAATGGTCTCCTGGTTCTGTTCACTTCACTTTACTTCAGCTCATGTAAATCCAGTTTTTTCTGAAAGCATTCTATTTGTCAGTTCTTTTAGTATTCCATTACAATAGGTACCACCACTTGTTCAGCCGCTCCTCATCCTCCCAGTTTCCAATTCTTTGCCACTACCAAAAGAGTTGCTATAAATCTTTTTGTACATATAGGTCCTATTCCCTTTTTTTTATTTCTTGGGGATATAGACCCAGTCATCCTGTTCTTGAGTCAAAGAGTACACAGTTTTATAGACTTTAATTAATAGTTCCAAAATGCTGTCCAGAATGGTTGGATCAGTTCACAATGTCACCAACAATATATTAGCTTCCCAATTTTCCTACATCCCATTCAACATTTATTATTTTTCTTTTCTTTTATATTAGTCCATCTGATAGGTGTGAGTTGGTACTTCAGAGTTATTTTAATTATGCTAAGCAATTTTTTACATATATCTCATTTGATCCTTCCAAGGATCCTAAGAAATAAATGTTAAGTTATGCCCCATTTTTACAGTTGAAGAAACTGAGGCAAAAAGAGATTAAATTCCCAAAGTCACACAGATTGTAAGTATCTTAGGTCATATTTGAACAAGCTACCCCTGGAGAGAGAGAGAGGGAGAGGAAGAAAAATTGTGGTGGGGGGAAAGATTTTAAAATTGAGATTATCATTTATCACTTAAGAAGTGTCAATGAAATGGACTCGTATGCTTCTTCTTAAGTGTTTTCTTCATTCTTTGTGTCATCGTTCATTGTGCTTGGCAAATAACCATTTTCAAGGACTTAATGTTAGTCTGACTTTTCATAGAATTAAAATATTAATCAATTCCTTCAAGATATAAGTTACTTCCAAAGTATTTGCCTTTGCCACGTGGCAATATTTTTAACAAAGATGACAATGCAAGTTTGCTAATAGAACATTCTAATGACAGTGTGACGCTTTTGATATTTATTGAAGTGATTATTTTTCAGTTCTAATAGTTAGATTCTGTGGATCCAGGTTACCTACCTGAGTTAAGGAAATATAACAGATTTAACTTCTAATTAAGCAAGGAAATGAAAGAATCAGAGGTCTATGTGGTATAACAGGAAGCACAGTAAATGGAGATCCAAGAGAAAAGCTTTGAATATTGGCCCTGGCATTAACTGTGTGTCCATTGGCAAACCCATTTGCCTCTCTTGGTCTTTGTTTTATCATCTGGGCAGATTTGATGAGCTCAAGAAATCCTAACCAAGAGTATCTGTAAACTTGGATGACACCTTGTTTTGATCTCCCCAGATTATAACTCTAGCAATGGGTTCTCTGGAGAAAAAATAGACATTTTTTACTCTAAAATTTTCATGAACTAAAGACGTAAACAAACAAAATGAAATAAACAACTGAAACAATAATCCAAATTATGATTGAAAATAACCTCCATGGTTTTCCCCCAAAGCTCTCTCTTTTAGGAAATTGTTTTCCTCTTAGTTACCCAAATATTTGGCTTGTTTCTTCACTTTATTTTTGTTAGTATACACTTGACCAGTAAGCAATAATGTGGGCACAGAGGATGAGAATATATTCTTTATGGTGCACTAGTTTTGAAAAACAATTTGGGTTGAGAGAATGGATGAACCCTGGAGACAGTTTTTAGCCTATGCCACATTCTTTACTCCTAAGAATTACCTTCACCTATAGAATGAACAGGTTACAGGGACAAATCTTGACCATAATTACTATCTTCCCCACCAGAAATAAAAGGCACTTATCTCATCGGGCCACAAGGAACCAAGGAAATAGGTCTGAAAGGGCCTGAAGCTGCTGACAAAATTGCAACACTGGGCCCAATTAACAATCCCCATTTTTAATTAACAGTCTTGGACTCCTTGCTATTGAAATATTCACACACTAGGTGTGAAATGGCAACCCCCATTTGTCATCTCTGTCAAAATTAATGTTGAAATTCCACGGTCTCCTTTGCACTGGATAGAAAGGGAAAACATACTGTAACACACTTCCAACCTGCCAAAGTTCAATTCTAGGACAAAGACCAAGAAAAGAAAACCAAGAGAAATGAGTGGGACAGTTTTAATTGCATGTGCCTTGCATCATCTATCTTTTTAGCATTTGAGAAGAATATGCTGAGATTGATTTTCACTGCCTTCAGACTAGTCAAGGGTTTTTTATATAAACACTTGAGTTCCAGTGATTCTTCTGTTTCTTTGGAGTAAAAGAACAGAAATACTACGTATGCACCCACAAATGTGAATGGGTAACATACTTAATGATAGCAAAATATGCTCATTGACCAAAAGTGCTACGGGTAGAGTTAGGGGCAAAGTAGAAGGAAAGTCTGGGAACACGTGAATCCAATATTGTACAAGGCAATTTTTTACTTTCTTCTATCTACTTAGACTCCAAATATGACATACTTATGATATGGGTATTCAAGGACAACTCTGCCTGGGAAGTTTTTTTTAAAATTAAATATTATTTTTAAATTAATAATATTTATTTTATTTTTCCCTAGTTACATATAAAAATAATTTTAATTTTCATTTTTAAAACTTTGAGTCCCAAATTCTCTGTCTTCTTCCCTCCCATCCCAGCCTCCCATTGAGAAGGTAATCAATTCCATATAGGTTATAGATGTGCAGTCATGAAAAACATATTTATTATACTCATGATGTGAAAGAAAATATAAACAAGAAAAAACCTCAAGTAAAATGAAATACAAACAAGTATGCTTCAATCTGCATTCAGACACCAACAGTTCTTTCTTTGGAGATGGATAGAATTTTTCATCATAAGTCCTTCAGAGGTTTCTTAGATCAGTGTGTTGCTGAGAATAGCTAAGTCATTCATGGTTGATCATCTTAGAATACTGCTGTTATTTGTACACCATGCATTTCACTTTGCATCAGCTCATACAAATCTTTCCAAGTTTTTTTGAGTGTGTCTTGCTCATCATTTCTCATAGTACAATAGTATTCCATCATAATCACGTACCACAACTTGTTCAGCCATTCTCCAATTGATGGGCATCCCTTCAACTTCTAATTCTTTATTTCCAAAAAAGAACTGCTATAAATATTTTTGTACATATAAGTCTTTTTCCTTTTTGTTTTTTATCTCTTTTGGAATATAGATTTCATAGAAGTATTGCAAGGTCAAAGGGTATGAATGGTTTTATAGCCCTTTAGATATAGTTCCAAATTGCTCTACATGGTTGAATCAATTCACAACTCACCAAGAGTACATTAAAGTCTCATTTTTCTCACGTCTTCTAAAATTTGCCATTTATAAGTGTTTTCTTTCTTATTAGCCAATCTAATAGGCATGAGATAATATCTCAGAATTGTTTTAATTTGTATTTCTCCAATTAGCAGTGAGTTAGAGTATTTTTTTATGTGGCTATAGATAACTTTGATTACTTCTTTTGAAAATTGATCATATGTCTTGAGAATTCATTAATTGGCTCTTATTTTTACAAATTTGACTCAGTTCTCTATATGTTTGAGAAATGAGTCCTTTATCAAAGAAATTTGCTTCAATTTTTTCACAGATTCTGTTGCTAACTGTATATCCTTTTAGGATAGTTCCACCCATTTATTCTATTCTGTCTCCTTTCACTCTGTCCCTCCTCAAAAATACTTTGCTTCTGACTACCCCATCCCCCTCCTTTCTATCACCCTCCATCCTTTCCTTTATCTTTCCCCCCTCCTACTTTCCTGTAGGGTAATGTAGATTTCTATACCCAGTTGAGTGTGCATATTATTCCCTCTTTGAGCCAATTCTGATGAGAGGAAGATTCACCCACTTCCCCTCACCTCCCACCTCTTCAGCTCCATTGTAAAAGTTTTTTCTTTCCTCTTTTATCTGAGATATTTTACCCCATTCTACCTCTTCCTTTCTCTTTCTCCCAGTATATTTCTCTCTCATAAATTAATTTTATTTTTAAATATCAACCCTTCATATTCAACTCACACCTGTGCCATCTGTCTATATATGCTCCTTTTAACTACCCTAATAGTGAGAAAGGTCTTATGAGTCCCAAATATCATCTTTCCATGTAGGAATGTAAACAGTTTAAACTTATAAGTCCATTATGATTTCACTTTCCTGTTTACCCTTTTATGTTTCTCTTGAGTCTTGTATTTGAAAGTCAGATTTTCTATTCAACTCTGGTCCTTTCATTAGGAATGTTTGAAAAGCCTCTATTTCATCGAATATTCATTTTTCCCCCTGAAGAATTATACTTAGTTTTTTGGGGTAGGTGATTGTTGGCTATAATCCTAGCTCCTTTGCCCTCTGAAATGTCATATCCCAAGCCTTTGATCCATTTATGTAGAAGCTACTAAATCTTGTATTACCTTGATTGTGTTTCCACAATATTTGAATTATTTCTCTCTGGTTGCTTGCAAAATTTTCTCCTTGACCTGGGAACTTTGGAATTTCACTACACTATTCCTAGGAGTTTTCCTTTTGGGATCTTTTTCAGGAGGTGATCAGTCGATTCTTTCAATTTTTATTTTACCTACTGGTTCTAGAGTATCAGGGCAGTTTTCCTTGATAATTTTTTGAAAGATGATGTCTAGGCTCTTTTTTGATCATGGTTTTCAGGTTGTCCAATAATTTTTAAATTATCTCTCCTGGATCTATTTTTCAGGTCAGTGGTTTTCCAATGAGTTATTTCACATTGTCTTCCATTTTTTCATTCTTTTGGTTATGTTTTATTATTTCTTGATTTCTCATAAAGTCATTAACTTCCATTTGCTCCATTCTAATTTTTAATGAATTATTGTCTTCAGTGAACTTTTGGACTTCCTTTTTCATTTTGCCATTTCTGCTTTTTAGGGCATTCATTGACTTTCTGGAACTCTTTTGCCATTTGGTCTAGTCTTTTTTTAAGGTGTTATTTTCCTCAGCATCTTATTTCTGTGTCTCCTTCACCAAGCTGTTGACTTGCTTTTCATGATTTTCTTGCATTGCTCTCATTTCTCTTCCCACCTTTTTCCTCTACCTCTCTTGAGTGTGTCCTTTGTTGCCAAAGAAGATCACACCATCAGAGAAATGATGACATGACTTGCCCTTGACTTTTGTTTTGAGTGAGGGAGGGCTGTAAAGGTCACCAGCCTCACTTCTCCTCCAGAGTAATCTGAGTCCAGAGACCTCATATTCATCAGGATCACTGGAGATGACCCAGGATGCACTGGGAGACCTTAGACCCTTTAGGCCAAGATCTCTGCAGGCACTCACTTAGGGTGAGGCAACACCCATTCACTGAATAGACCTGTTTAAAAAGTAGCCAGGGCATGATCCCTTTAATGAGACCAAGAAAAAGAAAGACATTAGGCTGGGTGGGAAACAACAACAGTTACTATTGATAATCACTCTCAAGCTAGAAGGGTCCAGAGGAACCCTCAGGCAGGGCCCCAATGGAGTCCCAGTTTCAGAGTGCAGTAGGTTTAAGGTTTTGGAGAGGACAGGACAGGGGACAGGACAAGAGAGAGGAGAAAAGAGGAGAGGAGAAGGAGAAATAGGAAAGGAACCAGTAAAACCCAAGTCAACTGGGCATCTTTTGGCCATCCAAGTTTACCTTCCTTTGAAGAGGAGAAGGAAGGGGAGGGGAAGGCAGACAGGAGAGGTGGAGGTGAGTTACCCAGTTAGCATTCAGCCAGCTGTATCTACTCACAGTATTGTGTTCATCCTTCATTGCTGAAGAAGACCATGCCTTCAGAGAAATGAAGACGTGACTTGCGCTTGACTTGTTTTGAGTGAGGGAGGGCTGCGCAGGGTCACCAGCCTCAATTCTCCTCCAGAACCATGCCTTTCAAAATCCTTTTTGAGCTCTTCCACGTCCTGAGACCATTTTGTATTTTTCTTGGAGGCTTTGGATGCAGGAGCTTTGACTTCGTTGTCTTCTGCTGAATGTATGTTTTGATCTTCCTTATCATTATAGTAACTTTGACTAGTTAGAGTTCCCACCCCCCCACCATTGTTTGCTAATTTCCCCAGTTTATTGGTTGACTTTTAAGTCTTTCTTAAAGTAGAGCTCTACATCCAAGGTGAAGGGAGCACTGTCCCAAGCTTCAGGCTTTTTGTACACCTGTTTTCAAAGATACTTCTAGGGACCTGTAAATTTTTAGTTCTTGGAAGGTGGTATGATGTGGGAAGAGATGTTTCCTCCTCTTCTGGCCTGTGCTCTGGTCTGGGAGCAACCACAGCCACTCTTTTCTGCCCTGGAATTGTGAGAAGGGTCCCCTTTTGCTGTGACAGTAAGCTCTGCTGTGTTAGTGCTCCTCCTCATAATGGGACAGCCACCCAGGACCCCAATCTGAGTATGAGGAAAGCAACAGAGTCCTGCCTCAGTGCTAGCAAAAAGACACCTGTAATCTTTTTCCAACAAGTTGTTTAACCCCCTTACTCTCTGTAGGCTCAGAGCTCCAAAAGTAGCCACTGTCACTGCCACTGCTTATTCAATCACTTTCAAGGCCTGCTCCTTGTTTGCTGTGTCTGAGTCTGTGCTGGCTTAGCCAGCATTGGATTGCACTCCTCTCTCACCCAGGTGTGACAGGCTTTTGCCGCTGACTTTCTAAGTTGTCTTTGGCATGTGTGGCAGAGAGGTCTGGAAAACACCACTGCTGCCACTGATTCAGTTGTCTGGAGGCAAGCTCCAACTTTGTGCTGGCATGGCCTGTGCTTGACTGTGCTCCTCTCTCACCATGATGCAATAGAGCTTTCCTGCCAATCTTCCAAATTGTCTTGGACTGGAAATTTGTTTCCCTCCATCTTCTTGTGGGTTCTGCTGCTCTAGAATTTATTTGGAGTCATTTTTAAGGTATTTGAAGAGGTTTGGGGGGGAGGTCAGGCAAGTCCTTGCCTTAACTCTGCCGTGTTTGCTCCACTTCTAAGAAGGGTTCTTTACCAATATTTTTTTGAGTGCTCTTTTTTTTAGACCAGCATATACCTTTGGAGAAGCAGATAAAAAGTGGGAGTTTAAGGCTTCAGTGAGCTTTTTCTAATTATAAAGAATATAATACAAAACAAGTAGACAATTTTACAAGGTTGACCAACATATTTTCTCTCAGCAACTATACTTTTGGATAGATGACAGAGAATATAGGCCTATGTAGAAGAAGTGGGAGTGGTCTAAAGTTGTTAAACTCCTTCTAAGCCTGAAAGTCAGTGAAAAGGAAAATGCTGGGAAGAGGCATGAAAAACACTGCTTTATCCTCATAAGTAGTAAAGGCATATTCTCTAATATTAAGGGAAAACTAGAGCAAAAGTAAGAACACATTCAATTTTTGCAGTCAAGGATTGAAATTAATTTTCAAAATGTGAAGTACACACTAGGAAAGTCTAAAGTCTAATGTTGATAATCTCTTGTTTATAGAACATGTGCCATAGAATCCCAAAGATTTTCATGTGTAGCACTTCAAAAAGACCATAGAAATCTTACACTTTTAATACAAAATAAATAACAATTGCAATTAAAAGCATATTCAGCATATTTAAAAAAAAAAAACTGAAGGTACTAGTCATTTATTTTTGGATTATGTAATGAATTTGATTTCAGTTATTCCATGGGAATTTAGAACTCATTCTGATCTTTATTGTTGAGTAATTTTTCAGTCTTGTCTTCATTCATGACCCCATTTGGGCTTGTCTTGGCAAAGATATTGGAGTGGTGTGCTATTCCAGCTCATTTTACAGAGGAGGAAACTGAAGCAAACAGAATTAAGTGACTTGTCAAGCATCACACAGTTAGTAGGTGTCTGAGGTTGGATTTGAACTCAGGAAAAGGAATCTTCCTGCCTTCAGGCCTAGTACTCTATCCGCTATCTCAGCAGTCATTCTAGTCTTTCAGAGTTTCAATCTTTGAAATATATTGTGGTCAAATGAAAAAATCTGAAGTAATTCCTGTGAATCATCTTCCTTTATGGTGGCTGACTGATAAAGAGAGATGATTATCTGAAAAAAGCATGAATAATGTTGGCTCAAAGTCACTCTAACTTGTCTGTGGGGCTAATTTCATAATTCCAGGTCACTGGACCATAGATCATCTGAAGACTGGTGAGAATCACCCAGTAAAAACCATTGTCATTCCTGGAAAGAAACACATAAGAAATTCACAATTGTGACAATGAACTTTAAGTGGAGTGAAGATTATTTTTTACAAAAACAGAAGCTAGAAAATGGTCTAACAGAGTCTCAAAGATATTTATTATTAAGGTTGACAGATGCCAACCAATTCCAAAATTATAAATTTGAACTTCTAAAATGAAAATTCCATTCTGTCACTGCATATTTTCAGATTTTTCCAGGGCTTATACAAAGAACTTTCAATGAAATGTGTAATTTTAACTTTTATATATGTTACATATTTATGGAAAGTACTCTGCTTCCTAAAATGAAATGACTGTCCTCAAAATTCACATCAGTATTTAATATATATTAGGTAGACAACAAACATTTGCTGGTAAAAAGGGTTAACTCCCTATAGGTTGTGTTAGAGTGGCTACATGTCATAATAAAGAAAACACTAAGACTTGAGTCAGAAAGATTTGAATTCAAATCTGGACTCAGACACTTATTAATTGTGTGATTCTGGACAAATCACTTAACCCTGTTTCCCTTAGTTTCCTCATCTTTAAAGTGAGCTGGAGAAGGAATGGCAAACCACTCCAATATCTTTGCAAAGAAAGGGTCATGAAGAGTTGGACATGACTGAAACCACTGAATAGCACATGCTCGGCTAACATTCAGCAAGCATTTTTCAGCTGCTCACTATATATTAGATAGTTTGCTATGCTCTGGGAAATAAAAAAAAAGGAACAACAGTCACTTCCCTTAAGAAGGTGTCATTCTAATAATGACCCAACATGTCAACAATGAGCTGGAGGTTCTGGTACAGGTTGCTGGGAAATGGTTTCTTGAAGAGAGTAGGATTTGAAGGCTGATTCTGTCTTTTTAAAAATATTGTTGTAAAGGTTATAATTTTTGACTTGGGCACGTTTATGAAGTGGCAAATAACTTATGTACTGTTCCTATTTAACAACTGGAGAAATGGCATTGTTACTTTTTGAAGCAGAACATAAGTATAAGGAAGAAAAATAACTGTCTCCTAAACTAGAGAGTTGACGCTTGGCAATGAAGTTGTTTCATTTCTTTCAGACATCAAACCAATTACTAAGGTAACCAAGAAAGTGCTATCTAGAGGAGAGGTGGGGAACCTATAATCTCAAGGCCACATGTGGCTTTCTAGATCTTCTTTTTATAGTTTTATTTATTTTTAGATTTTGACATTCATTTCCACAAAAGTTTGAGTTCCAATTTTTCTTCCCATCTCTCCCCTCCCTCCACCCCATAACATCTTGCATTCTGATTACCCCTTCCCTCAGTATGCCTTCCCTTCTATCATCCCCCTCACCCCATTTGTCCCCTTCTCCCCTACTTTCCTGTACTGTAAGATAGATTTTCATACCAAAATTAGTGAAAATGTTATTCCCTCCTTAAGCCCTATGTGAGGAGAGCAAGTTTCACTTTTCCCCTCTTGCCACCTCCTTTTTTCTCCTCCATTGAAAAAGATTTTTCTTATCTCTTTCATGATTGACAGTCTGCCCCATTCCATTTCTCCCTTTCTCCTCCAAATATTTTCCTCTCTCATCCCTTAATTTAATTTAATTTTTTATGAATATCATCTCTTCTGTTTCTCTTGTTCTCTCTCTCTCTCTCTCTGTATGTGTGTGTGTATGTGTGTGTGTGTGTGTGTGTGTAATCACTCCACCTACCCAAATACTGAGAAAAGTCTCAAGAGTTACAAATATTATCTTTCATGTAGGAATGCAAACAGTTCAGCTTTAGAAAGTCCTTTATGATTTTTCTTTCTTGTTTACCTTTTCATGCTTCTCTTGATTCTTGTGTTTGAAAGTCAAATTGCTTGAAAGTCCTCTAGATCACTGAATCACCATTTTTTACCTTGAAGTATTGTACTCAGTTTTAATGGGTAGGTGATTCTTGGTGTTAGTTCCAGTTCCTTTGACTTCTGGAATATCCTATTGCAAGCCCTTCAATCTCTTTATGTAGAAGCTGCCAGGTCCTGTGTTATCTTGATTGTATTTCATTTTCTAGATCCTTAAGTGCAGCCTTTTGACTGGATCCAAATTTTACAGAAGTTCTATAAAGCTATCATTGTAGTAATACTGCAGAAATGCATGTCTTGAATATTGTCTAGCTTCTTATTCTTTATGTCAGTGATAGGTTTCTCTGACACCTTTATATCTGTCATTTTATGGCAGAATCATATCATATGATATTAGCATACCCATATTTGTTCATTCCTCAATAAGTAAATGATTTTCAATTATTTTTGCTACTAAAATTTGTCATATTTTAGTATATGATGAAACTCTTTTTGCTTTATGTCTACAGAGTACAAGCCTAGTAGTGGAAACACTGGGTAGAAGTTTATTAACTTTTCTTACATAATTAAAGAAAACATTTTCTTTAATAGTTGGAATTATCCATACTTTCTCCAATAAATAATACATTACTCTGCTCACTTTCCCACCATTGTCTCCAAGAGCTTCTCTTTCATTTGCCAACTTTGTCAGTTTTATAGTTTTGAAACTAAACCTGATCAGCATTTCATTTATTATTAAGGAGATACACACACACATATACATATAGATAGATAGATAGATAGACAGATAGATAGACAGATAGATAGATAGATAGATAGATAGATAGATGGATAGATATCTCTCTCTCCTGCTTTCTTTCTTTCTTCCTTTCTTTCTTCCTTCCTTCCTTCCTTCCTTCCTTCCTTCCTTCCTTCCTTCCTTTCTTTCTTTCTTTCTTTCTTTCTTTCTTTCTTTCTTTCTTTCTTTCTTTCTTTCTTTCTTTCTTTCTTTCTTTCTTTCTTTCTTTCTTTTTCTTTCTTTCTTTCTTTCCTTTCTCTCCTTCCTTCCTTCCTTCCTTCCTTCCTTCCTTCCTTCCTTCCTTCCTTCCTTCCTTCCCTCTCTCTCTCTCTACACACACACACACACACACACACACACACACACACACACACACACACACACACACACATATACACATATAGTTGTAAATTTTGTTCTTATAATTTGACCACTTTTCTAACGGAGAATGGCTTTTTGTCTTTTATATTTGTCAGTTGCCAATATGTCTTGGATATCACCTTTTCATCCAAGATATCTGATGCAGTTTTTTTTTTTTGCCTTTTTACATTTTCTTTCCTAATTCTGATTGCATTGATTTTGTCAGATGAAAGCTTTTTAAAAATATATTTGTAATAAGACTTGTCTATGTTATTATTTATACCAACCCTCTCACTATAACTATCTTTTTTAAAAATAATGATATGACCTTTTATATTTATATCACATCATTACATTTTGATTACATCCTTTTATGGCTTATTAGTTGATGTGGTATAAGTCTTGGTCTATACTTATTTTCTATCAAACTGTTCTCTGGTTTTCCCAATAGTTTTTGTCAAATATGGAGCCCTAGTAAGCTGTATTCTTGGATTTACTGAACAATGAGTATATTATTTATTTGCTTCAACAGTTTATTCTTCTAGTGTCCTTCCTCTCCTCTCCTCTTCTCCCCTCTCCTCCTCTCCTCGGCTCTCCATTCCTCTTCTTTCCTTTCCTTTTTTTCTTTTTTCTTTGTGTCCCTAGATCCCTGAAGTCAGAAGTATGGCAGCAGCAACTACTCAGAGGCCACATCCCACAAGTGAACAATCTTTGATTCTTTTGAGGTGTTCTTTTTTCCATCCTGGGTCAGTTTGCTTCTCCTCAGGTAGTCTGGCTGCCTTCTCCTTCTTCAGTCTCATCACACTGACCAACCTTCATTCAGATACCAGATTGACTTAGCTCTACTGCAGTTCATAACTCTTCATCTAAAGATTTCCAGGAGGCTAGCCTGGGAGCAGACCTGATAGAAGGGGATTTTAGGCATCCACCACCATGCCTAGGTCTTTTATTTCATTCATGTGTGTGGTGTGGTGAAGAATGAACTGCATAAGCCCAGAACTTCTCAGTATTTTTTGGTAATTTAAGAGATTGCTTTTATAGTATAAGAAAACAGAATAATTTTAAGCAGCTTGTTAAGGTTCTATTATTTAAATTCTTCAGAATAATATACTTTGGATCATAGAAATTAGAGCTGGAATAGCTTAGAGATCATCCTATCCAAATCTTTCATTTTACAGATGAAGATTTGAGGTGTGAAAGGTTAAGTGACTCAGCCAAAGTCCTATTGATGGTAAAAAGTTAAGCACTAATTTTAAACCAGATCTATGGGTTCCAAACTCAGTGTTCCTTTCAGCTGTTTAACAGTGAAGTAATTTCATGAGAAAATAGAAAATATCATTAACAAGGTTTCTTCATTTTCATGATAAATGAATTATTGAATATTTCTAAAGTATTCCACCCAAAGATTTTTTTGTCTCCTCTTTAACAATAGAACTTGTTCTTTAGACTTGGAAGTCTTACCAGCCTATAGCAAAATGTTCACTATTACAAAAACGGAAAGATTATTTCCCTCTGTCAATTTAGTTAACAGGACAAATCTTTGTTTGAAAAGAAACAAAATGGGGGCAGAGCCAAGATAGCAGAGTAGAAAGATACACATATGCTAGCTCAGAACCCACAGCCCATAAAATATCTGTAAAAAAGAACTCCCAACAAATTCTGGAGCAGCAGAAGCCACAGAACAATGGAGGAGACGAGATTTCTGTTCCAGAGAGCCCTGAAAACCTGTCGCAAAAGGTCCGTCGCACTGCGGACCCGGAGTTGAGGCCAGCACTGCCTTGGCTGCAGGGCACTGAGAGGAGCAGATCTGAGCAGGCTTCAGGGACAGAATCTCCAGTGGCCATGTGGGTCCCTCCACCCACGGGCCCCAAAGGTTGGTGAGAGGGTCTTCTCAGCTTGCCAAGAGGGGAGTGGGGTGCCCCCATAACTCAGGCCCCCACGGGAGGCAGCAGCAGAGGTGGGAGCAGACCGGGGCTCCCCAAGCAGACAAGAGCCCAGATCCATTCTTGAAGGTCTCTGCATAAACCCCCTGAGGGAACTGAGCCCGTGAGGTGGCCCTGCCCCCACCTGAGCACCTAAACTTGATCTCACACTGAATAGTAGCCCTGCCCTGGCTGAAGCCCTGAGGCTGGGAAGCAGCATTTGAATCTCAAACCCCAAGCGCTGACTGGGCAGATATGGAGGCAAAGTGGATGTGAAGTGAATATTCAGAAGTCAAGTAACCAGCTGGGAAAATGCCCAGAAAAGGGAAAAAAAAAAAGACTACAGAAGGTTACTTTCTTGATGAACAGGCATTTCCTCCCTTCCTTTCTGATGAGGAAGAACAATGCTTACCATCAGGGAAAGACACAGCAGTCAAGGCTTCTGTATCCAAGCCCACTCAATGGGCTCAGGCCATGGAAGAGCTCAAAAAGGATTTTGAAAATCAAGTTATAGAGGTGGAGGAAAAGCTGGGAAGAGAAATGAGAGACATGCAAGCAAAGCATGAAAAACAAAAAAAAACCACCCTGCTAAAGAAGACCCAAAAAAATGCTGAAGAAAATAACACCTTGAAAAATAGGCTAACTCAATTGTCAAAAGAGGTTGAAAAACCCAATGAGGAGAAGAATGCTTTCAAAAGCAGTATTAGCCAAATGGAAAAGGAGGTTCAAAAGCTCACTGAAGACAATAGTTCTTTCAAAATTAGAATGGAACAGATGGAGGATAATGACTTTTTGAGAAACCAAGAAATCACAAAACAAAACCAAAAGAATGAAAAAATGGAAGATTGTGTGAAATATCTCATTGGAAAAACAACTGACCTGGAAAACAGATCGAGGAGAGACAATTTCAAAATTATGGGCCTACATGAAAGCCATGGTCAAAAAAAGAGCCTAGACATCATCTTTCATGAAATGATCAAGGAAAACTGCCCTAAGATTCTAGAACCAGAGGGCAAAATAAGTATTCAAGGAATCCACAGATCACCTCCTGAAAGAGATCCAAGAAGAGAAACTCCTAGGAACATTGTGGCCAAACTCCAGAGTTCCCTGGTCAAGGAGAAAATATTGCAAGCAGCTAGAAAGAAACAATTCAAGTATTGTGGAAATACAATCAGGATAACACAAGATCTAGCAGCTTCTACATTAAGGGACTGAAGGGCATGGAATAGGATATTCCAGAAGTCAAAGGAACTAGGACTAAAACCAAGAATCACCTATCCAGCAAAACTGAGTATAATACTTCAGGGGAAAAAATGGTCTTTCAATGAAATAGAGGACTTTCAAGCATTCTTGATGAAAAGACCAGAGCTGAAAAGAAAATTTGACCTTCAAACACAAGAATGAAGAGAAGCATGAAAAGGTAAACAGCAAAGAGAAGTCATAAGGGACTTACAAAAGTTGAACTGTTTACATTCCTACATGGAAAGACAATATTTGTAACTCTTGAAACTATTCACTATCTGGGTACTGGGTGGGGTTACACACACACAGAGAGACAGAGTGCACAGAGTGAACTGAAGAGGATGGGATCATATCTTAAAAAAAATGAAATCAAGCAGTGAGAGAGAAATATATTGGGAGGAAAAAGGGAGAAATGGAATGAGGCAAATTATCTCTCATAAAAGAGGCAAGCAAAAGAATTATTAGTGGAGGGATAAAGAAGGGAGGTGAGAGAAAAACATGAAGTTTACTCTCATCACATTCCACTAAAGGAAGGAATAAAATGCACACTCATTTTGGTATGAAAACCTATCTCACAATACAGGAAACTGGGGGATAAGGGGATAAGTAGGGTAGGGGGGATGATGGAAGGGAGGGCATGGGGAGGAGGGAGCAATCTGAGGTCGACACTCATGGGGAGGGACAGGATCAAAAGAGAGAATAGAAGTAATGGGGGACAGGATAGTACGGAGGGAAATATAGTTAGTCTGATACAACACGACTATTATGGAAGTCATTTGCAAAACTACACAGATTTGGCCTATATTGAATTGGTTGCCTTCCAAAGGGAAGGGGTGGGGAGGGAGGGAGGAAGAGAAGTTGGAACTCAAAGTTTTAGGAACAACTGTCGAGTACTGTTCTTGCCACTAGGAAATAAGAAATACAGGTAAAGGGGTATAGAAAGTTATCTGGCCCTACAGGACAAAAGAGAAGATGGAGACAAGGGCAGAGAGGGATGATAGAAGAGAGAGCAGATTGGTGATAGGGGCAATTAGAATGCTCGGTGTTTTGGGATGGGGGGAGGGGACAAAAGGTGAGAAAATTTGGAACCCAAAATTTTGTGAAAATGAATGTTAAAAGTTAAATAAATAAATGAATGAATGAATGAATGAATAAATAAATAAATAAATAGACAGACAGACAGACAGACAGATAGATAGATAGATAGATAGATAGATAGATAGATAGATAGATAGATAGATAGATAAATAAATAAAAAAGAAACAAAATGATTTTGGCTATTGAGAAACTAAAAAGTAATGAATTAGATATACACACAGATTTTATTTTGAGATTGTATCCTGATATAGCATTTTAGTCAACAAGGTTATTCTTAATCATTTTATCACTAGACTTTTATTGTCTACAAATGAACAAACACAGAACCGTGAATTTAGTGTGTAACTTTTTCATTTGTTAAGAAGCAATGCAAATTCATTGAAAGTGAAAAAGCAATGTGTCTTCCCATCCATTAGAATGCTATAAAATAACATATTATGATGATGGTGGCAAAATTTTATTTTTTTTCCTTATAGTTAATGCAAAAATTGTATTATCTTACATACTCAGAGATGCCTCTATTATTTTTTTTTTGTATGGATGATGAGTTATGCTAAGCTATCCCCACTGTCACACTGGATCTCCTTGTGAACAACTTCCAGCATTTGCACTTTGGCTAAAAGAAACTCAGGCTAATGCAGGTTTCTTGACTTAAAAAACCTTGAAAAGTACAAAGAATGAGACAATCACTCCACACAAGCAAATTCTAAGTGGAAGAGAGAATAGCAAGTATGAATGTGTGTGTATAATATGCATATCTATAATGTATAATATATTTTATGTATACAGAATGTACTATAATCTGTATATATGTATGAATATATTCACACACGTACAGAATAAATATAAAACATATGCAAATATACACACAATAGTTCAATACAGGGCAGGGCACTAGCAGTTGGGAAGAATAAGAAAAGCTTCCTGTGGAAGATGGCACTTAAACTGTGTCTTTAAGGAAGGGAAGGACTCTGGAATCTAAAGGGAGGGAACTAGGAATTCCAAACATGGGGGAATGTCCATTAGAAAAGCATGGAGACTTAAGATGGAATGCTGTATTTCAGGAATAGATAATGCCCAGGAAAGAACCGCAAACACTTCATGGAATTTCTGAATCTTCTTTTCTAT
This sequence comes from Notamacropus eugenii, assembly GCF_028372415.1. NCBI lineage: Eukaryota > Metazoa > Chordata > Mammalia > Diprotodontia > Macropodidae > Notamacropus > Notamacropus eugenii. The sequence continues at coordinate 451,184,279 of NC_092875.1, forward strand.
GCATCCTCCACATTGGTCCTTGAACTGACTAAGTAGCTGATGCTTAGTAAATACTTTTTATCTTGAAAGGAAGAAAAGAAGGTAAGAAGGAAGGCACTTTTTTTGTACTGACTCCCTGATATAACTGAATTTAAAAAGGAATGCCTTTCTTAAAAGAAGTTCTTACTTTCTGGCTCTGAAGGAACATATCTAATATCCATTTTATGATAAATCATCTTTCATTCAGATAAATATATTTCTCCCTCAGTGAAGAATAGTTCATGTTTCATATGGAAGGAATACATTTGTTTCCATGTGTTAATCTTCATGGATCATGGGATTGCAGATTTAGAGCTGGTAAGTACTTAGAGGCCACTGAGTCCAGCATGCTCATTTTTATGAGGATACTGAGATATAGAGAGGTTATGTGGTTTGCCCAGGATCACACTGCTGGTACGTCCTTGAGATGACATTTAAAACCTAGTCTTCCTAACTCCACATATAGTAGTCTCTCCACTGTGCTACTTTCAGTAGTTAGAATCACTCTTATCACTGTCTCCAAAATGTCACAGAACAAACAATTCTTAATACTATACAAAGTTAACCTTCTGGCTTTAAAATATGTTTTGTGTATCTTCATTCCTTCATCATTATATATTAAAAGTGATATTTTTTGCTGGCACAGCCATAACTATATGCAATGTAAAGCAATTTTTAATGACCATGTCTCAAAAACTGCTAAATTATGTAAACTGAAATGCTGGGTGACACTAGTTAGTTAAATTATAATAATATGTGCTTTGAAAGCTGGCCACAATGATTTGTCTATAGCACACCCTTTAATACCCATCACCACATCATTGTAATGGACATCATTGTAAGAGACATTTAAAAATCCAACTCCGTGGCAATCACTCTTCAAGAAAGCTTAATCAAATGATGTAATATTAGAAATTTGCATGTTCCTGTTTCTTTCAAAAAAATCAGTAATTCACTTGGAATTTTATTGGGACCATACATTCGGAATTGGAACGGACCTTTTCGAAACATCATGCCATCCTACTCTTTTATCTTATACTTTACAAAACAGATGCCCAGAGAGATAGTGACTTGCCACAAAGATAGGGAGTGTCAGTATTCTGTTTCAGGTTCTATGATACTAAATGCAGCACACCTTCTTTCATTGCTCCAAATATTTTTAAATCTTTTTTAAAAATTCATTTAATGTCTTGTAATTGACATAGTGTCTACTCATGAAAAATCATTCCATATGTGATAGAACTTTGAGCCCCTCTACCAAGAATTTCACTCTTACCCAAAACATTGGATATAAGAAATTTCTTAAGTGGTATCTGGTTCACCTTGATCCAAGAGTGTATCCTTGGCATACCTCAATATGAATGTTGTGGTACATATCAAAAGATCTAATGGATGCTTAGAAATCTTTGACTAGAACTAAAAATAGCAGGGAGGAAAATGTGGTTACTTAAAACTATAAAAAAATTCATCTTAATTTTGTCTGTTTTAATAGTTAAAAACAAAACCCAAATCTTCTGTTTCAAAGTAAACTACCATTCACTTTAAACTAATAATACCTTTATCTGCCTGACATTTCAGGTGGAATGATTAAATTATGTAGCAGTAGAGAGATCTCAGAAAGCAATGACAGGTGGTACAAACCTACAGTAGGACTTGGGGGGTTAAAAAAAAGTCATTTAAGCTACTGGTTTCAGCTTCACTGTTTTTCTTTTTATTGACATTCTTCTTTGCAGGTTAATATCTATATTTTTAGTGAATTCTTATCTTTACTTTGCTAGACTTCTCATTGAGTTTATCCTGTTGTACACCAAGTTGTAGAGTATTGCTACAGAGAATTGGAATTGGCAAATAGAAAATTAGTGTTGTTTTTCCTGACTGAGTAGGCCAGTCACTGGAAGGCCAGTTCCTCTAAGGAAGCTTGCTTGACAATGTAGCTGTGCACCTGGCTGCACACAATTAGATTAAGTCAGAGAACAAAGCCTCTAAGGACATCACTTCCATCCTTGCATACACAGAAGGCTCCTTGCTCCATTGACCCTGTCACTATATTTTGTTCCATCGACTTTAAGAGTTGAAATCCTAAGGACAGAGACTTGGGGTAAGCCACATGGGTAACTTGTCATTTAGCCCTTGAAAAGTTGCTTATGCTTGCAAACCTTCTGGGTGGTTTTTGTCTATGCTACTATATAATGCAGATAGCACCCAGCCTATAAAAACTGCTGAGGGTGCTGATCTGGAGGATGACTGAGGGAGAAACAAAAGGGTCAAGTTTGAAACTAAATCTACTGGCTCTGTAATTGGTGGTTTGGTGACTGGCTTCCATACCCATACTTTAATGTTCTTTTCTGCTGTCCTTTTTCTTTCAAAGCCTGATTAGTTTGTATTTGGTGACTTTGACATTTAGAGGAACTGTGGAATAACTATGGCCAGAAAGTTAATGGGTACTGCCATCCTGCATCACAGATTTTGATAACTCAGGAAGGGAAAAACAAGAAAGAAGGCAATTATCTAATGGTTTCCTTGGATTGGAGGCATCTTTCTCAAGGATCTCAGACAGTGTTGTTGTTTCCTTTTTTTAATAAAGGATGTCTTGACCTTTGTAAAGTCAGTTTATCCTGCTGCATAAGAAGGATGGTAGCCTCAAAGGAATTAAACTTTTTGAGTGATTCTGTTTTGCTAAAGGGACGGGAAAAGATTTGTCTGGTGATTCATTTCCCCTGTCTTTTCCTCTCTAGAGGCAGCAGCATCACCACTCCTAGAAGGCTTCCCTCACTCCAGTCTGGTAATCATTGTTCAGTCCTTGAAATAGGCATTTCACTAAGACAATGGACTTCCCTTCTTGATGTTTTTGTCTTTCACAGATATGATATGGGTCAAACATCCTTTGTCCTCTCACTTAATAGGTCTTGAAAACCAACAAAAGTCAATGACTCAACCTCTTAATCCTGTAACCAGATGGAGATACGTAGAGTGTACAATAAGTATTAAGTCACACTCAAGTAACAAGTCAAGCAAAGGCACGTAAGAATGTGAAAGAAAAAAGATATCCCTCTTTCCCTGGCATTGTCCTGAAAATGACTGGTTCACATTTTTATGGAACTTATACATTAAAAAAAAATTGGAAGGTCATATTTGTGTAAGAATGTACCTATAATTAATCTGGCACAGGGTAATCATTTGTTTGCAATGTGGTTTGGATTCAGGTTAGATTGAATGAATACTAACCATAGGCAGGACTTTGTGCTGAGTTCATAAGTTTCTCTTTTGATTTAGAGTTCATACATTTTTGCTAGCTAACTGTAATTGGACTTGGTAAGATAGTAAGAAGTGTCATACCTGATTTCCAGTCTTTGTCATACCCATCCTCTGAAGAGAGAGAGAGAAAGAACAGTAAAATGAATTTATTTAGTCATGGAAGGATGGGGATAGGGTAAAAATTACTCTGTGTATGCAAGTGTGTGTGTGGTATGGGAGAAAGAGTTGCAAAGATGGAACTTAAAAAAGGTATACTAGATTATAAAGATCACATTTGGAAATGAATGTACCCTCCAGCACAGACCCCTCAATTTATGGATGAAGGAACTGAGACCCCATTTAGTAATGTTCCCAGCGTCACAAAGGTGTTTAAATATCAGTGCTAGGATTTGAATATAGAACTTCTGAATCCAAATTCTAGCACTTTTCCCACTGTTCCATGTTTTTGAAGAAGAAAAGTGTTAGGATGCAGACTCTGGTGGGGTTTGTCATAAAGGAGGATGAGAATCATTTCTCCTTCACCTTGAAATGTCACTCAGTAAATGTTCATTTTTTGTCTTCTTTAACGTTTAACTTTGAACAACCATATAACTATGTAACCAAATCATTTCCCTTTGTAACTATTGACATTTAAGTTAGTTTATTTCAACAACTGAAGTATTAGAACAATTTATCAATCACCCCCTAAATCTTCATTAGAATTTCATTCTCATTTACTTTTCCTCTTACAAAGATGATCTGCAGTGTGTGCTCCATTCTTTGGGATTTGGTTCTTTTGCTTGACATTATTTCATCAGTTCTTTGTTCAGTTCCTACTTGTTGGCCTTAATCACATTATGATTTTTCATCACGTCAATGTATTTCAATTAGTGCAACCATTCCCCTATTGATGGACATTGAGATTGGTTCTAGTAGTGATGTTAATTTGGAGGAAGGGGGAGGTAGAGGTGAAAGGCAGGATCAGAACTTATGCATAATGCTGCTATAAAAATCTTTGCACAGAATAAATATTTGTTGAAGAAGTGATTGGAAAGGCCTCAAAATATTTGAAATTCAGCTTATATAAAGCTTATTCAAAATTCATGGTTTTATTACTTTTTTAAATAGTGTTGACAGTGTTTTCCCAGTCTTCCCAGTGAACAGAAACACCAGATTCTGTAGCAATTTAGAGAAAGACCTGTGTGAATAAATTGAATTGATGAGGCATACTTGGTGTCTGAAAAACAGGGGTTGAAGTTGGCTAGATGATACTGAGAAATGCAATGACTCGTGGGATGGAATGGCTCCTGGGTATATATGATTCATGGTTGGTCAGCAAAGAAGATGAATGTATACCTTTATTCATTCCATGTTATCTTCTCTATTTCACTAATAAAGCTGGAAGGACTTAAATAGATCCTACGTGTACCACTGTTTTGGCATGTGAGTTGGAAGAAAGAATTATGATGTGAGCCTTTAGTACTCACAGAAACAAGAGCAATCGTGTAGTTTTTTGGATTCTTTCTAAAGAGCATCTCATCATAAAGGGAAAGTGAATAGATTGGATGTAGATATCTCCATGGTGAGAGTTAAGAACGGTAAGAGAAGAGAAAAAATAAAGAAAACATAGAAATGGAATGATACATAAGATAATAGTGAACATTAGTCTGGAATAGAAAAGTTGAGGGGATATGGAAAGAACAGATAATTGAAGACTTGAATTAGGTAAAGGGGAAATAGGCCATTGACTAGATAAAAAAATAATTAAACACTGCTATGAAGAAAATAAAGCTGGTTAAGAGACCTGAAGACCAAACCATTAAAGGATTGGTTGAAGGAAGCGGGAATGTGTTCCATGAAGAAAACTAAACTTGGGGGAATTAGGCTGGAGTGAGTGAAAAACAGCACAATATATGTTTGCAAGTATATGAACCATGAGTTTCGTTTAATTTATTGTTTATTTTTTCTCTGTTAAGAAGCATTTATTTTATCTCCCTCACACAGGATTAATATTTCAAATGAGGATTAGACCTATTTGCCTTGGCTCCAGAGGGGATGACCAGCAACCATGAACGGGATTCTGACACAGAGAAGTGAGGGGGAGAAGGAGAAGCAGAGATCAATTCAAGAAGTTTTCCCAAATATTCTAATGAGATTGTAGGACATCCATAGGTCATTATTTGGAGGCAAATGGTGAGTACATGGTCATAGAAAGTAAGGCTCATTTGTTAGTAGTTCTTAATTCTTTAGGTCTGTTTCAGTCTGTTCCTCTGTTGAATTGTTAATAATCTGTTAACAAACTTTTAAATGTAACGGAGAAGTTCAATAATTAAAGAAATCTCACGGGAAATCCAAAATTACTTTGTAATAGAAATAATCTAAATCTGAGGTTTTTATATGGTTAGTTTGGATTTTCAGATTGCTTTGCTTTAGATAGGAAATGTGTCTAACTGCAGTCCAAATAAGATACACTAGACATGATAAAGCATTCATTAAAGCAACTATGAACTATGTGGAGTTTGCAGAAACACTGCTACTCCTATCATGGCTACAGGAGAATAAGCCTCTTGTTTACAGAATTGACAGTACTACTATTCTTATAGAAAACAAAGTGTGCTTAATAATTTAAAATGGTTTACCAAGATGAATGAGAAGACTTAATATATATTTTATTTTATTGGAGCATCATAATGTATTTGAGAGTGTTGGGTAAAGAAAACTGGGTTCAGATTTGACCTCCAAAGCTATGTAATTGCAGTCAAGTCCCTTAACTATCCAGCCTCATTTTTATCAGGTGTAAAATGGTGATCATTCACAAGAGTGTATACTGACCTGGAAAGGCTTTAAGAATAGACTTGGTACCCAGATAAGATTACACATTGTCTGGGGGAAGGAGGGAAAAAGGAGGGAGAAAGAAGGGATAAAGGAGGGGGGAGGAAGTGAGAGAAAATCTAAGATTTATGGAAGTGATTGTAGAAAACTAAAAACAAACAAATTATTTAATTTAAAAAAAGAAAAAAAAAGAGTAGACTTGGTGGTGGCCTGCATGTCTGTTGTCCTTGGACTAGCTGGGCTAGGTATGAAGACTCATCAGATTGGCTCTGAGATGATAAATTTTCCTGACTTACTAATTTAGTACTTAGCAAGCACCAACTAAAATGAACGTTTCCATAAAGACTATAGAATGGAAGGAGAGGGTTGTCATGAAACTGCAAATCTCTATTATGTCAAAATTCCTTCGATATCATACTTCTTCAAAATCATTGTGATTTGTAACAGGGGAGGGAGTATTCATATCAATGAAACAACAAATTCACAAAGAAATTAATTACCAGAAGTACTAACACCACAGGGTTGTTTTAAGGGTCACATGGGATAATATATGTGAAGTACATTGTAAACTTTAAAGCACTCTATTAATATCAAGTATTAAGATTAATTTATTTCCATTGATGGACTATACAAATGCCTCATGGTGGCACAAAACAGACCCTGAGTTAACTGAGATTATGCCAGCAGACCACAAGATCTGGCAAAACCTCTCATGCTGTTGAGGCTTCCAGTACCAACATGGCAGCAAACTGAGTGTTTTATTTTCCAAGGCCTGGTCTATTTCTATTTGGGGAAATTGATCTTCTGAGTTAAAAGTGGTAATGAATATTATAAGACCATAATAATTTATGGAGACTATGTACCGGAACGTAGAGATGTTATAATATTTTATCTGGGGACGGAGTGACCTATTCTGATAAAATAATCTCTTCAAGTATGTAAATAAGTCAAATTTAGTGGTAACATAAAGTGTTTAATAATGACTTTCAAAATTAAGAAACAGAACAGATTTATTGCTCATTAGCTACATAGGTAGTTGTAAATTAACGCTATCTTCTGAAATTTTCCTCTTTCCTCTCTTTGAAGGTACAAACCATGTAGTTATCTGTCTCAACGAACAATTAGCACTTATTAAGCACCTCCTATGTGGTAATGTCACAAAGACAACAGTGAAACATCCCAGGCCTTAAGTAGCTTACATTCCACCATTTACTGATTCAAATATCATTCCTCCTCTACTGATCCCCTAGGAAGTTTTCACGTCAAGGTCTCAACACTGCAGTTCACTTAAGACTTAATTTAGACAGTGAGAATCTAATAAAATACCTTTAAACTTCCTTATATTGAACTGGTAAGAGATTTTAGAAGTAAAAATAAGACTACAGTGGCACTCAGAGAGGCTCAGGAAAGCTTGGAAGTTTATTTAAACTTGGATAAGCACTCAAAATTTGGAATGTTTGACTTAGGAGAGTTGAACATGGTTCAGGTAATGTTTTCTTAAAGTTTAACTTAGATGCCTGCTCTTTCGTCCTTTGTGATATGAAAGAGTCCCAGTTCTGAGCCTCATTACCTCAGGGAGTAACCTTTTCTTTCTTCTAGGTTTCAACTTGACAGACACCACTTTTCTGAGTTGCTTCACTTCTGGGCCCTAAGGTGCTACTGCATTTAGATTTTGCCAGAAAGTAAAGAAGAAAGAGAAAATTTGAAAGAATTCCCCTTCTGAACCCATTTATGCCTTCAAAAAACATACAGGCTTAGTTTGAAAAATCATATAAAGCTTTCTTGTGACTGCTGTACCTGGACATACTCATCCCTCATTTTTCCCTTAAAATACAAAAAAGCCCAACAAATAAATGATTTATAGACTTTCACCTTGTAGTTCTTATTGTGTGAAGTGATTCAGTTCTCATGTTGATGAGGTAGGCACATGTTAGAAGAATGGTGGGTAGGGATAGGGATTTATGGGTTCTGCTTTTTTATTTTCTTAAAAAGCTTCTTTCTCAAGTTACTGTATTGCATTACTATTATTATTGCTTGGCAGTTCTGAAGCATGGACCACACACATCATATGCCTAAAAATAATAATTCAGCCTGTCTGGGTATTATTAAGGTCTGCTCTTCTAACAACAGACTCAGAATGTCCTTACAAGGAAAGAACAAAAGTTCTCATCTGTGACAATAGGGGACCTTCACACACCAAAAAAGCTCAACCTGTTCCTGAGAAGCCGTTGCAGGCTAAGAGTCAGGTGGCTCCAGTAGTAGGCAGATGCATTTCAAGGAAAGTCCCAGAGAATGAGAGTGTATAGGAATTGAGGCTATAGGAATATTTCTCACCCAAGTGATGCTTGGACCACCCACTTTCCCAAGTATAGCTTTCTGCAGAAATAGGGGGAGCAGGGCTTCTAAATCAAAATAGCTCTAGGAGAACGTGTCTTTAAGGGAGTGGGTGATGACGCATTCTATCTTTCTCTTGAGAAGACATTTGAGAATGAGGAGGAAACCCACCTAGTTTCAAGAGAGGAGCAGGTTGGAGTTTCACTATGACACCACTGAAAAACTCCACAGGTGCAGGTGACCAAACACAATGGTTTTGGAGTTTTCTTTCTTACTCATCATTGTCTTTCAAAGCAAAGATTTTTAATTCGAATTTTGATTATTCTGAAAATTAGGGTAAACAGAGTGAAGGAGCTAACTATTTGTGAAAACTGTCTGAAGATGATGTTGGTCAGTTGTTTATCAGTCTGTCTTATTCTTTGTGACCCTGTTTGGGGTTTTCTCAACAAAGGTGTTGGAGAGATTTGCTATTCCCTTTTCCAGCTTGTTTAACAAATGAGGGAACTGAGGCAAATAGGGTGAAGTGGCTTGTCCAGAGTCACATAGCTAGTAAGAGTCTGAGGCCAAATTTGAAGTCAGGATGAGTCTTCCTGACTCCACTGTGCCACCATCATAAAATCTTAAGAGTTAGGGGTGACCTCAGAGCTATCTCATCCAACCCATATCTCAACTATAAATCCCATCTACAATATTTTCAACCACAACAACAATCTATCTTTTCCTTCATGACCTGCAAAGATAGAGAACTCACTGTCTTCCAAGGTGGACCATTCTACTCTCAGACAACTATACTTGTTAGTAATTTTCTATTTATATCAAATTCTGCCTCCCTGTAACTTCTACCCATTGTTCTGTGTACTGGAGCCAAAAAAAAGAATAATTCTAACATAATTAGCTTCTTGTTTTCTAAAGAAGTCTACCTTGCCTGACCCATCTACCCTCAAACCTTCACTTCTGTAGGTTAAATGCATTACATGTTCATATTGCATGATATCTCCCTGATCAATTCTGTGGCTATATTTTTAGAAGGATACACACAGACACACACACACACGGAGGTCTCTCTCCGTATGTGTATGTGTGTATATAATGTATACATCCCATCTGTGTACATATGTATATGATGTATATGTATGTATATAATGTGTGTATATCTATCTGTGTATATAATGTATATGTGTATATATATGTGTATATGTGTGTGAATGTGTGTGTGTGTGTGTATGAGTAACAGGCAACTAAGATGGAGAAGGACCTAAGATTACTATATATGATAACCAGTGGAAGGAACTAGGCATGCTTAGCCAGAAGAAAAGACTCAGGATTCCAGAACAGTTGGCATTTACATGGTGCATTAACATTCACAAACACTTTACGTGTCATTTTTAAAAATCCTCACAACAACACTGCTTGTGTAGATGCTACTAATATCACCATTTAACAGATGAGGAAACTAAGGCTGAGTGACTTGCCTAAGGTCACACTTAGAAAGCGTCTGTGGTAGGATTTGAACAGGTCTTCTTGACCAGTGCTCTGTCCACTTCATAGTCTAGTTTGAACATGAAAGTTGTGTTCAATCATTCAAGGGTTTATCATATGGAGAAAGAATAGATTTCTGCCACTTGGTTTTAAAAGACAAGACTAGAAAGAATGAATAAAAATTGTAGAGCAACATTTTAGCTTGAAATGAAGAAGACTTCTTACTAATTAGAATTACATAAAAATTGTTTGGGTTTCCTTAATATGGAGTGGGTACTCTTTGAGCGAGTTCTTTGAGGATAGACTAGATCAGAAGTGTCAGATTCAAATAGAAATGGGCTGCATTTTGACTTAGAAAACTACAAATTAATTTTATCTATGTTGTAGTCACTATTTTATTGATGTTTATTAAACATTTCCCTCTTATATTTTAATCTGATTTGGGCAAAGCTTGAGATTTGCCCCTCATATGTTGCTAGTTGCATATAATTTGGAGGAAACTCTTTATTAGTTTGTAGTAGATGATTATACTAGTTGGTTCTTGAAGAAAGAAGAAAAGAAATGAGCATTTATGAAGAGCCTACTCTGTGTCAGGCATTGTATCAAGTAAGTGATGTGCATTTATTATCTTTTGTGATCCTCAAAATAACATTGGGAAATAGGTGCCGTTATTATCTCCGTTTTACAGTTGAAGAAAGTGGTGTAGGTGGAAATGATGTTACTTATCCGGTCATACACCTAGTATGTTTCTGAGGCCAATTTGTATTGAGATCTGCCCAACTCCAGGTCCATCACTCATTCCCTTTGTCTCTGCCTATCTGCCTCTTCCAACTCGGAAGTTCAAACAGAGTCTTTGACTGCTGTTGTCATCCTATATGGATATACTGCAGACAGTCAATATCTCTTGGAAAGACTAATATGATAACTGGATGTAAAATTATGTTGCTGTTAACTTGTTGATTATTCATGTCCAACTATTTATGATCCTATTTGGAGTTTTCTTGGCAAAGATATTACAGTGGTTTGCCATTTCCTTCTTCAGCTCATTTCATAGATGAGAAAATGGAGGCAAAAAGAATTAAATGACTTGCCATTTAGTAAATGTTTGATGCTGGATTTGAACTCAAGTGTGCTTGACTCCATGGCTGGCACTCTATCCACTGCACCACCTATTTGCCCTCAACATGGAAAACTCTAAATGTCATAAAACCGAGGCAGAAAACAGAAGGACTGTTAACTCCCTCACTCTGGTCCCTGTCCTTCTTTCTTTTAATATAACCTAAGTTTATCCAATTAAATATGCACTTTTAAATCATCTGTGTTGGATATAAAATACAGATAGATCAATCAATTATTTAACATTTATTAAATACCTGCCAGTTACTGCCCTAAGTGCTGGGGATAGCAATAGAAGCAAAAGACCATCCCTGACCTCAAGGAGCTTACAATCTAATGGATTGTAATCTAACCATTCTGAGATCAGATAGACTCTGCTTCCAAGGAACTGATAGTTTAATAAGGTTGGGGGAGGAAGAGGGAGGTAGGGCAAACCAGTATACATGAGGCAGAATATAAATGTAAAGGTGAAGTGGTATAGTGTTGAATGAAATGGTTGAGGTGATCAATCAAAGCTTCCTGGAGAAGGTAGCTCCTGAAGGAAGAAAGGAATTCTAACCACTGGAGATGGAAGAGATGGTGGTAGGGTAGAATGAAAGAATTTTCTAAGTATGTATAAAATAATTGTAACTCTTTTGGCTTCCCAATCATGCTGGTGACTCCTACAGGGCATGTGCTTTTCTAGAACACTTGGGGCTTTTTCACATGTACTAGTCACGCCTAGTTCTATTCTTGTACAATATATTTTTGAAATGCAAGTTCAGGGATTAACATTAAATTCTACCTTGCTACCTCTAGCTATTATATTGTTCTAATTAACTGACTTCTAACTTCTATTCTAATTGGTTAGGACTTTTTGGATGACATTTCTGTTATTCAGAATTGTCCCTTCCAGTTCTGTGCCCTCTTCAAATTTAGTGAACATACCTGCCATTTTTCTTCCAACCAAGTCATTGATAAAATATTGAACAGAATAAGGTGAAAGAGGGCTATGGAACTCTACTAGAGATTTCCTTACAAGTCAGTATCAATCTCTCATCAATACTGAATTTGGTCAAATGACTGGTTGTCAACCAGCTGAGCTATAGTATCATCTAGTGATATTTCTATCCTGTTAAAAGCAGATGTTAGTCAAAGGCCTTTATGCAATCCAGATGCAGGATGTCTATGGAATTCCCCTGTTGTCAAGTAACCAAAAAAGGAAATGAAGTTAGTCTGGCATGATTTTCATAATGAACTCATCTTGGCTTTTAGTGACCATGTCTTAGAATCCAAATAATCTAGGAATTAGGGAAGGAGCCAGGATGACAATTAGAAAACAGACAGAATGGAAGTGTCAAGATGTAGAAGCAGAATGATCAGCGTGTAGATGGATAGTAATAGAAACACCAAAGCACAAATCTAAAATTACACTGGAAACCAAAGAAAGAGTTTGAAGTATATAAAATACAAATAATTATGAAGGGGATGGAAGGCTGCCCATGTGAAACATAGACCATTTTGCAGTGGTCTGGGGCATCCTGGACGTGATCCTCCCTTGTACATTAAGGTTTCATTGGAATTCAGTGACTAGATAAGCAGAATGCAATATGATAGAAAAGTAAGGACAAATACATTCCATAGAATTTAGAAGTGCTTCAAAATACTTTTTCTACATTTAACTCCTTATATCTTGCAATACCTCTCAGGACCACCTGCTCTAAATTCACATAATCTTATATTAAAAGATATGTACATATATATACATGCATACTATATATAGACATATATGAGTGTTTCAACCTGTAATTCTGTAATTCAATAAGGTAGAATAACTGCTTAAAAATCTTATTTTAATTATGTCCAAGAGAAAGCAGAGCCACAATGACAGAGAGAAGCCAGGAAGTTACTTGAGCTCTCCCCAGTTTCCCTTGGAAACATTAAATCAAGTCTCTAAATGGATTCTGGAGTGATAAAACTTGAAAAAAGATGGAGTGAAACAATTTTCCAACTTTAGATAACTTAAAACAACTTTGGAAAGTCTCACTTGGGTAAAATGGGACCACAGAACAGCACAGAAGGTGTCTGGGCAAACTAGTGGCAGGCTTTTAGCCATAGCACAGATGAGTAATATAGGTCCCTTGGTCCTGGCTCAGCAGACTAGTGGCAAAGCAGGCCAGCTTTGAGGTCTCCAACCACAGAACAGAAGGCAAACTAACAGCCCTAGAACCCTAGGACAACAGGCATGGATATGCTGGACTATGACAGCTCAGGGGGCAAGTCATGAACCCTGGAAGCCCCTGGCACAGAAAATCAGTGACCAGGCCCTTGGACCTCAATGCAAGCAAGAAGCTTGGGACAATGTTCCCAGTCTCCCAGGAATAGGGCTCAATTTTAAAAATCATGAAATAAATTAAAAATGAGCAAAAAACCCCCCAGAAAAGCCCCCTGACCATAGAGAACTACTATTGCAACAAAGGAGGCCAAAACACGAACTCAAAAGAGGACAGCAATGTCAAAATGTCTATGTGTGAAATCTCAGATGAGGAGTATGAATTGATCTGAAGCCCCCAAAAAACCTTCTTGGAAGAGTTTAAAAAAGGATTTTAAAAGTCAAATAATAGGTAGAAGAAAAATTGGAAAAAGAATTGAGAGTTATGCAAGAGTTAACAACTTAGAAAAGGAAAGACAAAAGTTGGCTGAATAAAACAACTTTTTAAAAAGTAGAATTGGCCAAATTGAAAAGTAGGTACAAAAGCTAGCTGAAGAAAATAATTCTTCAAAAATTACAATTGGGCAAGTGGAAGCTAATGACTCTGTGAGATCAAGTGTCAGTCAAGCAAAATCAAAATATGAAAAAAATGGAAAAAAATGGAAACCCCCCTCCCCCACAAACAATTGACCTGGAAAACAGACCCAGGAAACATAATTCAAGAATTATTAAACTAGAGGAAAGACATGATAAAATAAAGAAAAAGAATAAAGGAGCCAGTGCCTTTCAAGAAATCATACAGGAAAACTCCACTTAAATCCAAGGCCAGAGGGTAAAATCATTATTGAAAGAATCCACTGATCACCTCCTAAAAGAGGCCCTAAAATGAAAACTCTAAGAAATATTGTAGTCAAATTCTAGAATTATCAAGTTCAGGAGAAAATACTGTAAGCAACCAGAGAGAAATGACTCAGATATCAAGAAACCCCAATCAGGATTACTAAGGATTTAGCAGCTTCTACAGTAAAGAATCAGAGGGCTTGGAATATCATATTCCAGAAAGCAAAAGAGCTGGAATTACAACTATCCAGCAAAATTGAGTATAATCTTTCAGGAGAAAAGATGGACAGAGAGGAAGGGGGAGAAGTAAGAAGAAGGACTGAGTATTTTGTATTTTATATTTTTAATTGTCATAATTTCAGCTAAATAATCAATGGGATGGAAAATTTTTGTTGTTTAGTAATTTTCAGTATTGTTCAATTCTCCATGACCTCTTGTGAAGTTTTCTTGGTAAAGATGCTAGAGTAATTTGCCATTTCTTTCTCTAGCATTTTACAGATGAGGAAATTGAGGCAAACAAGGTTAAGTGACTTACCCAGTGTCACATAGCTAATAAGTGAACATGGCTATATCTGAACTCATGTCTTTATGACTTCCTGAATCCATGCCCAAAATTCTATCCATAGTGCTACCTAGATGCTCAATGGAAAAACTGAAAGGAATAAGAAAGATAGTGACTCCATTATACTGAGGGACTAAAGGCTCTCAGTAGCAAGTAATGAATAGTCTGCAACATCCAACCTGTAAGTATCACTTTCACTTCCACAAATTCATTGGACTTTAAAGTTGAATAGTATCTCAGTATTCTCATAACCTAAGCCAAATACGGAAGGAACCTCTGTTATAGTTCACCAAATAACCCAATCTCCAATGAAAAGGAATGCGGTGCTTTGAAAGTAGTACTCTAAGCAGATGATTTCACAGTGTCAATTATTAGAGAGATTTTCCTGACATGGAGTTTGTGCTAGACACTTTGCAATGTATACTCACAGTTCCTGGCTCTGCCTCTGGGGACCCATCTTGGGTTGTGACCCAAAGTCAAAGAAATACTGAAGAGGTTGTGAGTGGAAAAAGTTTAAGAAGCCCTGTATGATTTTTCTTCAGATCTTGACCACAGTTATATTTTCCCCAAATCTTTTTTTTCTCTAGGGTAAGCACCCCAATGGATTTTTTTTCTATTGATTCTTACACGATAGGGACTTACAGTTATTTATATTTTATTGTCATTTTTTGGACACTCTCCAGTTTTCCAATGATCTTCCTAAACTGTGCTTCAAAGAACTGAATGCAATGGCCTTAATATGGTCAGATGAGGGTAGAGTATAGCAAAAATATCGTCTCCTCATTGATGGGAGTTATGTCTCTTCCCAATAAAAAATACATGCTTGTTTTTCTGTTTGTTTGCTCTTAAACCACAAATAATTGTGTATAATTATTGCCGTTACAAAGAAGCATGTTTTCAAAGAAGAGAGATGAAATTCCCCACATTCCTATGTGCTATATTGCCTGTACCATCAGATTTTTACAATGCTGTTTCTCTGTTCTTTTATTTTTTCTGTTAAAATATTTGTTATTGAGGACAAAGCCAAGAGGGTGGAGTAACAGCATGGATTTGCTAGTACTCTCCCCACAAACCTAGCCAAATACCTGGACAAATGACTTTAAACAAATTCTAGAGCTGCAGAACCCACAGAATGACAGAGTGAAGCAAATCTCCAGCCCAAAACAGCTTGGAAGGTTGCCTGGAAGTGTCTATCGTGCCATGCTGGTAGCAGAGCACAGCTCAGAATGGGACACACTGGCACAGATAGGGCCTGAGCAGGCCTTGGGGGGACTGGATCTTGGGCACGTGTATTGATTTCCAGACTTTACAACCATAAAATGGCAAGGACAAGTTGGAAGGTTAGTGGAAAAAACTTGTGGGACCTGTGTGAGAGTAGAATAGTCAGGCCCCAGCCCAAGGGTGACAGAGGGGGTGGAGGAGGAGCCTGCAGCAGCAGGGGCAGGGACAACAGCAACTGTGACTGCTTCTGGAGCTCCAGGCCCACAGATCGTGGTGAGATCGAGTGGCAGACAGTACACTCACCAACCCCACTTGAAGCAGAAAGCTACTTTGACAAAGAGTTCAAAAGTCAAGTAAATGGCTGGGGAAATGAGCAAAAACTAGAAAAAGAATCAGACTGCAGAATCTGGCTTTGGTGACAAAGAAGACCAATGTATACAAACAGAAGACAACCAATTCAAAGCTCCTACATCCAAAGCCTCCAAGAAAAATATGAATTGGTCATAGGTCATAGAAGAGCTCGAAAAAGATTTTGAAAATCAAGTAAGAGGAGTAGATCAAAAATGGATAAGAGAATTGAGAGTGATACAAAAAAATCATGAAAAATGACTCAACTGCTTACTAAAGGAGAACCCCCAAAATACTGAAGAAAATAACACTTTAAAAATACCCTAATCCCCCAAATGACCAAAGAGATCCAAAAAGCCAATGAGTAGAACAATGCTCTAAAAAGCACAATTGGGCGGAAGGAAAAGGACATCCAAAAGTTCAATGAAGAAAATAATTCCTTAAAGATTAAAATGGAGCAGATGGAAGCTAATGACTTTATGAAAAATCAAGAAATGATAAAACAAAGCCAAAGGAATGAAAAAATAGCAGATAATGTGAAAAATCTTTTTGGAAAAACAAGTGACCAGGAAAATAATCCAGGAGAGACAATTTAAAAATTATTAGACTACCTGAAAGCCATGATCAGAAAAGGAGCCTAGGTTTCATCTTTCATGAAATTATCAAGGAAAACTTCCCTGATATTCCAGAACCAGAGGGCAAAATAGATATTGAAAGAATCCACTGATAACCTCCTAAAAGAGATCCCCAAAGGAAAACTAGGAATATTGTAGCCAAATCTCTCAGATCAAGGAGAAAATATTGCAAGTTACCAGAAAAAAACCAATTCAAATATTGTAGAAATACAATCAGGATAATACAAGATCTGGCAGGGATTTGCTGGGCTTGAAATATGATATTCCAGAAGTCAAAGGAACTAAGATTAAAACCAAGAATCACCTATACCCAGCAAAACTGATAGTATTTTATCAGTATAATACCTCAGGGGGAAAAATGGTTATTCAGTGAAATAGAGGACTCTCAACCATTCTTGATGAAAAGAGCTGAATAAAAAATTTGACTTTCAAACCCAAGAATCAAGAGAAGCATCACAAAGTAAAGTGGAAAGAGAAATCATAAGGGGCTTCCTAAAGTTGAACTCTACATTCCTACATGGAAAGATCATATTTGTAACTTTTGAGACTTTTCTCGGTATTAGGGCAGTTGGAGGGATTATGTACATATAGACAGAGGGCATAGGGTAATTTGAATAGATAGGGATGATATCTAAAAAAATGAAATTAAGGGATGACAGAGGAATATATTGGGAGGAGAAAGAGAGAAAAAGAGTGAGGCAAATTATTTCACATAAAAGTGACAAGGGAAAGCTTTTTCCATGGAGGGGAAGAGGGGGGAAGTGAGAGTGAAAGAGGGAACCTTACTCTCATTGCATTTGGCTTGAGAAGGGAGTAACATGAACACTCAATTTGCTATGATAATTGATCTTACACTACAGGAAAGTAGAGAGGAAGGGGATGAGTCAGGGGGTAAGGAGGGTGATAGAAAGAAGGGCAAAGAGGAGGAGGGTGTAATTAGAAGTAAACACTTTTAAGAAGGGATAGGGTCAAAAGAAAGAACAGAATAAATGGGGGGTGGGATAGGATGGAGGGAAATATAGTTAGACTTTCACAATATGACTGTTATAGAAGTGTTTTGCATAACTACACATTTATAACCTATATTGAATTGTTGCCTTCTCAGTGGGGATGGGGAGGAGGTAGGAAGGGAGAGTAGTTGGAACTCAAAATTTTAAAACTGAATATTAAAAATTGTTCTTACATGCAACTGAGAAATAAGATATACAGGCAATGGGGTACAGAAATCTATCTTGCCTTACAAGAAAATAGAGGGGATGGAGATAAGAGAAGGGAAGGGTATGATAGAAGGGAGGGAAGATTGGGAGAAGGAGTAATCAGAATGCATGCTGTCTTGGGGTGGGCAGAGGGGAGAGATGGGGAGAAAATTTGGAACTCAAAATGTTGTGAAAGTTTCTGTTGAAAACTAAAAATAAATGAATAAATTAAAAAAAACACAAAATGTTTGTTATTTGGTATAATTGAGGGAGGTGTGGTAATAAGTGTGATCCAATTCTTTCTTGACAGAGCCCAGGATTGTGCTAGGCTTTTTAACTGCCACAGCTCACTGTTGACTCATATTACACTTTAGGTTACTAAAACCCCTGTGTGTTCTCCTGAAAACAAAACAAAACAAGCAAACAAAAAACAAACCAAAAAGTGACTTTCTCATCACATCTTCCCCATTTTGGGGATATGAAGTATTTTTTATCCTAAATTAGAAGCTTTACATTTATCCCTATGGAATTTTATTTGTAAGTACACACATATGTATATAGAAGAAAAGATTACTATGTCCGAATGATCAAGAGTTCAAATGCGGGAGAAATAAGCTGCCAACTGCCCAGTCATCTTGGTTTTCATTTGAGGATTAGGCCACAGGAATAGGAGCAGGGCTGGATGCTGGAATTTTAGGTTAAGGAAGAAGACAAAAGAAATATTGTGAACAACAAAATATAAGTAACCAGGAGTTGAGTGGCATTTTGGTGTCCAGGCATTCCAAAATGGAGCATTTTCCCCCCATGTAGATATGAGAATAACTAGGAAATGTAGTCAAAGATAATACTTGAGAGAGGGGCTGACATTTCTAATATGTAGTATATAATTGCCAACTCTTCCTTGAATAAATGATATCAAACCTTGGATATCATCAAACTTGATGGCATTGATGATGCTATCTTAAGAATAAGGGGGATAGATCAGAGTAGTTTCAATAGGGAGCATTCCTTGGCAGTGAGTACCAGACAGCAAGAATGGGAAAGCTAAAAATATTGGACAGGTTCGCCTAAAGATGCAGATGCTTCCTATGAGCTGAAGCCTCCTTAATGGAAGTTGAGGATCAGATGTGCATCTTTGAGAAAGTCATTAATTAAGATCTCATCAGAAGTGGGAAAGCAAGACTGTTATAATCCTAGAAATCACAGTGTGAGCCTGACTCTTGAGAGATCTTACCTAAGGTAAGAAATGAGATCAGGATTATATATTAACCGGAGTTATTTCCAGATGTTAAGTAAGCAAAGTAAATAATTTATGTTCAGGGGATGGATGCATCTTCAAAAACTTTTGTTAATTCAAATATTTCTTCAAAAGATATTTTATTGGCTTAATCTATTTTATTGGGATTTGCAATTTCTTGGTAGCTTTATTTTTTTCTCATAAAAGGTCAATTTTAGTTAAAATCAAAATACTGACTTATCAAAATTTATCTTCACTCCTAGTCTGTGAATTTTTGAAGAGACCATTCATCCCTGAGTCAGACTATCACTCAGAAGTATTATCCACTACTCTTAATTGTAGCTATCTACCCTAATGCAATACTCCAAAGTGGGGACAGCCCAGTAAACCAATTCCGCTATATGTAGAGTGAAGCAAATACATGTAACAGTAGAGGTCAAGCGGATGAATTACTACCACTAAGACAAAGGGCATCAGGTTGCTGAAGGAGAATTCCAGGCATCTTTGATTACTCAAGTGAGGCAAAGATGGAGAGCGCAGCAAGAAAAAAGATTTTATTTTAAACTGAAAGGGAAGAGATAAGGGAAATAAACAATTATTTAGCTCACTTTTCCTCTTGCAGTTTATTTTCTAGGTGATGAGAGGTACCTTTTATGAAGAAGTAAGCTGGCTACTTCTCTAAAAAGTCATTCGTTCACCTTCCCCTTCTCCCCTTTACATCATTTGGCTAGCATGTTCATGATTCCATGAGCATCCAGGTATGTTTCCTCCCTGCACATCACTAAAGTTCAAGTCCAGAGAGTGAATCTTGGGTAGGGATGAGGGCTACACTCCCTTGAGTCTGTGCTCAAACATCTGCTTTTGGTCCATGGAATGGAGGCCATTCAGCTCCAATTGTCTTGAAAGAACAGCCAACGTTATTGAAATTTTTCTAAATTACTAGAAAAGGTACTAAACTGTACTGTTGGTATAATTACTCTAAAATATTTAGTATATCAATGCTTCAATGTTTCACTATTTTGTCAATGTGAGCACACCCTACACAAAGACTAACGAATCAGTTACTACCCTGAAGGAGCTTGTATTTTATTGGTGAAGAGGGTAACAAATGTATTTATATACAAAATACATATAGCCAAGGGTATCCTGTGGAACACACATGACTCAATGGAATGGTCATTGCACTGTGCAGAAAATAAATGTGAGGTAATTTTGAGTGAGAGAGTACTAGATTCTAGGTGATTAGGAAAGTCTATGCAGAAGGTGGGTTTGGTGAGAATTTTTAAGGAGCTCTAAAAAATAGTGTTAAAGAGGGAGTATAACAGATAGCCGGTAGAAAGGCTCAGTGATGTTAGAAGCCATGTTGTGTGTGAGAAGTATAAACAAGGTCAATCTTAGAACACTGCATTTTGGAAGGAGAATGATGTACAATAGAGTTGGAAGGGCAGTTTAGAGCTAGATTGAGACAAGCTTTAAAAGTAAAACACAGTAGCTTTTATCTTTGATTTTAGAGGCAACAGGAATTTACTGAACTACAGTTTACTGGGCAGCCTAGTGACATAGCAAGATCTAACTTGATAAAGCTTTATAGGGGATAGATAAGAAGAAGAAGGGACCCAAGGCAGGGAAATCATTTAGGAAGCTATTGTAATGATACAGGCCAAAAGTGATATGGGTGTGAACTAGGAGAGTGGTCTTGTGAATAGAGAAAAGAGGAGAAGGATGTGAGAGATAGAAGTGACAATATTTGAGAACTTATTAGACATGTGACATAAATAAAAGAGAGGAATAATTGATGACACAGAGGTTATAAGCTTGGAGTATCAGTAAGATGATGGTGCTCTCAACAGAAATAGGGAAGTTAGGGAAAGGGATGAGTTAGGGAGATCAGTATCTCTCTATTTTGGACAAATTGAGTTTGGGATACCTGTGAGACATTGTTTGAAATGTCTGCAAGGATGCTAAATGAATATGACTGGAGTTCAGATGAGATTCTGTGCCTGAATATATTAATCTGTGTTTCCTCAACAAAGAGATAATAATTAAACTCAGGTAAACTGATGTTTATTACCAAGTGAGAAAGATCTAAGAATTTTGTCAATGAAGATGCTACAGTGAGGAAGCATGATATGAATGATGAACCAGCAAGTTTGTAGAGAAATCAGAAAAACAGGAGGATCAAGAAACAGCAGTATCACTATAGGGGAGAGACTTTCCAAAAAAAGGGGATGTTTAATAGTTCCAAAGGCTATAGAGAGGTAAAAAATGAGAACTGAGAAAAAGGCATTATATTCAGAGTTAACTTTGGAGAAGTCAGTTTTAAGTTAAAAACCAACACAAACAAACAAGAAAACAAAATCAAAAGCCAGAATGCAGAGAGCTTAAAAGTAAGAAGACGTAACACACAGATGAGGAGCATAAACAGCTTTTCCTAGGAGTTTGAATGTGAAATGAAGTAGATACATAAGATAATTAGTGTGATATTAAAATGAGGCCTAAATAAAGCATCTCCTAAATAAAAGGGATTTGGGAGCATTTGGATGCAAAAGGAAAGAAATCAATAAATAAGACAGAATTGAAAAATAGGGAGTGGAAGACTATGGGGTTTATCTGCTAAAGGGAATATGATTAAGGGTACATATTGAGGGGTTGGCTTTGGTTTGGGAAGGGGTCACCTCTGCATCAGCGACTGCAGTAAGAAGATGATGATGTCAAAGAGTTTTGAGATGTAAAGAAAAGAAGTGAGAATGACAGATAGTCTTCATTTTCTCAGTAAAGCAAGAAACTGGGTCATCAACCGAGAGGGTGGGGGAGGAAATGGTATGAGAAGCTTGAGGAGAGCAAAAAGGGTTTGGAATAGCCTCTGTGGGGAGTAGGATAGAGAATCATTACGAGAAGACTAAAGAGATTGCCTTGCTGCAACAAGGGCCCAGGTGGGATTAGGTAACATAAATTTATAGGGAACACAGTTAACTCATTTTTCTGATTTATTCCAACTCAACTCAACAGCATATAAATAGGAATGAAGAAGACAGATGTTAGAAGAAAGAAAAGATTGGTATTTGGCAGAGGTTAAAACTTCAATAGGATAAGAAAAGAAGAGAAGAGATAAGAAAAGAAAAGAGAAAAGAGGACAGTATTAAATTAAAACTGTAAACTATAGGGTTCCAATGGAGAAGTGAGAAAAGCTAAATTAGTGCAAGGATGATGGCCTCACTGAGTGTTACGAGATAGCGAGATCAAAGTTCATACTGAAAATGCAGAACAGATATGAGTAAGGGATAGGTAAAGAAAGAATAATAGGCAATTTTAGGGATGTGTTTCAGGTTAAAAGATGAGATAAAATAAGGTACTCTCAAGCTTCTGAACAAGTTAACAAAAGAGTTTGTTTGCCTTAACACAGCAAGGATATGGGGCAAGGATATAGAAGCATTTAGAATCTCTGGATGAGGCTCCTCTGATCTCCATCTAGAAATAAATCTAGGCATCAGGGCTAGATTTGGGGACTCCTGTGGTCTTCAGATATGTCTCAAGTCAGAGGGACCCAATTTCCCAAATGTGGGACCTTTTATGCTCTTAAGTGACCAAAAAAAAACAAAAACAAAAACAAAACTGCGTCAAGGGAGGCAAGGGCTAACCCAGTTGCAGGGACAACTTTGTTGCCTTTTAGGAAAAACTAATCCCTGTCATAGATGGGAAAGTGAAGGAATGGGCCTGACCTATGTTATGGGGAATGCTGTCAGTCCTACCACAGGAGGTTATCAGCAAATAAAAGAATTTTTGAGGTTTTGATGTAGAAATGGAACACTATGTGAAGCAGCAAGATTAAAGGTGTGATTGATCCCATAAGTAGTTGAGGTGAAGTGATGAATCAGGTCATGGGGAGTTGAGAAAATTGTTAAAGTATTTGAAAGGACATCCCCCCTCAATGCTGAAGGCAACTATTATAGTATTGAGGAAGCCAGGTAGAGCAGTGATAGTGTGCCAGGCTTGGAGTTAGGAAGACCTAAGTTCAAATTTAGTCTCAGATACTTACTAGCTGTGTGACTCTGTGAAAGTCACTTCCTCTCTGTTTGCCTCAGTTTTCTCTATTGTAAAATGAGCATAATAAGGGCACATATCTCACAGGATTGTCGAAAGGATCAGATGAGATAGTAATTATAAAACACTTAACATAGTGACTGGCACATAGTAAGTGCTGTGTAAATGTGAGCTACTACTATTATTATTAATTGAGCTTGAGGAAGAAGACTAAGCAAATTGTTCAAGCTAAATAGGGTGTGATGAAACAAGTTAATCTTCTCTGTTCTAAACTCTGCTTAGACAGTGTGACACCTAGAATTTATTAAGTACTTACTATGTTCATGCACTGTGTTAACCACTAGGAACAGAAATACAAGGAGGCAAAAAAAGATAATTGTTGCCCTCAAAGAGGTTGAATTTGAATCCAGTAAGAAGGTAATGCATAAAAGGAATCTGAAATGAGTGGGTGGGGTGGGAAGTGTTAGAGGAAGTAGTACTGAGTGTGGCTCAGACAGGAATGAGACATTCCTCTCCTGTGTGCCCTGCTTAAATGGAGCTTCTGGATGGAGTGACCCAATCAGAAGGAGAGGCTGCAGGGGAAGAGAGTACTTGCTTAAATTTTAGTCTAAATTTTTTTTCTCTGTGTAAGGGACTATAGAGAAAAACAGTTTTTGAAAGTACATGCTTAGTGAGGTGGACTGTCAAAGCTGAATGGTAAAGTGCCTTGTAGTCTGACCAGTAGAGTAAGCTGGTAGCAGTGCACTCCTTTCAGTTCACGTCATGAAGTCCAACTCAGGAATAGCCCTTAAAATTGCTGGTTGTCACGTGGACTGATGAGTGAGTCTGCTAAGCTTTGGGGAAAAGAAGCAGAAACACGAGGACCACATGCTTGTTTGTTTGTTTTTTTTCAGATATAGAGAAAACTCCATTCAAAGGAAAAGAAGTAGTCCAGTAATCATAGAAAAACACTAAAATTTTCTAATTTTGGCTGAGGAAAATGAAGATTTCTCATGGAGAGAGATCCTCAGTCAGCAGAGATAAGCACTTGGGGAAACAGGTTTCATTTTCTTCCACTTTCCTCAGTTTGGACAAAATAATTTACTTACTCCATGGGACAAAAACTGGGACTTAACACTGTATTATTACCCCTGGTATGCAGAAGCTTCACTGTCCCACAGTGTAGAGATTTGTAGCCAGCTCTCTCCAGTCCATTCACATTTATGGATTATCCCTAGCCAGTTTTTACGTCCTACTTTCCATTTCTGTAACTTATAATATAACATTTACACTTATTCACTTCGCAACTTTCTCAACCTATAAATTAAAAAAAAATTCTTTAAGATTTTCATGTGAGAGGTATTAGAATACAAATATTTGCATTGCTTTGTTTATATTTCAGCAACTTGCTGTCCTCTGTCTCCATTTATTTATGTATATAGATAAGATACTTGAGGATAGAAGTACAAAAAGTGAAATAATCCCTAATCACAATGAATCTGCATCCTAATGTTGGGCTTGTATCTTAGCATAATGCCTGGCACATAGCAGACATAGCAGACAACATACTTGTTAACTGACTGCTATACAATATGCCTAAAAAGTCTTAATGAAATTTTGAAGTTATTAAAAATGTCATTAAAATCTATAAATTAAACTTTATCAAAACTCTATTTTATATATAACAATTATCCTTTTCCACATGTGTCCCTTGAATAGATGCTCCATATTTGAGATGCTTTTCAGATATGTATTCCCTCAAAACTGTGAATCATGTGACTAACCTTGCTCTCCATTTAAACACTTAGTTCAAAGCAAAGGCATCTAATGAAATGACCCAGTTAAGAAAAGTCTCAGAAGAACAGTCCTTCTTTTTCTTTATACATAGACATCTCTCCATGAATATTGGACACATTCACTCACTATCAACAGGGAAAGTGGATACATGTGGTACTCATGTGTGAAGATAGAAAATGTGTATCCACAGTATATGTGTGGAGGAGTAGCACACATCACTACGTTGTAAGATCACCATGTTTTCTTCCTTAATGTCATCCTGTACTCTCTCTATTTCCTAATGGCTATAGGATCTTTGTTGGGAACCTTGTGCCACTGTCTTTAATGGTAACATGATAAACACTGGTGACTGCTGAGTACAGAAACTTGGCTGAATATTCCTGGGTGCTGTCAGGATTGGACAGTAATACAAGAAGTTCTAGTCCTAGGAATGTTTCATGCCTTTTGGTTTTTTGACTTAAAAGCTTAACTGGGAGAGGAAAGAAAGTGCGAAACTAGTGAAATGAGAATCAAACTTAAAATCCAAACTTTTTTCGTTAGTGCTGCAAGAGCCAAGGATGATCTTGTTCTTAGAAGCAAACAGGAGAGTGAAGCATTCTCCCCTGAGGACTCGATTTGTTATCACTTTCTACATGTTGAGAAAACTAGGCATGATATTTTATTCATCAGCTAACTGGTTCTTGTTTTGCTCCAGTAAATGCTTATCGGGAGTTGAATAGCTATTCCTATGCGAATAGTAAAATCATTTTGAAAGTTCATTTACTTATATAGGGAAGGAAAAGAATAATTTTAAAAGCCTAGAATACTTTGGAGGATTCTAAAAGAGTTTGACCATTGGTAAGTAATAAATTGGATTTCAAAATCAAATTTCTCTGTACACCATCTAAGGAAATAAAAATAAATACTTTACTATTAGTGATTACTTTATATGTAAATCTGAATGATTCATAAAATGAAAAGAAATTTGTGTAGCATTACAAAAGTACATAGGGAGGAAAGCATTTCTTTGAAAACTAGCTTTTAAAAAATAGGTGGAAAGTTTTGAATTCCCAGTAAGAAAATCACTATATTGTTAAAAATTGTTTTGTCCATAAAGTGAAATCTGCCAGTTCATTTCTTTTCCTCTCAGGGACAACTCAGAATATATTATCTCATCACACAGAGTGACAAAAAGCAAACAAACAAAAAATAATTTGCATTCTGTTTTAGTATTATTTAAGAATCAAAGAAAAATAAATTTTAAATCTCAAGGGGAGGTTTATATTATTAACTCTAATTTTAACAATTTGATTCTATTGTTACTCTACTTAGGAAAATATTACTACAAACAAAAAATGAAGTAATGTCTCTTTCTTCCTACTTATTCTCTTAACCAAATACATCTAATCAGTCCCACTGTGAGACTTGTGGGATGCAACAAAATTCTGAAACTATTTGGGAAGTCTATTTCTTAGGTGAGAGAGTACTTCAAGTAATTCAAGACTCTGGAATCTGGAGAGAATGGAAAAAACTGACAAGAAGCTTATATTTATAAATTAATTTAACATTTTAAAAGTGCTGATATTTAAACATTTCAGAAGCCTAATGAAGTAAGGAGTGCAAGTAGTATTAATCCTTTTTTTTTTTTTTTTTTTTTTACAGATCATGAAATAATGTCTCAGAAAGGTGGCATGATTTGCCCAAGATCACACTACTATTAAGTGGCATAGTCAGGATTTGAACCCAGGCTTTGTTAAATTTTAAATCTAGTACCCTTCTCATTACATTACACTGTCTCTTGACAAGTTTATTGATGAAGATTCTGGGGTAACTAAACTTTAGCTTATCCCATAATGCAGATTTACCCAGACAAAATGATCACATTTAGTGGAGACAGCTGAGTTGTGTTTTGCAGTTGAAGGTGACCAAAATGACATCAAAATAGCTGAAGTAACTACAGTGTAAGTCTACAAGTATTAAAAAGTGAATTAACAGTGAATTATCAGGCACCATAATGATTTCTACTACAGTGTCCCTAAAGACAATAAGATAAGATGCAAACAGCAGTGCTATGCAAGTGTAGAGGAGATGCTTATGGTGTCTGGGTTAAAATTTCACAAAGGCTGTCAGTGAGTCACTAGCACAGTAAACACAGTAAACACTCTAATGGGCTGAAGAAGTTCTGTATTAGGGAAGGTCTAAAAAGTACTGGAGTCAGAAGATTCAACCTTTCTAAGGTTAAATCTGGCCTCATACCTTTACTAGCTGTGTGACTATGGGCAAGTCGGTTAACCCCATTTTTCTCAAATTTCTCCTTTATAAAATGAGCTGGAGAAGAAAATGGCCAATTATTCCTGTATCTTTGCCAAGAAAACTCCATAAGGTGTCTTGAAGAGTCAGACATAACAGGAAAATGACACAACACCAACAAAGGTCTGCTTGAGTCTCACATGAAAGTCTGGCATGAATAGTGGAGATCAAACACATAGAGAAATGGGCCTTGTAATACTGTCATTGGAGATGTGGGTGGTGTAGAAATGGGCATCAGAGATATAGAAAGCTTTGGAGTTGGGAGAAGAAGAAAGAAGATAAGCTCCATAAGAGCAAGCATTGTTTGATTTTTGTCTTTGTATTAACAGTGCCCAGTCCATGCTAATCACTGAAATGTTTATGGAACTGGAAAAAAGGGCAGTTCAAAGTACTTTCTGGGATTTCCAGTATCTTATGTGGAGTATGATGAGGAATTCAAGAGCTGTGACAAGTCTGGCTCCCAGAAACCAATATTCTCTAACCTACCATATGGGTATTGAAAGAAAATTTAATCAGGCAGAACACATTATGATTTAATGTTTTAACACTAGCAGCATTAGTTTGATGTGACTTGTATCCCTTTCCTACTGTGTTAAGGAGGCAGAGAGATCAATATTTTACTAGCATTTTTTCTTGAAGAAGTGGGGGAAGATGGTTAATTGTGGGTACAGAGGACATTTACTAGTATAAGGGTAGAGGTCCATCCTCACCATAATTAATCTCAGAAACCACGGGCTTAATTAATCAAAACTAAACTAGGTAGAAATAATTCCTTAAATTTGAAATTGTCACAGGGCCATTGGATCATTGGATGAAAGATGATACCAAAGAGAAAATCTCTTGGGGATGGTTGAAGATTATTATAATTCTTGGGCTATATATAAAACCAGCAGACTAGTGTGGGGCCAATTTCTTGAATGGGAAATGTATTACAAATTTGGGAGTTAAAGATTCTAAACCTGAAAGGGAAGTAATGGGGGGAGGAAGAAAATTATGCCTCCCTCTCTCTTCCTCCTTTCTCCTCATTTACTTATTCCTAGAGAAACTAGACCAATAGGATGCAAAACATCCATCTATGTATAAAGGGGAATATGTGAAGGGAAAACAGAAATTCTCCTGAGAAAAGGTATGTATACAGAAATAGAACTGATTAAGTTATGACTTTGTACACTTTGAAAGTAGAAAGATGTGGAGGTCTCATCATTATCATTATCAATGTCATTGAAGGAGCAGTGGCTGACCATGTGCCTACATTAGGAGATAAGAGAAATATTGAGAATAAAAAGAAAATACTTGCTCTGTGCAGCTTTAGATCTCCACAAGGTTACCAAACATCAGAATCTAGCAGAGAGCTACACCTAAGAAGAACTTCTTATAAACTCTATAAAGGGAGAAAAAGTTAGTAGTAAATAATTTAGTTGTAAATACATCTTTGACACTACCACTTTGCTGTATATTTGAATTCACTCTCCCCAAGGACTTTGCATATGTAGTGGGATACTGTGGCCCTAGTTCAGGAGATTTTTCTATAACAATTGTTCTTAATGAGGTGGATCCAGCATGATGGAGTGAGAGCAAGTACTCACCTAAGCTCTAAGACAAACTCCTTCAGATACCTCTAAAAAGAGAATCTGAGCAAATTTTAGAGTGGCAGAATTCACTAGAAGACAGAGTGTGGCAGATTTCCAACCCAGGACATCTTGGAAGGTCAATGGGAAAGATCTGTGGTATGGGGCTGGAGGAGTGCACAGTGCACAGGCTGTACCAGTGCAGACCACACCATAGCAGAACTGAATAAGAAACCCCAGGCAGTCTGAAGCAGCAGCAGCACTGTGGATTCTCACACTTACCAGCCCATAATGGGAGTCCAGTGGAACTGAGCGAGAGAAAGAAGCGCAGGTAACAGCAACAACTGTGACTGAGAATATTAGCCTGCAGAACAAATGTCTGTAAGTCACATACTTGAACTTCTAGGAGGCAAGATGGCAGAGTGGTCTGTAAATGCCCAACTCCTCCCCTTTTAAAAATTTGAAAATAAAATCACAGAAGAATTTAAAAGGAAAATTGGACACAGGAAAAAGGAAGCACAAACCTAACTAGGAAAATTGGACAAATGGAAAAGGAAGTACAGAAACTACCTGGATAAAACAACTCCTTAAAAGGAACAACTGGACAGATGGAAAAGACACAAAAGTAAACTGAAGAAAATAATTTCTTAAAAATTAGAACTGGGCAAGTAGAAGCTAATGATTATGAGACATCAAGAATCAGTCAAACAGAAACTAAAGAATGAAAAAATAGAAGAAAATGTAAAACATTTCACTGAAAAAACAATTGAAAATAAATCCAGGAGAGAAAAATCTAAAAATTATTGATCTACCAGAAAAGCCATGATGAAAAAAAGATCCTGGACAACATCTTCCAAGAAATCATCAAGGAAAACTGCCCAGAGATCCTAGATCCAGAGAACAAGATAATCATCAAAAGAACCCCCCAATGACGTTGTAAAAGGGATCCAAACATAAATCTCAAAGGAGGCATTAAAAGGTCAATGGGGGAAAAACTTGTTATTCAATATGGGCAAAATATTTACATCCCTATAACGGAAGATGATATTTGTTAATCTTGTGACTTGTACATTTATTATGATATTTAAGAGGGATACACATAGATAGAGAGAGTAGGTATAAATTAAATGATAAAAATGTGATTTAAGAGTGTGAAGGGATCATAACAGGTAAACACTATAAAATATCTGGAAGTCTACCTACCAAAACAAACCCAGAGATTATATCAACACCATTACAGAACACTTTTCACCCAAATAAAATCAGATCTAAGTAAGTGGAAAAGCATCAGTTGCTTCTGGGTAGGTCATACTAATATAACAAAAATGACAATTCTACATTAGTTAATTTACTTATTCAGTGCCATACCAATCAAACTACCAGATAATTATTTTCTAGAGCTAGAAAAAATAATCTCAGAATTCATCTGGAAGAACAAAATGTCCAGAATATCAATGGAACTAGTGAAAAGAATCTCAAATTGTATTATAAAGAAGTTATCATCAAAACAACTTGGTATCCACTAAAAAATAGAATGGTAGATCAGTGGAATCGGTTAGGTACTCAAGACACAGTAGTGAATGAATATAGCAATCTACTCTTTGATACATCCAAGGACCCCAACTTCTAGGTTAAGAACTCACTGTTCGATAAAAATTACTGGGGAAACTGGATAACAGTGTGGCAGAAACTAGGCATAGACACCACACCCAAGAACAAAGTTCAAATGGACACATGATGTAGGTATAAAGATTGATACTATAAACAAATTAGAGGAGCAAGGAATAGGATATTTGTCAAATTTATGGAGAATGGAGAAATTTTTGAATAAACAAGAGATAGAGAACATTATGAAGTGCAAAGTGGATAATTTTCATTACATTAAATTGAAAAGTTTTTGCACAAAAAAACCCAATGCAAAAACATTAGGAGGGAAGCAGAAAACTGGGAATTTTTTGCAACTAGTTCCTGTGATAAAGGCCTCATTTTTAAAATATATAGAAAACTGAGTCAAGTGTACAAGAATACAAGTCTTTCCTCAATTTATAAATGACCAAAGGATACGGACAAGCAGTTTTCAGAGGAAGAAATTAAAGCTATCTATAGTCATACGAAAAAATTCTCTAAATCACTATGAAAAGAGAGATACAAATCAAAACAACTCTGAGATATCATATCACACCTATCAGATGGGCATACATGACAAAACAGGAAGATAATAAATGTTGGAGAAGATGCAAGGGAATTCATTGTTGGTGGAGCTATGTGTTGATCCAACCATTCTGGAGAGCAATTGAGAAGTATGGTCAAAGGGCTACAAAAATGTGCATATGCTTTGACCCAGCAATACCACTTCTAGGACTGTATCCCAAAGAGATCATAAATATGTGAAAGGGTTCCACATGTACAAAAATATTTATTGTTGCTCTCTTTGTGGTGGCCAAGAACAGAAAATCAAGGGGATGCCCATCAACTGGGGAAGGACTGAACAAGTTGTGGTACATGAATGTAATGGAATACTATTGTGCTATAAGAAATGAACAGGAAGACTTCAGAGAGCCCTGGAAGGATTTACATGAACTGATGCTGAGTGAAAGGAGCAGAACCAGGAGTACTTTGTACACAGCAATAACCACAGTGTATGAGGCATTTTTCTGGTAGACTTATCCCTTTACAGCAATTCAAGGACCTAAAACATTCCCAATGGACTCTTGAGGCAAAATACCATTAAAGTCCAGAGAAACAATTATGGAATTGGATTGCAGAATAAAGCAGACTGTTTTTTCTTGTGTTTTGTTTTGTTTTGTTTTTCTCATGGTTTCTCCCATTCATTTTAATTCTCCCATGAAACTTGATTAAGGTGAAAATGTATTTAGTAAGGATGTATGTGTAGAACCCATATAAGATTGTATGCCTTCTCAGTGAGGGAGGGGGAAAGGAGAGGGAAAGAAGGGAGAGAAAATCTAAGATTTATGGAATTGATTGTAGAATGCTGAAACCAAATAAATTAATTAATAGAAAAAGGAAAAACAGATATTAACATTGAAAAAAACAATTGTTCTTACTATACCTGCTTACTAAATTCCCTTTCTAAGACTGTATTAACTCCATCTGATAATCAATGGGGAGTACATTGATAGGGGCTCATGTGTGACAGTACTATAAAATCCAATCCCCTCAGGATTACTAGTAGGTCCCTGAGGAGAGTAGCAGACAGGAACCCTTTTGGGAGTCACCTTGCTGATAAGATTGAGATTTAGGGAATTAGCCATGGAGTGAGTCATTCTACCCAATTCACTTCTTTATTTACTCTGCTAGTTTTTTAAGTACTTTTTTTAAAAAAAAATCATATGTAATCTTTTTCTGTCTGCACAATGTTATGCTAGTGACAGTTAGCAGTATGGTTCTGAGCAGATAATGACCCAAACTGCTCTGAATCTGAGTTCAGATTGGTGCTTCAAACTACTGATTCATTAAATTAAGTGTGAGAGCAAGAGTCTAAAGGCCACTAGAGAAACTGCTGCAGAAGAAACTGTTCTTCTTCTTTTGAAATGTTGCATTCTTTTTGTGGTCCTGTAGTTCTGCTACTTCAGTATTTTAGGATGAAATTATACCAGGGTTGTTCAGAAGCAGAAAATGATCTTGAAACAAGAGAGAGGAGTTGTTAGATGTTCACTCATTTGGTGAAAGAGTTATTAAAGATCTACTGTGTAGAAAGCACTGGAGAAGTCAGTAAGGGAGATACAGATAACTAAAATCCAAGTAAAATGAAACTAGACAAAGTGTTAGTTTACTGAAGCTCTTATCAAAGTTCAAACAGCTTTGCATACTTAGATATTTTTTTTTCTATCCAGGATTAATTATAACAGTTCCATGACACCTGCTATACATACTTCAGTGCTACGTAAAATTTCTGTGAGAATCCTTAAACTGAAGGTTGTGACCTAAGAAATTCATAGTCTGGTTTTTTAAGCCTTCACCTAGTATTATTGACTGGTTTGGCAGCCTAGGTGACAAGGCAAAGTAAGATTTGCCACATACACTGTCTCCCATTGTATGAATTCAGTGACACACAAATCGTGGATCTACTTTATGAAAGACACTATGTGAGGTGTTGGTAATACTAAGAGAGCAAAAAAAAGTCCCTGCCATCAAGATGTATATGCCTGGATGATCTGGTATGCACAAAAATAAATATAGTACAATCAAAGTTAAGGCCTAGAGAGTACATGAGATTTTGGAGCAGATTCCCTTTGGAGAAGACGTGGAGTTCGGCATCTGTGTTGAATTTCAAAAGCAGATAAGAATTGTGAGAGGTGAGCATGGGGAAGAAGTACTGTTCAAGCAAGATAGCGTGATGGTTTCTGCAAATTGAGGTTGTTAGGAAATAATGTATTGCATCTGATGAATGTTAGTCTGTCTGGAACCTAGAGTACATAAAGGCCAGTAATATGACACAAAGAAGCAAAGATAGGTGAGAAGTATATCGGGGATGTTTCAAGCACTAAGTGAAGGAGTTTTACTTTAATCTATTTCAGACAATGGAGAGCTATTGAAGGTATTTAAGAAGTGGGTTATATCATCAGATACAGACGTAACACAGAAAAATCATTTTTGTCAGGGTCATGCTGGATGAATTAGAGAAGAAAGAGGGTGGAAGCAAAGAGAACAGTTGAGTTGTTCTTAATTATAACAGGGCATATAAGAGATGGTGAAGTGCTAGGCAAATGTGGCTGCATAGGTAGAAAAAATGGGCAGATACAGGAAATTATGTTGGGGTAAGGTTGAAAAGAATGAAAAAATGACTCTGGTAATGAGCTGAGGGAAAATGAAAAGCTGAGAGTGATCCCGCAGTTAGGATGATAAGGCCTTCAACAGAAATAAAGGCCCTAAGGGGGCATGAGTCAGGAGGACCTGAGTTTAAATGTGGCCTCAGACACTTGACATGACTAGCTGTGTGACCCTGGGCAAGTCACTTCACTCTGATTGACAGGCCAAATAATAATAATAATAACAATGAAAAAAATAAAGGCCCTTGCCAAGGATTCTACTGACATCAACTCCCATATAAACTTGTATGTTCCAAAAGAAAGATGACTTGAAAGTGTTGGGACTGGAAGCTCAATTCCGTGTGGACAGTCTCGGGCAGGTAAAAGTAGGACTTCTAAATCTTAGAGTCTTATGAGGCCCTCCATGAACAGCGGGGGTTCGAGAAGGTCAGACTGAGCTAGCTCAGCTAGCTCGGGTATTTCCGCCTCTCCCCCGGAGATACCTGATGGGTGGAGTCTCCCTGCCCTCGAGGTCGTCCCGGATTGGAGCACACCTAGTTACCTAACAGCATGGTATTGAGATGCAAACTGTGTGGCCGAAGATTAAGTAGGAACGAGGAAGCCAGAAAGCTCTCTCTTAGCACGTGTGGAGCCAAAGAGAAAAATAGGGCTCCGCTTCTTTTCTTTCCTCTCTCCCCTCCCCCTCTCTCCCCGCTTGTACTTCTACTTCCAATCCCTTAAGCTTAGCCTCCTTAGGAGATCTCCCCCTCTTCCTCCTAAGGAAGACCCCCTGCACTTGTAACCGAAACCCTGAAATAAAGCTCAACCCCTGTTTGACTCTGGAACGTCCTTTCTCTCATACGTTTATCCGGTTTGGCCAACCGAAGACCTGGGACAGGTAAGAAAGACTCGGGTAGCCCAATACAGGCCTCTAGGCTTGGCAGTTGGCACCCGAACAGGGACTGGGAGCATAGATAATCCTGGGTGCTTTTGGGGTACACCCGGAAGGGGCTGTGAAAGAAGCGAGTCCCGAATCCTAGATTCGGAAGGAGAGAAAGTGGAGAGAAGCTTCCCAAACCCCTGGGAAAAGGGCAGGGATGAGGAATCAATTGCCAGTAATAAAGCCAGAGGAACAGGAGGTCTGGATTGAGACACTTCATAGGGAAGGCAGGGAGGCGGGGGTCACAATAGAGTTAAACGACCTCCGAGAATTTTGTAAGGAAGGGCCGGAGAGGCCGGGGCGGGATTGGAAAGAGAGTGGAAGCGGAGAGAGGGGAGGGGAGGACCTTGGCGAGCAGAAAGGCTAGCGGAAAGTTAAGGAGCGTAAAGAAAAAATAGGTTCGGAGCTCCATCTAGCGGATGGGAAAGGCGAGGCAGGGGAGAATGTACCGTGTCTTCCCTCTGCGCCTCCTTATAGCACGCTCCATACTGGAGCGGATAGGACCTGCCTTAGCCGTTGCTCAGTACCCCGGCACTGGAAGCTCAAAGAAAGCCAGAGACCAGTGTGGGGAATAGGAGGGTGCCAAAATACCTTAGAGACAATGCACCCAGTAAAGTGGGAGGCAGAGGATCGCCAAGGGACCGTATGGCCGTTGGTGATTCCAGGACTTAGTTTTAACATCTGGGGCAGGGACATTATGAGCCGCCTCGGGATGAAGCTATCAAATTTTTAGTAAGGGCCATTGCTGTTGTACTGGAGTCCCCACCCTTGAATTGGAAGTCAGACACCCCGATTTGGGTGGAGCAATGGCCCCTGACTCCAGAAAAACTCCAGGCACTACAGATACTGGTTAAGGAGCAATTAGCACCCTGGAATGCTCCTGTGTTTGTTAAAAAGAAAAAATCTGGGAAAGTCAGGTTCCTTACAGATGTTAATGAAGCATTTGTAAGCACCTGGCAGCAGCTATACCTAAGTAAAGAGCCACTATGCATTCTTATCAACTTTACCTTGAAGGCGATCCTCGCTAAACAAAGAAGGGGAAAAGGTCGCCTAATACAATCAGAGCTAAGATTAAGAGGCCTAATACAATCAGAGCTAAGATCAAGAGGCCTAATACAATCAGAGCCTGATACAGCTGTCTCAAGGAGCGCACATACTACTCCAGCTATGAGACATTTTAAGATACTAATAGGGGGTCGAGGGTATGTTTGTGTCTCCACAGGAAAAGGTGATGCGTGGATTCCCATTAGAAGGATCCGTAGGTGGGAACCGAGGTTGGAGACGATGGAGATGCAGGAGGCGGAGACCCCGGAGAGCCCAGAGACCCCGGAGAAGGATCATACACCACCTGAGCCTGCTGCTGACAGCTTTAACCTTGCTGCCCAGAGAGGAAGCAGCCCTCATCACAACCGCAGACACTGCTGCTGACAGCTTCAATCTAGGCATCCTTTCTTCGCCAGCTGAATGAGGACTTTGATATCACAAACCCAGGACACTTGGGTGGGGAGGAGGTGACCAATTTTCCACCTGTATAGATCCATTTGCAAGATTAAGGGAGTGGTGACGTGTAAGGCGCCTACACCAGCTGCTCCTCTTAAAATATGCTTTGGGATTAGTTGATTGCACTTCCCCTGTTGTAACTCAGCCATTTAGTTTCATCTTTGTTTTATTTGATGCCTCCCTTTGTCAGTTGTACTAGCTGCAGATTTCTGTGTGAATGAAGTCTTGTTGTAAGGTACTCATATGCTAAAGGCCTTCCTTAATCCACTCAGCCTCCAGCCACTGTTTGCTCTAGAGCCAGATGCGCTCCGCGCATAACAAAGAAGGGGATATGTTGGGACTGGAAGCTCAATTCCGTGTGGACACTCTCGGGCAGGTAAAAGTGGGACTTCTAAATCTTAGAGTCTTACGAGGCCCTCCATGAACAGCGGGGGTTCGAGAAGGTCAGACTGAGCTAGCTCAGCTAGCTCGGGTATTTCCGCCTCTCCCCCGGAGATACCTGATGGGTGGAGTCTCCCTGCCCTCGAGGTCGTCCCGGATTGGAGCACACCTAGTTACCTAACAGCATGGTATTGAGATGCAAACTGTGTGGCTGAAGATTAAGTAGGAATGAGGAAGCCAGAAAGCTCTCTCTTAGCACGTGTGGAGCCAAAGAGAAAAGTAGGGCTCCGCTTCTTTTCTTTCCTCTCTCCCCTTCCCCTCTCTCCCCGCTTGTACTTCTACTTCCAATCCCTTAAGCTTAGCCTCCTTAGGAGATCTCCCCCTCTTCCTCCTAAGGAAGACCCTCTGCACTTGTAACCGAAACCCTGAAATAAAGCTCAACCCCTGTTTGACTCTGGAACGTCCTTTCTCTCATACGTTTATCCGGTTTGGCCAACCGAAGACCTGGGACAGGTAAGAAAGACTCGGGTAGCCCAATACAGGCCTCTAGGCTTGGCAGAAAGGATGTCTAAACATTTTTTCTCTTGTTGTTCATAATGGATTTTACTGTGGAAAAGAGTCTATTTGTGATGAGAGAATTTTTTGAAATGAAAAATAATAGGATGCCTTCATTTATGTGTATTGTGTGTGCTTTGTGATTTAGCAGATCAAGATCCCTGCAGCAGCAGCGATGTTCTCTTGTGTCCTTACTTTGCTCCCTGGGTGACAACTGACTTACCTCTGGAGACCCAGCTGAACATCCAAAGGTGTGGTGTGTCAGGGTGAGGGACTGCAATCCTTAGTATTCATTTCTGTATTCCCTGGAGAGGACATGTGAACAGAGGGATGACGTTTTCAAACAGAACCTCCTCCTTCCTTTAGTTTTCCAGTACAGTTACGTAAATCCCTGTTCTGGTCCAAAACTGTCATCTGCATTCCAAATGTCCCAAGTTCTTTGACAGACACTGTTTAGGGGAGTCAAGTGTTCAGAAGTGTCCCTTTTAGTTTGGCTTTCTATTTGTCTGATCTATACTCTCCTTTCTGCAATAAACTGAGAAATATTCTAGCCAGGTTTTATATTAATTCTTTGTGCCTTTCCTTTGTAGCTTTTGACTGACATCTATTCACTTCAAGGGTGATTTTCCTATTGGCAAGAGGCGGAAGAGACACACCAAGCATCACCTTCAGGAACGAGCAATTTAAGTACTATAATGAGATGGGTCTTTTCAGGCTCTATAATTGGTGACAAGGTATGGCAGCTTCATATCAGACAAAGATGTACAACACAGAGCTTATTAATGAGGATAGAGCATCGTACTCAAGAAAGCTTCCTGTGACTATGAGACAGGAGAATAGAACAGATAGTGCAGGTTGTTACTAAGTCCAATATCTCCAATTTGCATCATAAAACCTTTATGTAAGGCAATTCAAGCTAATCCAGGATGGGATCTTTTCCCCCTTTAGAATTCACTAGCGGAGCCAGCAATCCATCACTTTGGATCCCAGCCCTCACAGACAACAGCAATAATCATCTAAACTTGCCGATCTGCTCAATTTAATTGGGTTAGTTTAGTAACCTTGCTTGTATTAAAGCCAACTTGCAAAGAGATGTAATATTTTCACAGTTATGAAGACATAGCAGCTGGCCATAGTAAGATTTGATTGTGGATCAAGAAATCAGATTTTCAGAAAGTTAAGAACTCTTCATGGAAATATATATGGAATAAATAATAAAGCAAAATTATTAACTAGGAGACCGACAAAGATATTGGCAAAGCAATAACGAATCTGCCTTTACTGACAATCCTGAAATCTGTTACTGAGCTTGCTCCCGTGGTTTCCCCTACCCCCCATAATACTGTACTTGTGGAAAAAAAAGGATTTATTTTCACAATAACAAAAGATTAAACTAGAATAAACTGAATGAGTGGATTTTGAAATAATAAAGTGTGTTAATATTTTGGGATCTTTTTGGCACTTCATATCCAGGCAGCTCAAGTTATTTTGTAAATATTAGTTCATTAAGCTTTTTACAACCCTCCTAGATAGGTGTTAGTATATAATTTTGATACAGTCATACACAAAGAAGGTAAATGACTTCCCTAAAAATCAAGAATCCAGCAGAAGCCAGAGAAATAATTCAGGACTCCCAAAGCTTAATTCTAAGCAAGAGACACTTCTTAATCTTTAATGCGTAACATATGGAAAGATTTTAAACAGATGCAAATGACCATTTTATAATAATAGCTAACAAACATGGCACTGTAATTTTAAAAATAAATATTGGTGATGTCTTTTATTTTTTAAGTCACTGCTATCAGTAGTTATACCTTCACATACTCCCCAAGAATCATATCCTTCTTCCTAACAAAAAAAGCAGTTAGGCAAAAATCCACAATAGATTTGACTACATCTGACAGCATACACAACATCTGGAACTTGTAGGCAAAGGGAAGGGAAGGGGAGGAAAGGGAAGAGAAGGGAAGGAAAAAGGAATATAATTTATCAAGCACATTTAATGAGCCAGGTACTCTGCTAAGTACTTTACAAATATTTCATTTGATCCTCATTGAAAGGGAAGGAGGTTTGTGTGCTTACATATTCTCTATCAAACTTGTTAGATTTTTCATTTATAGCATTTGGCTCCCTCTGTAAGATCATTTCATTTTTATTGTTGTAACTTTTGTGCACATTGTTATTCTGTTTCTTATTTCTGTCAGCATCAGTTCAGTCAAATCTTTTCCTACTTCTCAACATTCCTCTTTCATCATTTCATTTTACATAAAAACATTCCATTCCATGAGTGTACCACACTGTAAATTTTGCAAATATTTTTCCATGCATTGATTCATTTAATCCTTACCTATGAGGTAAGTACTAGAGGTATTAATTTCAATTTAAAGAGGAAGAAATGGAAACTCAGAGAGTTTTCTTAATGATTATATAGCTAGTAAACATTAAAAACAAGATTCAAACCTCCTAGGTCTTCCCTAACTTCAACTCAAGCACTATTTCTACAATAGCACCTCTGCTCTTTCTTTCAAGTAAGCCATCGTTGTTAATTGAGGTCTAACTCTTTTGAATGAAAGTATGATGGTACTCAAATACTATAGAAAAAAAGATCTTTCTCTTCATGTTCTCAGAACAGTCATATGTCTCTGAGATAAAACAAAATAGCAAATTTCATTAAAATTTTTTTCTTCTTTTTTTTTCAAATGATAGACCTCTAAAGAAGTTTTTCCTGGTATAAAGTAAAGAAAATAACAAATGTCTTCATTTATAATGTCCTTTACTTGATATGTATTTTGTTCTTTTGCTGCGCACAGCATACAGAGAGCCAATGTTGGTCACAGTTATGGGTACTACATTCCATTAAATTAGTTGAGTTCTTTTTGTTATTCTTTTCCTTTATGCAAAGCTTCCACAGAATTCATGAAATGTACTGCTTTCCAATCAATTGGAATTTTCCTTCAAGACCTAGTTTGGACCTGTGAACTATTAAAATTTCAAAACGAAAACTTTCAATGGAAATAGCCAGAAGTGATTGTTTATATCACATGAGACAAACAATTTTGATATGGGTTCATTTTGTCACAGTGATAGTTATGAGGGTTTCTAGGCTTCATTGAAACATCTGACTTTGATCAGAGAGAATCAATTCAGGTGTTTCCTCCCATGTTTAGTTAGCAGCCAAGTGTTGGATTTTGGATTATTTCACATTCCATTGTTTTCTTTTAGCATATTTTTAATTCTGTGGTTTTAAAGAATAAGTATTATTCTACCAAAATGTGTAAAAACTGTGGTTTTTCCAAAGAATACTTTCAATGACTGTCACAGATACTGCAGCAACTGATGCTGTGGGAAAGTCAAGTATTTCAAGGATTATTAAAACCCACAATGAGACAAGATCAGCTGTGCCTAATGACATATGAGACTAGCTTTTCCTGTGATGGTCCTGTTCCTGAGTTTTTGAACTTCAAAATCATGCCCCTTGCTGAGTGTCTTCATTTTCCTCCTTCCTTTCTTCCTCCCACTTTTCAGCTTCCTTTTGTGTAATTTTCTCCTATTAGAATGTAAGGACCTTGAGGGTGGAGACTATTTCCTTTTTGCTGAAATTTATATCCCCAATATTTCACAAAGCTCCTGGTAAATAGTAAGTACTTAACAGATGTTTCCTTCCTCCCTCCCTCCCTCCTCCCTCCCTCCCTCCCTCCTTCCTTCCTTCCTTCCTTCCCTCCTTCCTTCCTTCCTTCCTTCCTTCCTTCCTTCCTTCCTTCCTTCCTTCCTTCCTTCCTTCCTTCCTTCCTTCCTTCCTTCCTTTCTCCCTCCCTTCCTTCCTACCAAACATAAGAAAAAATAAG
This sequence comes from Notamacropus eugenii, assembly GCF_028372415.1. Classification (NCBI taxonomy): domain Eukaryota; kingdom Metazoa; phylum Chordata; class Mammalia; order Diprotodontia; family Macropodidae; genus Notamacropus; species Notamacropus eugenii. The sequence continues at coordinate 451,225,186 of NC_092875.1, forward strand.
AGAACTGATAAAATGTTGCAGAACAGCCTAATTCATCTTTAGAGGGAAAAATGATCTTCAGAGGCACCCATTGTAACTGATTTCTCTAAAGTATAGCATAAATTGCTGAAAACAATGAGATAAAAAGCTTTTCCAAAAGCTCTCACTTAATGACTGTTCTTCTTGGGGGGAGAGGGGGGAGAGCATGTTTTCTATGGACAAGATATTGCAAATGTTTAAGTCATGAAGAGTATTGGGGACAAGTAATTTTAATGATAAGACTCACTTTTTCCCTCAAAGCTATACTAAAATCACTATGAAAAGTCAAGGAGTGCCTATAAGATATGGGCATTTTTATCAGTCTGTAAAGCATGCATCCTCCAAAATACTTGAGACATTTTTTTTGCATCCGGTGGGTATATTTGCCTTTTCCCCTGTGAGGGGATGATCAACTCTAGTCAATATGTGCATCTATTGGGAAGTAGAATTGTTCTGAAATTATAGATATACCCAAAATGGAGATATAATTCTGCAATGTGACTGTGAGCCATGCCAGACATTGCAGAAGGTTAAGAAAATTATTCAAGAATGGAGATGAACATGCTTCAGTGGCCTTTGAATTGGTCTAATTTAAACCTCATTGAACACCTACAGACTAGATTAGACTTGGAAAAATGGACCATTCATTAAAGGTAGATTTAATTTAGTGTGATAAAAAAGTGTGGTTTCATAATGAAAAATAAATATCAAAATCTTGTGAACAGAATCCCAAATAATGCAAAATAAGTGATTACAGCAAAATGAATGTGAAGTTTTAAAGTTATGAGTATTTGCAAGATTTATTGTCAAAGGCAATAACTATTCTATTTTGCTCCAGTTAATATACAAGCCACTGTAGGTTTCTTTTTCATGGTTGTTACATTTTTAAAGAAAGATAGTTTCCCCATTAGTATAATTAACAGAGAACCATAAGAATTTTAGTCATAGGTATCAAAACACTATATTACAAGGAAATCTGACCCTGCACAAGGGAAGAGAGTGGAGATATGCCATTTTGCAAAGACACCTGTCTATATGTGAGGGTGCACTAGATTACTGATGTTAAAACAAATATACTTGTTTCCATACATTTCAGTCTTCCTTTTCTATCAGTCAGAAATCCTTTATTATGCATTTGCTATATGCCAGGCATTTTTCTAGGTTTGGAAGATAACAAATTCAAAAGTAAGTCAGTCCCTGGCTGACCTCAAGGCACTGATGTTTTAATCCTTCTTTGGAGTACATGCTCCATCTCTAACCAAAGCTGTTTAAGGTTAGTATCTGAGGTCTAGGAAAACACTTCCGTCAAAGATCCTTTGATTTTGTCTTACAAGAGACAAACCAGACAAGTCAATCAACTGAGGATTTGGTGGGGTGAGGGGATTGTACCCCTGTATCCTACCAATTATACTGCCCACTGAGAAGATGAAACACTGCTACTTGAATCCAAGTAAAAAGACATTCAAAATAAAATTGATCATATTCTCCTAAAATCATTCTTTTTCTAGACTTTCTTACTTATTGTCAATGACATCATTTTCCCAGTTAACCAAACTCAACAGCTGGAAGGCATCTTTAACTCATTGTCTCTCATTTCCCATGTGCAATCATTATAGTTGTATATTTCTTCCTCTAAAAGTATAAAATCTCCTTCCCTCTGCTTTCTTCCCATCCTGCAATATCCTAGTCCTCAGGTCTGGCCACAGACCCTAATTAACTCTCATTAGGAATATCTCAATAATCTCTTAACTTGTTTCATTGACTCCACTTTGTCCCCACATGGCAAGCAACCCTATATATTGCTACCAGAATAATGTTCTTAGCCAACAGCTTTGATCAAAGAATTACAACATCTCAGAGTTTAATGCGGCCTTAAAGTACTGGTAACTCAATCCATGACTGTACAGGAATCCCCTCTGTATTATCTTTAACAAATTCTCACCTAGCTTTTACCTGAAGCCCTCCAAGGAGTAGAAATTATATCACAAAGCTGCCATTTTCACTTCTGGTCAATTTTAGTTTTTAGGAAGCTCCTTGTTTGCATCCAATCTAAATATTTCTCTGCCATTTTTCTTTATTTCTTCTATTTCTACTTGGGCAGCCTCATTTTTACTTAGTCTTAATCACTGAATGGATGTTACCTCAGTCAAACTGAGAATGTGGAAAGACATTAACTTAAAAAGGCCAAGGCCTCCCACTGCCTCCAGGGCCATCTTCAATCATCCTGATAGATTTTTTCCACTAGACTCAGGTGGCTCTAGAGGAGACAGTGAGGGTGATGGCTTTGCACATCCCTGCTTCACTTAATCTATTTCACTTGCAAGTCATGGAATCACCTTCCTGATGCCACAATAATGAAGGACAAACAACAACGTGGGAAGTAATATAAAACAAAGCCAATCCCTCTTTTACCTAAGTGGAAACCCTTCAAGGACTTGAAGATAATTATATCCTCTCCATTTTTTTTTTGCTTTTTTCAAACTAAACATACTCATTTTTTTCAACCAATTCATTCATGGCATAAACTCGACTCTTCACCACCCTGGCCAGCCTCCTATTTACAGTCTCTAATTCAGCAATGTCCATTATAAGATGGGGCATCTAGAACTGAATGAACAAAATGCTCCAGATATGATCTGAAGACATGAAAAACACAGCTGGATCTTTGGTTTCACATCATCCTTTAAATCAGTTCAGAAATTTTTTCAAGTACCCAGTATGAAAAACAAATCTCTTACTAGAAGCACTTCAGTAATTCTCCATACCTGCCAAATAAAATTTAATTCCCTTTGTCATGGAATTTGTTATCCATGTATCTTTCTAGCCCTTTTTCCCAACAAAGGAGACAAAAATTTTATGCTAAAGCCTGAGTATTCCCCAAATATTCCCAATGTACCAAAAAAATCAATCTATTAATCACACACATAGACATATAACATCTGAGATGCCAGGATGTGTTAGGTACTAGGAATAAAAAAAAAGACAAAAATGTAATTTGCCATCAAAGAGTTTCCATTCTTCTCAAGAGAATGACCTTGTCTTAAAATTTGAATTTCTATGTATTTTGATATACAGACATGCAAAAGAATTGCATTTAACAGCAATACTCTATATGAGGAAAAATTGCAACTTTTCGAAGTACTTTCCCATAATCAGAACACAGAGTTTCCTTCCATTGGTAGTTTTTCTTTTCCTTTGAGTCAGAGCAACATGTAAATCACATAACATGTTGAAATTTTGAGCTCTTAGACACAATTCTGCCTATGGTCTCTTTTTCTCACTGTCCTTAGAAGTATGCCTCCTAGACATTGTGGGGCAGGATAGAGAAAGGAGGGCTATTTACTAATCAGAGCTCCAGAGCATTGAATGAGAATATGTTTTTCTTGTTTACTCTTTAGTGAATTTTTCTGCCTTTGTCAATCAGTTTTTCATGCTTCTTTTGCTTGGCCACTTGCTTGCAACTTTGATACTCTCCAACTTTTCACTAAACGTGCTCAGCAGCTCAAATAAGCTCTCACAAAATTATTCTGTGTATACTGACTCAACTCTTAAGAGTTATTGAAATTGTCCACCTTTCCTTCTATGTATGCTATGAACCCAGTCCAAAGAAACACCCCAAACTTCTTCATCTTGCTATTTTAAAAAATTTTTTTTCTTTAAAGGAAACATACACAGAATTATAAAAGAATTACTTGAAATCAAACATTTTGAAAATTACCTAAGATTGTCCACTAAATAAATTAGTAGCTAACCCATGACTAATCCAAACTGTAGGTCATGTCTGGCTTTAAATTTTGAATGCTTTAAATCCCTTTAAGAAAGATATGATAATGAAAATTAACATGAAAAAAATGTGAAAGGAATAATAGTGGAAAAGGAGAATAGGGACGAGTGAAGGGATATTTAAAAAGATAAGTGAGAATTCTTGCAATTATTGTTTTCAGTTATGTAAGAATACCTTATAACTCTTAAAATGAAATAAGCTATGTTTACCTTATTATTTTCTCTGACAGGTGTCATTTTTTTCCAGGACAAATGTTTGAATGTGCTCCTCACTTTTAGAAAGCAATGGATGCTAATAAATTATGAAGTTTGAAACTTATGGCCACAATCCCCAGGTGCTTAATTAACATAAACTTGTCCCTGATATTTCTTTCATAAAATTGGTCAGCAGATTCTACTCTGGAATGCTTGTCCCAAAATTTTGGAGAAAATTTTGAAATTTCACTTACTACTGGTAACAATTTTGCTTGCCAGTTTTTTAAAAGTGAATTTGTAAATGATTTTTAGAAGCTTGTTTATAAAACTTTGTCACTCTAAAAATCTGTGACATTAAAGTAGAAAGGTCAGAGAATCTAAAATGTTTCCTCATTTATGAGGCTTCTTAGATTTTCATTGAATTCATTTCTCTCAGCATTCCCTGACTGCACTTCTGTAGTCAAGAAGGTTCTATTTTGAATTCTTAATCTTCTGATATTGTTGACTCATCCAAGTGATTAATTCTATTGGCCCACTCATTTGGAATTATTTTTCTTTTTATTTGTAAAGATTACATGATATAAGAGAAAAGTTTTATTTTAGTTTTATCACCTTATTTCCAATTTTATTCTGGGACCATTTCAATTATTTTTGTTTCTCTAGAATATAACAAGATGTTTGTAACATAGGAGGAACTTTTTCAACATAAAGGATATGTCCAGTGTTGACATGGTAGTCTAGTTGATACAAATATCAACATGGGGGCTCTTTGGGAGTATTGATAGATGAGTATGATTTTTCACACTGCAAAAGAGTTTTAATGCTACCAGTAGTAATTCAACAGGGAGAGAGAGCTATAAAACCCTTCCCAACATGTACCAAATTACAGCATTGTTAGTGCTTTAGAATTTTTAAATTTCTGCACCAGATGGCTGAATGCTAGTTGCGATGTCTTCCTTCAAAGTCTAGGAAATTTTGTCACCTTGAACCCTACCATGAGACTTGCTTTCTTGTCCCAGTGAGAAAAGCCTTCATTTATATATTTATGTTGTGATTCTTGTTGAATAACAATGTTGTTTCTTTTTATTATTTTATTTGTTTTCAGTGTTCTACAATCACTTCCATATAACTTAGATTTTTCCCCTACCTCCCTATCCTTCTACCTACCTCCCCCTTCCCTCTTTGAGATGGCATACAATTTTATACAGGTTTTAAACATACAATCCTCTTAAATACATTTTCACCTTACTCATGTTGCACAGAAGACTTAAAATCAATGGGAGAAATCATAAAACAAAATGAAACATAATACAAAATAAAATGATCTGCTACATTCTGTGATCGAATTCCATAGTTCTTTCTCTGAATGTGGAAGGCATTTTGTCTTAAGAGACCACTGGGGAATTTTTAAGTCCTTGTTTTGCAATGAAGTACTAAGTCTACCAGAAAAAAGCCTTGCATACTCTGGTTGTTGCTATGTGCAAAGTTCTCCTCGTACTGCTTCTTTCATTCAGCATCAGTTCATATAAGTCTTTCCAGGCCTCTCTGAAGTCTTCCTGTTCATCATTTCTTATAGCACAATAGTATTCCATTACATTCATATACCATGATTACTTCAGCCATTCCCCAATTGATGGACATTCCCTTGATTTCCGGTTTTTGGCTACCACAGAGTTACTATAAATATTTTTGTACATGTGGGACCCTTTCCCATTTTTATGATCTCTTGGGGATACAGTCCTAGAAGTGGTATTGCTGGGTCAAAGGGTATGCACATTTTTGTAACCCTTTGGGTATGGTTCCAAATTGCTCTCTAGAATGGATGGATCAGCTCACAGGTCCACCAACAATTAATTAGCATTCCAACTCTCCCATATCTTCGGCAACATTTATTATCATCCTGTTTTGTCATATAAGCCAAACTGATAAGTGTGATGTGGTACCTCAGAGTTGTTCTGATTTACATCTCACTAATCAATAGTGGTTTATATTCTTTAATTTCTTCCTCTGAAAAATGCCTGTTCATATTATTTGACCATTTATCATTTGGGAAATGATTTGTATTCTTGTACACTTGACTCAGTTCTCTATATATTTTAGACATGAGACCTTTATCACAGACACTAGTTGCAAAAATTTTTTCCCAGTTTGCTTCCTTCCTAATGTTGGTTGTATTGGGTTTGTTTGTGCAAAACCTTTTCAATTTAATGTAATCAAAATTATCCATTTTACACATCATAATGTTTTCTATCTCTTGTTTGGTCAAAAATATTTCCCTTCTCCATAAATCTGATAAATATCCTATTCCTTGCTCCCCTAATTTGTTTATAGTAACAACCTTTATACCTAGATCATGTACCCATTTGGACTTTATTCTTATGTATGGTGTCAGGCATCGGTCTCTGCCTAATTTCCACCACACTGTTATCCAGTTTTCCCAGCAATTTTTGTCAAACAGTGAGTTCTTATCCCAGAAGCTGGGATCCTTGGGTTTACCAAACAGTACATTAGTATATTCATTGACTACTGTGTCTTAAGTACCTAACATATTCCACTGGTCTATCCTTCTGTTTCTTAGTCAGTACCAAGTGGTTTTGATAATTGCTGCTTTATAATACAATTTGAGATCTGGTAGAGCTAGGCCATCTTCCCTAGCATTTCTTTTCATTAGTTCCCTTGATATTCTGGACCTTTTGTTCTTCCAGATGAATTTTGAAATTATTTTTTCTGTCTCTACAAAATAATTATTCAATAGTTTGATTGGTATGGCACTGAATAAGTAAATTAATTTAGGTAGAATTGTCATTTTTATTATACTGGCTTAGCCCACCCATGAGCCACTGATGTTTTTTCACTTATTTAGACCTGACTTTATTTGTGTGAGAAGTGTTTTGTAATTGTGTTTATATAGTCCTTGAGTTTGTTTTGCCAGGTAAACTCCTAAATGTTTTATAGTGTCTACCATAGCTTTAAATGGGATTTCGCTTTCTATCTCTAGTTGTTTGGCTTTATTAGTAATACACATAAATGTGGAAGATTTATGTGGGTTTATTTTGTAACCTGCAACTTTGCGAAAGTTGTTTATTATTTAAAGAAGTTTTTTACTTGATTATCTGGGATTCTCTAACTATATCATCATATTACCTGTAAGGAATGATAACTTAGTTTCTTCTTTGCCTATTCTAATTCCTTCAGTTTCTTTTTCCTCTCTTATTGCTACAGCTTGAATTTCTAATATCATATTGAATAACAGTGGTAATAATGGACATCCTTGTTTCATTGTCTATGGTGTCTTTTAGAAGGATATAATTTCCTTCCTTACCTTTTTTGATTAGATCAATTTCTGCTTTTGCTTTGCCTAAGATTAGGAATGCTAACCTTGCTTTTTTACATCAACAGAAGCACAAAATATTCTGCTCCAATCTTTTACCTTTACCCTGTGTGTATCCCCCTGTTTCAAATGTATTTCTTGTAACAACATATTGTTGGATTATGGTTTTTAATCCATTCTGTTATCCATTTCCATTTTATAGGAGAGTTTTACCAATTCCTATTCATAGTTATGATTACTATCTGTGTCTTTCTCTCCATCCCCTTTCCCCTTGTTTATGCTTTTAGTTCTCCCTTCTCCTTTCCCCTACACAGTAGAGTTTTAACTTTTGACCACCGTCTCCCTCAGTCTTCCCTCCCTTTATTCAGTCCCCCTCCCTTTTAATCTTCTTTTCCCTTTCTACTTCTCCCCTCCTTTTTAGCCTCCCCTCCCTTTCTTTCCCCCTCTCCCTCCTACTGCCTGTAGAGCTAATTGTATTTCCATACTTAACTGAATTTGTTGTACCTTCCTTGAATCCAATCAGATGAGAGTATCTCTCAAACCATGCTCGTCTCCCTCTCTTCTTTCCCTCTACTGTAATATATTTTTGTGTCTCTTCCTGTGATGGAATTAATTTTTTTTCTGCCCCCTTTTTGCATCTCCCATTACAATGCCTTGACACCCTTAAATCACATTTGTTATCATCACATCATTTAATTTATACCTACTCCCTCTATCTATGTATATCCCTTTTACATTTCATAATAAATATTCAGTTCTCAGGATTAACAAGTATCATCTTTTCCCCTGTTTACCTTTTTCTGCCTCTCTTGAGAATTGCATTTGAAAATCAAATTTAGTTCTGGCATTTTTATCAGGAAGGTCTGGAAATCCCTTATTTCAGTGAACGTCCATCTCTTTGCTTGAAATGTTATGCTGAACTTTGCTGGGTAATTGATCCTTGGTTGTAGTCCCAGATCCTTTGCCTTATGGAATATCGTATTCCAATTCCTTTGATCTTTTAATGTAGAATCTGCAATGTCCTATGCGATCCTGACTGCAGCTCCTCTATATTTGAGTTGTTTCTTTCTGGCTGCCTGAAGTATTTTCTCCTTCATTTGATAGTTCTGGAATTTGTCAATGATAATCCTTAGTGTTTTTAGTTTGAGGTCCCTTTCAGGAGATGAACAGTGGATTCTTTTGATGACTGTTTTGCCCTCTGGATCTAGGACTTCTAGGCAATTTTCCTTGATGATTTCTTGGATGATATTGTCCAGGCTCTTTTTTTCATCATGGCTTTCTGGTAGAGCAATAATCCTTAGATTTTTCTCTCCTGGATCTATTTTTCCAGGTCAGTTGTTTTTCCAATTAGATATTTTACATTTTCTTCTATCTTTTCATTCTTTACATTCTGTTTGACTGATTCTTGATGTCTCATAGATTCTTTAGGTTCTACTTGCCCAATTCTATTTTTTATCAAATTGTTTTCTTCAATTAACTTTTGCATCTCCTTTTCCTTGCTCTCCTGATTCCTTTTAAGGAGTTATTTTCACCAGTTAGGTTTTGTACTTCCTTTTCTATTTGTCTCATTTTCCTTTTAAATTCTTCTGTGATTTCTTTCTTCATATTTTTAGTCATTGCACAGTTGTTTTTCTATTTCTCTAATTTGAGTTTTAAAATCCTTCTTGAGCTCTTCCAAAAAGGCTCTTTGTACTTCAGACCAGTTCATATTCCCTTCTGAAGTTTCACATGGGAGTACAGTCTCAATACTGACCTCTTTGGTATTTGTGTTTTGGTCCTTGGCCCCATAGAAAGATTCTTTGGTCTTTTCTGCTTTGCTTTTTGCTCACAATAATAACCTTTTTCTGGCTTTTAAAATAGATTTCTGGGTCTGTGGCACAGGGAGCTCTGTCCCAAAGTTCTGGTTCCTTAAACTTGAGGCTTTGTGTGTTGTGGCCTCTGGATCTTTTAGCTAGAAACTTAAATGCTTCTGCTTACCTGGTGCTGAGCTGGCTAGTGCTGGAAAGCAGAGACCAGATGAGGTCTTTTTGGGTTTCCCCGCAGTTACCCTGGAGCTAGTTCATTAAGTGTGGGGAGGGGTGGTCTGGATGTCAGTGGTCTCCTCTGCTGAACTTGAACATAAGCAAGCTCAGCTCTCTGCACTTGTGTCTTTCCAATTCCCCTGGTGAGACATGCCTGGGGTCCTGGTGTTGGCAGTTGCTAATTTCACCTCCCTGGGGCTCAGGATCTTCTCCTGGTTTATTGAGGTGGGGCTGTTCTGAGACAGCTCTGATCCTGCATTGCTCATCTTTGGCCACAGAAAGAGGGACCCTCCTTAGTGATCTCTCTGGCCTCATGGGCTGAGAGTCTGTTTACCCCTTCTGCTGCTCCCACTGTTCAAAGGTTTTTCTCAGGGAGATATTTTCTGGGCTTGTCAAGGTCAACAAGGGGAAGGAGAGAGCAATTACCAATCACTCTTGGCTCCTGGAACCAGAAATCCATCATAACAATGTTTTTTTAAAGTAAGTTTATAACAAACCCTGCAGAAAACCGAGATTTTCAAAAAAGAATTGTCCTTGTTCCAGATATTGGGAAAATCAAGGAACAAAATCATATAGCTCAATGCATATGATCTTTCACCTCAGAGGGAAAATTTGCTCCTTTTTGTGTCATCATATTTGGTTTCAAATATCCAAAATGACAAGACTAATCCTACTTATATTTCTTTAGCAATTTTTAAGATCATGCTGATATAGTACGTTATTCCAAGAAGATGCCTTGGAAATAAAATTGTTTCACACCTTCATTTTACAGATGAGCAAACTGAAAGAAAGAGGAGTGTGAGATAGCTTGACCAAAATCATAGAGTCTAGGACAGAGACAGAACCTGAATCTCTTTTCATACTTTTTTCTTTACATTTTGTAAATTCTTCTTTACAAGTTGCAGAGGAAGATAATAGTGTTCACTTAGTCTTCTGACAGTAAATGGTAAAATTAGGTATTGTGGCTAGCTGTTAGCATCTTTCCCCTTTATTTATTCCATTGCCCTCTGGTTGAGTGTAGTGAATAAGCACATTAATTTAATTTGGCAAATAATATGCAATAAACATTTCAGTTTAAGTTGATAATTATCTAGATGTTAACCCTATCATACCAATTATCCATCTGCAGAAACTGCAAAGTGAGATATATATTTCCTTAATTTTATGATTTGTGATATCTTTGACTTCAGGGTTAGGAGGAATTTGACTTAGTTGTATATTGTGCCCGAAAGTTAGCTAAGTAGTCAGTTCAAATCTAACCTTAGACATTTATTAGCTGTATGACCCTGGGTAAGTCACTTAACCTGTTTTTCCTTATCTGTAAATGAGCTGGAGAAAGAAATGGCAAACCATGCCAGTATCTTTGCCAAGAATACTCCAGATGGCATCATGGAAAGTCAGACATGGGTGAAACAATAGAACAACAAAAATATGCTGACTTTCTGTATATTATAATAGTAACATGTTAAAAATTGACTTTTAAATACAGTAATCAAAAGAAGCATGAAAATGTAAACAGGAAGGAAAAATCATAAGGACTTGTTAAATTTGAACTTTTTACATTCCTGTGTGGAAAGATGATATTTGTAACTCATGAGAACTTTCTTATTATTAGGAATATTTCTGTGTGTGTGTCACACACACACATATACATTCACAGAGAGAGAGGGCACAGGATGAGCTGAATGTGAAGGGATTATATTTAAAAAAGAAAATTGAGTGTTGAGAAGTATGTACTAGCAAAAAGAGAAAGAGAGAGGTAGAATGTAGCAAATCATCTCAAATAAAAGAAACAAGAAACAATGGAGGGGAAGATGAGAGGGAATTGTCATCAGATTTGTCTTCAGGAGGGAATAACATATACACTCAATTGGTTGTGGAAGTTTATCTTGCCCTATAGGAGAGCAGGGGTAAAGGGGATAAAAGAGGTGGGATTATAGATGGGGAGTCAGATTGGAGAAGAGGTAATCAGAAGCAAACACTTTGGTAAAAGGACAGTTCAAAGAAGAGAATGGAATAAATGGAATGCAGGACAGGATAGAGGAAAATGTAGGTAGTCTTTCACAATATGACTGTTATGGAATTGTTTTACATGACTACTCATGCCCAACTTTATGGAATTTCTTTCTTTCTCAATGAAGGTGGATGGGGAGGGGGAGAAGTTAGAGAATGTGGAACAAAGCTTTAAAAATCTATGTTAAAATTGTTCTTACATGCAACTAGGAAATAAGATATAAAGGCAATGGGCTATAGAAATCTATCTTACCCTACAGGAAAATAGAAGTGAAGAGATTGAGGGGGGTGATAGAAGAGAGGGAAGATTGGAGGAAAGAGTTATCAGCACACATGCTGTCCTGGGGTGGGGGGAGCAGAGAGATGGGGAGAAATTTTGAAATTCAAAATTTTGTGGAAGCTAATGTTGAAAACTGAAAATAAATAAATAAAAGGGGAAAAAAAGAATAATAGTCCCAACTACACTGTAGTTCAAGTTATTCATATATTTTTTAAACTAATGACTTTTGGTATAGCATATTATGCTTATTGTTCTGTTTTTGTTTATTATAATACATATATTATAAGGTAGTAACCCTTAGTATAAATTCATCAACTTCAAAGGATGAATTTTGTCCCAGAAGGAACTTATGTATTAACATAACTTAGTAGCACTAGTCAAGTGGAGATATGCAAGTAATTATGGGAGAAGCCAAAAGTGCCTTGTTTGTTGCCAAAAATCATAAAGGCACACAGAACTAGGCTGATTTACATGGAAAGGTCTTGGGAGCTGAAAAGTTTTCCCACCTCTATGTTATAATGTGCTTGATTTTATGTACTGTAAAGTAATGGTTTTCTCACCTTGGCAATCATTTCAATAATCCTCTGACACAGTCAAGGAAGATGAAAAAAACAATAGAAGCTGGAGAGCAAGGAGAAAAAAAAAAGACAAGACAAAGTTCTATTAATGCCTCAAACCTTTAATATCTTAATGTTTTCCTCTCCATCTCTGGGTCTATTTGGTTTTATATCATTGATTTATTATGGAGAAAATGGTTGAAAGTTCAGTCATATTATGAGGCTTCCATGATCTCTTCTTGAAGGCCCTACTACTTCTGCCACAGGTATGCCCCAGGGTCAAGAAAATGGAATCCAAGATGCAGCCGTCAATGATCTTGTCACAAAGTCATCATTACCTAATCTTGTGCTGTTTTCTGAATATAAGATCTAAGAGACTTCCACATATATATATATACACAGAATAAAGGAACAAAAACACAGCAGAGACACAAGAAATGCCACCTAGGAAAACCAGATGGCTAGCATTGCATTGATGGCTCTGTGGATAGATCAGAGGGCTTAGAATCAGGGTGAACTGAGTTCAGATATGGCATTGGACACTTACTAGCTCTCTGACTTTGAATAAGTCACTTAACCATTGTTTGTCTTAGTTTTTCAAAATTGTTAACAATAGCACTTACCTTACTGAGCTGTTGTGAGGATCAAAGAAAATATTTGTAAAAAGAGCTTAATGCAGTGCCTGGCAGATAATAAATGAAATAGCAACAGAAATGCTGATTCCTTTGCTTTATCTTCCTGTCCCTTCTCTTCCCCATGCCCCAAAGAGCTAGTACTTATACCTCATGTCCTTCCTCTTTACTCCACATGTACTGGTCCGAAGTTCTAAAGAATGAGCCAGCCAAAACACTTAGTCAGGGACTCTGCCTTAATTCAATTTTGTATACTTCTCAGCTTTAGAATGCTTGAAAAACTTATACCTTTGGTGGCAGCCTTTCCTTCCTGCACTGCTCCTGTCCCCTATCCCTACCTCTGGTTATTCCTAGTGTCTCCCTGATTATGAGTCACATTATAATCACAGAATCCTAGAGCTAGAAGGCACACATAAGATATTCACTCAAAGGATGAATCCTGTTTCCAACGTCTCATACATAGAATTTATAAACTCTAAAGGCAATCCATTCCATTTAAGAACAGATTGGTGAAGACAGTTTTCTACTTTATTGAGGTGAAATCTACCTCCTTTACCTTTTACCCATTCATTTGTCCTAGTTCTGCCTTCTGGGCTAAGTCAACCTTTGATACATAAGGATCCTGGTCTCCCTACCTTCCTTCAGAACTCAACTTAAACCCCACCTTCTGTAGAAAGCCTTATCTGATTCCCATTCAAATACTCCAAGCCCACTACTAGTGGCATCCTCCAGGATTATTGTCCCATTATACTGTATAAGATCATGTAAATATATAGTTGTTTTCAGATTGTCTCCATGTGAACTCCATGAGGTCAGGGATTATGTTTTTGCCTTTCTTTGTATTTCTCAGACTTTAGCATAGTGCCTGGCACATAATAAGAGTTTAATAAATTGTGTTTTTTTGCATGAATGAGTGAAAACAATAATATCCCCTACCCTCTCCCCACTGAGTCTTCTGAGCTTTGGAATAAAGTTCCCCAGTTCCATGATTTCTAATTCTCTAATCATTCTGCTGACCTCCTTGGAATACCAATCACAAAAGACAGAATAAATTAACATTAACATTAGAAAGGAATTGAGGGATTGTTAAAAATTAAACTCATGTCTCCTGACTCCAAGTGTGGTGGATTGGCACTAAACCACATTGCTTCTACTGAGAAAACAGAAAGAAATAATAATAACTGACATCCATGTAATCCTTTAAAGCTTTTAAATTGCTTTGCATAAATTATCTCAATCCATTCTAAGAGCAGTTCTATCTGCTGGTGGAAAGATGAGGAGAGAGGGTAGTACTTTTATCATTGTCATTTCATGGAAGAGAAAACTAGGGCTCAGAGGAAGTTAAGTGACTTGCCCATGGTCACATAGTTAAGAAGTGTCTCAGGTGGGATTTGAACTGAGATCTTCCTGACTCTAAATGCCCTCCCACCATGCACTTTGCCATAATGCATTTGGATCTCCTTTAGGACTCTTGTGTCCTACTGGCCTCACTTGTGGTTTCATGTTCAGCAATTAGCCTCAGGAAAAGAGGAACTTCCCCCCACACTATCTGCAATCAGGAATAATTCCAGGATGAGATCTGCATTAGCTAAGCATGCAACACTTCAACTTGCTTCTTGGTACCATGAAGGTGGTGGAAGAAGATATTGTCTTGGCTCACTTTATTTTTCCTCTTTGAAATCTTTTCACCAAACTTCATTCCCTCTTTGGGGCATCTTATATTATCAAAAAAGACAAGGGAAAAAGAGAATAAATAATTGCCACAAAAGCAAGATTGATTGGTAAGAATGCTATGGAAAAATTTTCAGAGAAGATTGAAATTTAAAAAAAAAATTCTGCATCTCAATATTTAATGTTTGTTGCCTTTGTCACATTTCTTTAGAATTTCTTTCATTTGTAGATTAATCCATTCAACTTTTTTCATACTTTCTTTTTAGTTGGATTCACTAGCTTGGTTGACAGGGCCCAACATTCCATAGTGCATATAAAGTCCTTGTCATTTTATGACCAAGGCCATAGGCATTGGTACTGCTTGCTGTAATTAACCTGTATCTATCAGCACTGAAATTGTCACCTCCTTGCTTTTCTCTGTTGAAAAACAAAATATCATTTTTGAAGGTCATCTTCTTCACAGGTTTAGCCCTATCCCTACATGAATCTCCAGCAAATTTGCCTCCACATTCCATCCCCATTCAACTCAACATAACATTATATCTGCAAAACATAGTAAAACACTTTTAAGACAAAACTGCTTATTATTTGGATACAGAGAACATTTAACACACAGTAAGTACTCAGTAAATGATCATTAACTATTGAATGACTGAGAATTACAAATGGTAAAAGCCACATGAGCACAGTTTTAATCTAAGCTGGGTGTTTGCCATAGAATCATAAAATCTTGGAAATAGAAGGTATTTTTCAAAGTCATTTAGTCTGGTCTGAAACAGTCTTTAAACTGGAAAGTCTTTGCGAGAAGGACCCTGCAGTAGAGAGGCTACCCTTTCTCTGAGGAAAGGAAACCTGCATCCCATTTCTCCTTCTGACACATATTAACTGTGTGCCATTGAGCAAGTCACTTAATCTCTGAGCATCCCATGGCAACTTTCTCAGTCTAGAATCTGCAGAGCAAGTTTTGATCTTCCTTTCTTGGGGCCATTTCCCTACTGGAGGATCCTTTCCTAATAAAATCACAGATCTGGTCCAAGAACAACAAAGTTACTCTATAAATGTCACATTATTTGATTCAGCTTGTGAGCTTTGCTTTTGCTTCCTTTTATGTCCCCAGTGCTTAGCATAGCACTTGACATATAGTAGGTGCTTAATACAATTTTATTTATTGATCAATTGCCCAGAGTCTAAATTGTGCATTTCAAAATGTAAACTTACAGCTTGAAACAGCTTTATTTAGTCTCTGAGAGATTGTTTGTCCTTCATTCTGGAAGACGACTGATGACATCAGGAGAGTGATGTCATAACTTGCAAGAGAATTGGATATAAGCATGGCAGGGCTGTGCAAAGTCATCAGTCTCACTCTACCATTCAAGGTAGGCTGTGGCTAAGTTCTAGCTTATGGCTATATAAAATGCTTTGAGATACGCACATAGCAGGGTTCTTTTGTTTGTTTTAACTTCAGAAGCAAGATAAATATGGACGAGAGCAGTTCCCAAATCCAGAATTGCTGTAGGGTTCCACTTTAGCTACTAGACATATTTTAGCAACTATATATGTGTTTTGAGCCCTCAGCAGAGAACAGTTTGTCTGTGAATCAGTTGAGAATGTATCTCTTCCTCTGTACACTCTATGTCTACAGGGACTATGCCAAAGTGGAGGTAAGAAATCCTGATTGCAAATGGATTTATTTCAACATTTACTGAACCTCTACTCTACGGAAGGCACTGGGTCAGATATTATTCTCCATTTCAAAGTGCACACCAAGTTCTAGAGATTGAGACTATCTCATAGAACCTCAGAGTTGCAATGGACCCAGAGACCATCCAGTCAAAGTTGCAGCTGTTCCACAGTTTCCACAATGAGTAATCATCAGTCTTTATTTGAAGACTTCTGGGAGTAGAAAACCACCACCTCCTCAAAAACTCATTCCACTGTATCTTTCCATTTTCATATTTATAATCCCCAATTTGACCCTGAGAAAAAAGGCAGTCAAGTTTATTAAAATGATCATTGGCCAGAGAGCCCAAAAGTGCTTTGTTCTAAGCTTGTTTGGACCACTAACTAAATCATTTTGGTGAGTCATCTAAGTTCTCTGACTTAAATTTTCTCGTCAGTTGAATAAGAAGGTTGGACAAGGTGATCTCAAGTGTCTCAGATTGAGAAATCTATGACTCAACTACAAATTCCAGCACATTAGTAACAGGAAAGAAAAAAAATCTAACTTTCGTTTGCTTTCTATGGATCCTTTGAGACACTTTCTATGCCTTGGTATTGAATGTGAGTCGAATGCCTAAAAGTGAATTGCTATTGGGGTTAAAACCATGTAAGCTCCAAGAATAGTCTTAACACTAGGTTTTTATTTAAAGAGACTTTTTGCTTTCTTTAAAATACAAAACAGACTTCCCACCTTCAAGAGCCAACTTTAAAATACTGTACATATTTCCTACACAAGCTAAATTTTGATGTCCTCACTCAGAAATAAAAGAGAATACTAATTAACTCAACCTTGCTATATATATTTCAGGCTTTGCTTTTCTCCATTTGACCGATTTTTCTTTAAAATCTTTCCCTGTTTTCTAAAAAAAGTATTTATATATCTGAAGCAGATTAGTTCATTATCAAATGCCCTGCTGCAGAATGTTCTCAGCCAATATTTATTGTCTACCTACTGTGTGCAAGATAAAGTACTATGTTCTTTGAGGGGATACATTCTTGCCCTCAAGGAGTTTACACTAATGGAGGAAATAAAGTGCATACAAATATAACTATAATGTAGGGAGAGAGAAAGAGAGACAGACAGAGACAGACATATAGACAGAGGAAGAGAGAGAGAGATAGAGAAAGAGACAGAGAGAGAGACAGAGACAGAGAAAGAGACAGAAAGATAGAGAGACAGAGAGAGAGTGAGAGAGAGACAGAGAGAGATTTTTGTCTGAGATATAAAACATTACAGGACTTGAAACAGGAACACATCACTTCTGGCTTTTGTGATCACAGAAGGTGTCATGGAATAAGCAATATTTGAGCTAGGAATAATTTGTATAGCTGACTAAGAGTACTAGAGCATTCCAGGAAGAAAGTCTGGCACAAGTCTAGGTATAAAAACACGATGGCACAAAGGTGAGTTTAGGGAAAGGAAGTCCACTGGGGCTAGCCTTCAGAATATATACATAAGAGAAGTATGCTATAAAGAAGGAAAATAATATGGTGTTACGTCATGAAGAGCCTCGAATGTCAGGACTTTCCTGTGTAGACAGTTCACAACTATTGAAAATTTTTGAGCAAGAGAGTGACATAACTTGGGCTATGCCTTAAGTAGAGTATCTAATTTTCTGGCTTGTGATTTTAAGGCACTTTCTAGTGGTGATGGGGGTGGAAGTTACAATATTCCATTAAGTTGTTAATAAACACTTAAATCTGACTTCAACATGCTTAAGTTTTGACTTATTGGGTGTTTGACTATAAAAATAAAAGGAAGGAAAAAAATAAACTTTTTGTAATTAATTATCTCTCCTTCCCCATACACTAATCCCCTTTTCATCACTCCCTATTAAGAAAAGTAAAAGTTAACAAATCTAAGCCCTTTTAGATCCTTTCTGAATCCTACTATAAATGAAAATGAAGATCTCATTTCTATAAATCTAACATTTAAAAAATATCATCTTTGATATTATAAAATGTTATAAAAGGTATAACATTTAAAAAAAAATACCATCCTTGTTCCAAGTTCTTAAAAGGTTATGAATGATATGCTTCTTTTCTACCACTGAAGGAAAAATAATCCCCCACTTAGGGAAGTTTACAATTTTATTTTATTTCTTTTGAATCATTTCCTAAAATTATTCATCTTTAATTCTGATAATGAATTACTGCTTTTTGCCCATGTATAAATTTGCTACCTCTTGCATCTTTCAAGGTCTTACTTTTAAGCCAAACTCCTGTTGGCATTTTAACCACTAGAAAGAAGAAATTGAGACTTTCCTGCTTTTATTTATATAATGCTTATTAAATATCAAAAGATTCGTTGATGCTTTCACACATTTAAATCTGCTTGGCACAATGGACACTACCCACACAGTTTTCTTTAGAAAACTGCAAACATACATCATAAATGTGTCCCTCTCCCCCTTCACCCATACTGTAGCAACATTTTCACAAACATAACCGAACACTGAATCTGCACAGGGCAGGGAAGGGAGTGGAATCTGAGGAGGGCCAAATCTCCAATTGTCTGCCTACTCCTTGGTATTCTGGTATTGTGGTCTAACTCTGCCTGGGTCTTGTACTCTGGAGGACCACCCTTGAGTTGTCTGGCCTTAGAGCTCAGAGGAGGTTTTCCCATTGGATTCCCTGTTTATTTGCTTGGCTGCTTTCTATCTGGTATACCTTGGAAAAACAGAGCTAGATATCAGATCCCATCCTTATGAATATACAATTTTGTTCTCATGTATCCCTAGGCATATGGACACGTGTGACCTTGCTTTCATTACTGCTTTTTGCTCTCTTAACCCCAATGGGAATGAATAGTCCCAATGGTACAATTATTTTCTCTGCAGAAATATTATTGCTATTAGGTTACATTTTTGACTTACAAAATAACAGCATGGCAGTGTGGGGGAAATGGTACGCCTGAAATTTGGCAAACTGAGACTTGGGTTTGAATTTTACCTAAGACATTTATTTAATAATTTGACTATGAGAAAACCACTTAATTTCTCTGAGCTCTAGTTTCCTGATCTCTGAAATGGCCATGATGGTCAAATGTGTGCTATCTACCTCATGGAATTGTTTTTATTTCTCACAAAGATATAAAAAGTGAAGTACTGTCTCCATTTTACAGATAAAAGAGCTGAAGTATCATGAGATTACTTTTTCAAGTTTCTTGGGCTAATAAATGAAAAAGGAGAGAGGATTCAATGTGATTTTTTGGGGGGGAAGGTGAGGTAGGAGATAAGGAGTAAAATAATCAGAAACAAAGGTTAAGAAAAAGCAAAAGACACAGACCAGAAGTATGCATTTTAAAATAATGTGGCCAGCATCTTCTGAATCCAAATTCAGAGCCCTGATTTCTTCCCGTAAAATTAACTCTAATGATAAATTGTTTTTAATAATAAAATAAATGAGATAAATTAGATTGTTTTTAATGATAAAATAAAAACAAACCCATAATTCGCTGAGTAGTTTTCTCCAAAGCTGAAAATTAGGAATTGTAGTTGGCAATAAGATCTTTTTTTTTGCAGTGGAGGGGGCAACAGATTTAAAAATATTAAATATTTAGTTATGTAACAGCTAGAGCTGTGGAGCTGTCATTTTTTCTGTTAATGTTTTTTGTTGTGGTTTGCTATGTTTATTTTTAATGTGCTCCCCAGAATATAATTGGTTACTTCAACATGTTTATGTCATTAGTGAGAATTTTTTTTTGGATGAGTGATATAATGTGGCTTAATTGCTAAATCTTGTAAATAGGGTTAGATGTGTCTATCAACTTCAGTTCTGTAGATATCACAAAGATTTACATCAGCTGGTGTTGTTCTCATAATAAATAAGGAAGAATTCCTAAGAATTTTTGAGGACCTTTATCCAAAAATATCATAAAATCAATTTTGAGACACAATGAAAGATTTAAGCTTAGGAAGTTTTTAAGCATGAGGCCTAGTTCTACAGATCTTCATTTACTTAGACTAGCACTGCGTTATTTAGAGAAATAATTTCATAGAAAGTTGTAGTTTAGATTTTGGACCCCACTTTTCAGAACAACTTTCAGTTAGACGCTGGATAAATTACTGAGTCATTCTGTGTCTCACTAGTTTTGTTTGGTTCATTTGTCTTTTGTAAAGTTGAGATGGCTGTCATCCAGACACAGGTTAAAAGTATCTATATCCAAGTGGCATGGTATTATAAAACACCTTTCTACAAAATATTTATTAGTAAGGTTTTTTTTTTTTAACATAGTTAATAGGTTTCTGGAACTTTTCAAGTAAAAGTAAATTTAAGATATATAAGCTTATCGTGCATACTTCTCCCCAGTTTTCTCCTTGCTTCACCCCCCCAACCCTAAACTCCACCTTCAGTGCTATAGGGCACTTGAAGCAGATTATAAATTACAGTATATGATTGTAATGGAATAGCATTGAGTTGTAAGATAAGTCAAGGGGGAGAGTTTCAGAAAAACCTGGGAAGACCTATGTGAACTACTACAAAGTAAAGTCAATAGAAAGATGAGAATATTGTAAAAAAGAAGGGCAATATTGGGATGGTTATCTACCGTGAAAGACAACTCTATTTATTTATTTATTTTTGTATTTTAATTAATTTATTTAACTTCAGGAAATCATTCTAATCAAGTAGCTGTACAAGAAATAGGTGTCTTTTTTTCCCCATTTTTACCGTTCATTCTATTCTTCTACTTTTTATATATTTAATTTTTTTAATTTAACTTTTAACATTCATTTTCACAGAATTTTGGGTTCCAAATTTTCTCACCTTTTGTCCCCTCCCCCGACCCCAAAACACTAAGCATTCTAATTGCCCCTATGACCAGTCCACCCTCTCTTCTACCTTCCCTCCCTTCCCTTGTCCCCATCTTCTCTTTTGTCCTGTAGGGCCAGATAACTTTCTATACCCCATTACCTGTATTTCTTATTTCCTACTAGCAAGAACAGTACTCGACAGTTGTTCCTAAAACTTTGAGTTCCAACTTCTCTTCATCCCTCCCTCCCCACCCATTCCTTTTGGGAAGGCAAGCAATTCAATATAGGCCATATCTGTGTAGTTTTGCAAATGACTTCCATAATAGTCATGTTGTATAAGACTAACTATATTTCCCTCCATCCTATTCTGCCCCCATTGATTCTATTCTCTCTTTTGATCCTGTCTTTCCCCAAGAGTGTTGACCTCAAATTGCTCCCTCCTCCCATTGCTCTCCCTTCCATCCTTCCCCCCACCCTGCTTATCCCCTTATCCCCCACTTTCCTGTATTGTAAGATAGGTTTTCATACCAAAATGAGTGTGCATTTCATTCCTTCCTTCGGTCAAATGTGATGAGAGTAAACTTCATGTTTTTCTCTCACTTCCCTTCCTTTTCCCTCCACTAAAAAGTCTTTTGCTTGCCTCTTTTATGAGAGATAATTTGTCCCATTCCATTTCTCCCTTTCTCTTCCTGATATATTTCTCTCTCACTGCTTGATTTCATTTTTTAAAGATATAATCCCATCCTATTCAATTCACTCTGTGCTCTCTGCCTCTGTGTGTGTGTGTGTGCGTGTGTGTGTGTAATCCCACCCACTACCCAGATACTGAAAAGTTTCAAGAGTTACAAATATTGTCTTTCCATGTAGGAATGTGAACAGTTCAACTTTAGTAAAGTCCCTTATGACTTCTCTTTGCTGTTTACCTTTTCATGCTTCTCTTCATTCTTGTGTTTGAAAGTCAAATTTTCTTTTCAGCTCTGGTCTTTTCATCAAGAATACTTGAAAGTCCCCAATTTCATTGAAAGACCATGTTTCCCCTGAAGTATTATACTCAGTTTTGCTGGGTAGGTGATTCTTGGTTTTAGTCCTAGTTCCTTTGACTTCTGGAATATGATATTCCATGCCCTTTGATCCCTTAATGTAGAAGCTGCTAGACCTTGTGTTATCCTGATTGTATTTCCACAATACTTGAATTGTTTCTTTCTAGCTGCTTCCAATATTTTCTCCTTGACCAGGGAACTCTGGAATTTGGCCACAATGTTCCTAGGAGTTTCTCTTCTTGGATCTCTTTCAGGCAGTGATAAGTGGTTTCCTTGAATACTTATTTTTCCCTCTGGTTCTAGAATCTCAGGGCAGTTTTCCTTGATAATTTCATGAAAGATGATGTCTAGGCTCTTTTTTTGATCATGGCTTTCAGGTAGTCCCATAATTTTTAAATTGTCTCTCCTGGATCTATTTTCCAGGTCAGTTGTTTTTCCAATGAGAGATTTCCTATGATCTTCCATTTTTTCATTCCTTTGGTTTTGTTTTGTGATTTCTTGGTTTCTCATAAAGTCATTGGTCTCCATCTGTTCCATTCTAATTTTGAAAGAACTATTTTCTTCAGTGAGTTTTTGAACGTCCTTTTCCATTTGGCTAATTCTGCTTTTGAAAGCATTCTTCTCCTCATTGGCTTTTTGAACCTCTTTTGCCACTTGAATTAGCCTATTTTTCAAGGTGTTATTTTCTTCAGCATTTTTTGGGGTCTCCTTTAGCAAGGTGTTGACCTGCTTTTCATGCTTTTCTTGCATGTCTCTCATTTCTCTTCCCAGTTTTTCCTCCACCTCTCTTACTTGATTTTCAAAATCCTTTTTGACCTCTTCCATGGCCTGAGCCCATGGTATATTTATTTTGGATGTGTGGGATACAGAAGCCTTGACTTCTGTGTCTTTCCCTGATGGCAAGCATTGTTCTTCCTCATCAGAAAGGAAGGGAGGAATTATCTTCACCAAGAAAGTAACCTTCTATAGTCTTATTTTTTTTCCCTTTTCTGGGCATTTTCCCAGCCAGTGACTTGACTTCTGAGTTTTCTTTCCATACCCTCCATGCCTCCAGATCTGCCCAGCTAGTGCTTGGGGTCTGAGATTCAAATGCTGCTTCTCAGCCTCAGGGCTTTGAGCAGGGGCAGGGCTGCTATTCAGTGTGAGATTAAGTTCAGGTGCTCAGGTGGGGGCAGGGCAGCCACACAAGGCTCAGTTCCCTCAGGGGGTTTATGTGGAGACCTTCAACAATGGATCCAGGCTCCTGCCTGCTTGGGGAGCCCCTGTCCGCTGCTGCCCCTGCTGCTGCCTCCCGATGGGGCCTGAGTTATGGGGACACCCCATTCCTCTCTCGACAAGCCAAAGAGACCCTCTCACTGACCCCTGTCACCTGTGGGTGGAGGGACCTGTGCTGCAGCTGGAGACTCTGTCCCTGAAGCCTGCTCGGATCTGCTCCTCTTGGTGCTGTGCAGCCAAGGCAAGGCTGGGCTCTGCTCTGGGTCCAGTGCATGACACACTTCTCACATCAGGTTTTCAGGTCTCTCTGGAACAGAAATCTCATCTGCTCCATTATTCTGTGGCTTCTGCTGCTCCAGAATTTGTTGGGAGTTCTTCTTTACAGATATTTTATGGGCTGTGGGTTCGGAGCTGGCATATGTGTGTCTTTCTACTCCGCCATCTTGGCTCTTCCCCTCCTAAATACTGACTTAACTCTATTTAACACAATAATCCATTATAATACCCAAATATTCATGATTTAAAAAAATGATATCTACCTCCAGTGGGGGTACTAATGAATTCTGAATACATATTGAAGTATGCATGTATTTCTATATGTATATATGAACATATGTGTATACAGGCATATGTATATATGTATGCAAATGTATATGTATATATATATATATATATATTTCAACTTTATTTTTCTTGCTTTTATTTGCAACATTTTGCATGATTTCACAAGCATAGTTGGTATTATATTTCTTGCCTTCTTAATGAATAAGGGAAAGTACAGAGGAAGAGACAGAATTTGGAACTCAAAAATAAAAGAATATGTTTAAAAATAAATAAATGACATTTTAAAATTCAATACAATCCTGAAGAAAAGAATATAAAAATAAATCAGATGATATTTACATGGTATCTGCTGTCTCTGTTTGTCCTTAATTCTTGAAGAAGACCATGACATCAAGAAGATGATGTCATGATGCTATCCCTTGCAAGTGAATTGGATTTAAGTGGAGGGCTGTGCAAAGTCACTAGCCTTACTTTATCTTCTGGAGCTGTCTAGGTTCAGTGGCAAGATACAGATCAGGATGACTGGAAAAAGCCCTAGATTTAGCGGGAGGCCTTGACCTTTTTAAGATAAAGTCTCTCTGGTCTCAGTTTGTTGGAGGCAACACTCATCCAGTGATCAAGGTTAAGTTGTTGTGTTTGTTCTTCATTCTTGAAAAGGACCATGAGATCAAGATGTTGACATGACTTGTAGTTGACTTTAATTTGAGTGAGGGAGGGCTGTACAAGGTCACTAACCTCACTTTCTTCTTCTGAGCCATCTGGATCCAGTGGCCAGATATTCATCAGGATGACTGGAGATGGCCCAGGATGTAATGTGAAACCCTAGTCCTTTCAGGCTAAGGTCCTATAACATTCTTACTTTCAGTGAGATACACTCATTCAATGAATAGACTTCTTTAAAATGAATAGACTTCTTTAAGTAGTTGATCAAGGGATGACCCCCTTAATAAAAAAATAAATCAAACTGAGAAGAGAAGCCCTTCAGGGTTCCTGGGTAAAAGAGAAACAATTGCTATTTATTATTTAAATCCACTCTGTGCTAGGTGGGTGGGGACTTATTGTCCAGTCTATGAGCTCCAGAGTGAATTGGGTTTGAGGCTTGATCTTTGATCAAGAAAATGTAGTCAGGAAACCCAGAGTCAAAAAGGCGGCTTTTGGATAGGGAACACTGAAGGAGGAGGAGGTAGAGGAGGAGGGGAGGGGAAAGGAGCTGCTACTGGCTCACAGGTTGTGTTTATCCTTCCTTCTCGAAAAGGACCATGACATCAAGATGATGACATGACTTGCAGTTGACTTTGATTTGAGTGAGGGAGGACTGTGCAAGGTCACCAGCCTCACTTTCTTCTGAGTCATCTGGGTCCAGTGGCTTGATATTCAGGATGCAATGAGAGACCCTGGGCCTTTAGGGCTAAAGTGCTAGGGCTAGGTAAGAAATGAGGCAAAGAATGGCCTCTTTTACCTTAAGAAAAATACATCTAAGAAGGGGAGGCCCTCAGTTTTTCTGGCCAAAACAGAAACAATTGCTGTTTCTCTGAGCCATCAAGGCTGGAACAATAACCAATTGAGGCTTGTTATGAGATCTATTGCTGATCAGTCAATGACAGCCTGAGTGATTTAGGTTTAATGCATAGTCCTTAAGAAAGAAAACTAGCCCCCAAGCCCCAACATAACTTGTGAAGTTTGGGCAGAACATCTGTGGGTAAGGGTATGATACATTATATGGATATAGTATCTGCAATCATCTTCTAACAGCATTCTTGGAAACTGCACTGGAATAGTCTAACATTCACATTCCTAGATGAATTATATTATCCATCATTATAGGAATTTCATTTGGATCACTATATTCTTTAAAATGAATCCTTAAACACATTTATTTCTTCAATCAATAAAGCAAAGTGAATGCTCTCCATTGTTAGAACTTAGGATAGATACCAAATGGGATTGGAGAGGCAGTAGGGTGAAGAGAATCAGTAATTGGTATGCAATCAAAGACCTTCAGTTTGAGTCTTAGCTCTACCATTTGTTATGTTTGTGACCTCTTGAAAATCATGTCACCTCTCTGTGCCTCAGCTTCCTCATTTGTATAATAATAAGCTTGCCCTAGATAATCTCTGAGGTCCCTTCCATCTCTGGATCTATGTTTGCTTGATTACATGGAGAGAGTATGATGTTTGCTTAAATTTTGACAATGATTTATCTATAAGTCCATGGCAGCAATTAAAAAAAAAAAATAATGACACTACTTTATCTTGGGAAATCACAAAAAATCAGAGACATCGTCTGAAATTGATCCGAATGATAATAACAGTAAAAACAACAACCTAGAGGGCCGAAAAGTTTCCTCTCAGAGAAATCAAGACAACTGCACCTATAGGAAATAGCTTTTGCATAGTAAGGGTTGATCCACGTAGCTGTGAGATCTTTGTTAGTGATGATGACCAAATATGAATCATCGTTACTTAGCAAAGCATTCTAAATATACATGGCACCATAAAATAATAATTTCAGCTGCTCCAAATTAGTGACAGTCACTACCCCAAGGAGTGTAGGCTTAAAAAAAAAGAAAAAGAATGACACAAGAGACAAATATGCAGAACACACACTGAGTTGGGGGAATGACAAATGGATTGTTTCATAGACAGAATATATATTTATATATTTCTATGTAACAATTTTTATGGAAATAGGGAAGTAATTAGTGACCTCTAAGGTCTCTTCCAGGTGTGACTGTCCTATGACATGGAGAAATCTGGACATTAGGCTGATCCACAAACAAATTATAGAAAGGAAAATCTTAAAATTAGATGGCAAAGTTTGGGTGAAAGTAACAAAAAAAAGTAATTTATTAGAAGGGAAGGTAGTAAGAAGACAGTAGAGGATATATGCTATATATGAGCTGCTGTATATTTACATAGACTTTGGAAGGTGTTGTATTTAGAAAGATGACGTTCAAAGGATATTTCTTAATACATGTACACTAAGATAATAGAAGGTCACTAACATCATGTTATCCTATAATGTTCAACCTTCACCCTGTCCTATGAAATCTTTTTTTTTAAATTAGTGATTTGTAGGCAGACATTTCAGAGAGATTTATAAAATTTGTAGGTTACAGTTAAATAGAACAGAATTAAGGATCAAAAAAACTTTAAAAGCTGAAATGAGAGGATGATATTTAACCAGATTAAATCTAATCCTGCGTTACATTTAAATCAACTACATAAATGAAAGATGGGAAGGATGTCACTTGAAAACAGTTCATGTGAAAACAAGCTGGGCATTTTAGTTTACCATAAACTCAATATAAACCAATAACATTACGTGGATGCTAAGAAAAACTAATTTAATTGTTGTCTGTATAAATTAATATATAATCAAGAGAGATAATCCCATTTTGTTCACCAATGATCAGTTCACATCTAGAGCATTTTGTCTTGTTGAAGGCATGATGCTTTAACTGGGACATGGACAAACAACAATCAGAACTACAATCAATCTAGAGGAAAACATCCATGATGGTGAGAGTTCATGAAGTCAAGTAACTTGAGGAATGGCATAGAGGGAAGTAATTGGAATTTGGAGTTACAAGTGACTTCCAAGGTCATGCTAAACTCTTTATTGTACAGACTTGAGAAATAGAACTATTTAATTACCACCCTAAGGGCATCTATCAAATGTGATGGGTGAAATCTCAAATAACTTAAGAAACAAAGGTTTGGGCTTCTGACCATTTGAATTTATTAAGCAATGTATGCCTACAGCACAACAAATCAGTACCAGGCCTCCTCTGGTTGGTACTGGTCCGCAAATATGAGGAGAGACAAATTTTATCAATTAAAGAAAATTAACAAGATATAAACAACGACATAAAATTAGATAATCTGATTTCTAACTAAAGGAAAGATTAAGGGTTTTCTTAGGTGGGAGGGGGATGATTGAGATTTGATAATTAGGAGGGGGTAGAATGAATAGGTGGATCTTTTCATGTGTGAAGAAGAATGCCACTCAATTTCCACAGTTAGGAAGCAGGTGGAATTCATCAGAAAATGAAACTTAGGTCTCAAAATGGAATCAGTTTTACAAGATGGAGTCCAGTTTGATTCCTCTAATTCCCACATTCTCTCAATTATTTCCTTTGATTCATGGGATAGGGAGGCAGCTCACTTCTCCCATAAGTCACTTATCTATAAGCCAAATTATGACATTTTTAATTGGCTCACATACACTGTCAACATTAAATGCTAAGAAAAGACTATTGGGAAACATCCTTTCACATAGCTTAGTACAACAGCTAACACAGAGACTAAGAACAATAATAATAATAAGAAAAACCTTGTTAAATAGACTCACTCTATAGGTAAACTAAGTGAGGCTACAAGTCAAACTATTAGAGAGGTCACAATGGGCTATTTTTGAAAGGGGACATTTACATGTCACCAATTAACCAAGAAATCTCAGAAAACATAAAGATGATGAAACAATGGCCAAAGCAATACAATAAAGATCATCAACACTAAAAAACATTATCTTAGTAACCCATTCCCAATGTCCATTTAATCATCATGTTTTGTCTTGACTCTCAGATATCCTATTTAGTCATATGGAATTTTCATATGTCTTCTCTTAGACATTTTGGAATAGAATTTATTCTCAGGACAACTCTGTTTCTCTGCTTCCAAATCACTTGTAGAGCTTCCTAGGCAATTCTACTAAAGTCTATCAGTAACAAGAATTACTGCAATTTATTATACCCTATTATATTTGATTTTCTACTGACTACTTTCTGTGGTGAAAACCAGTTTAAGTCTATGGAGATAACCCTATTAACAATAGAACTATAAGGGTGGAGCCAAGATGGCAGAGTAGAAGGAGCTCTCCTTTCATAACTTATAAAATACCTGCAAAAATGACTCTAAGCAAATTCTAGACCAGGAGAAGCCACAAAGTGATAGAGTGAAACAGATTTCCAGCCCAAGACAGCCTGGAAGGCTGACAGGAAAGGTCTATTCCACCAGGCTCAGAGCGCAGTACAACCCAGCCTGGGTAGGACTGCAGCAGGCTACAAGGTGCAAAATCATGGGTAGCAGCTGCAGTTCCCAGATTTCTCAACCCCAAACCACCAAAGACAGCTTCAAAGGTCAGTAAAAAAGCTCTTTCACCAGAGTGGGAGGGGAGCCTGGTTCTGGCCCCAGCCCTGGAACCAGTGCAACGACAGCCACTATGGCAGCAGTGTCCACTTTTGGAGCCCTCAGCCTAAAGACCCTGGGGGAATCAAGCAGCTGATCTGGTCTCAGTCCTCAGTGGTGGTCCTGGAGTGAAGAGGAGCACTGGTGTGTTGGATCTGGCAGTAGCTGTGGAAAGGGAACCCTATTCACAGTTCCAGGGCAGAAAACAGAGCCTGTGGTTGCTCCCAGACCAGAGGGCAGGCCAGGAGAGGAGTAAACTCCTCTCCCTTGATTGTGCCACCTTGTAGGAACTGAGAATCTACAGGTCCCTAGAGATATCTCAGAGAACAGTGGCACAAAACCTCTGAAGCCTAGGGTAGTATACCCTCTACTTCACAAAAGACTCAAAAGTCAAGTAACTGGCTGGGAAAATGCTTCAAAAGAGGGAAAAGTAATACCATGGAAGGTTACTTTCTCAGCGAAAAGGCATTTTCTTCGATCCTTTTGAATGAGGAAGAACAAAACATACTATCAGAGGAAGATATCAAAGTCAAGACTTCTACATCCAAAACCTACAAAAAAATATGCAAAGATCTCAGGCCATGGAAGAGCTCAAAAAAGATTTTGAATATCAAGTAAGAGTAGTGGAGGAAAAGTTGGGAAGAGAAATGAGAGCAATGCAAGAAAATCATAAAAAGGAAGTCAACAGCTTGCTAAAGGAGACCCAAAGAAATGCTGAAGAAAGTACCACCTTTAAAGACAGACTAATCCAAATGGCAAAAGAGATCCAAAAAGCCAATGAGGAGAAGAATGCTTTAAAAAGCAGAATTGGTCAAATGGAGAAAAACATCCAAAAACTCACTGAAGAAGACAGTTCTTTAAAAAATAGAATGGAGCAGATGAAAACAAATGACTTTATGAGAAACCAAGAAATTATAAAACAAAACCAAAAGAATGAAAAAATAAAAGACTGTGAAATATTTCATTGGAAAAATAACCGACCTGAGAAATAGATCCAGGAGAGATAATTCAAAAATTATTGATCTACCTGAAAACCATGATTAGAAAAAAGAGCCTAGACATTATCTTCCAAGAAATTATCAAGAAAAACTGCCCTGATATTCTAGAACTAGAGGGTAAAATATAAATGGAAAGAATTCACCAATCAGCTTCTGAAAGAGATCTCAAAAAGAAAACTCCTAGTAATATTGTAGTCAAATTCCAGAGTTCCCAGATCAAGGAGAAAATATTGCAAGTAGCCAGAAAGAAACAATTCAAGTATTGTGGAAATATAAGGAGGATAACACAGGATTTAGCAGCTTCTACACTAAGGGATCAAAGGGCTTAGAATATGATATTACAGAGGTCAAAGGAGATTAAAACCAAGTATCACCTACCCAGAAAAACTGAGTATAATAGTTCAGGAGAAAAAAATGGAATTTCAATGAAATAGATGACTTCCATAAAATCTTGTTGAAAAGACTGGAGCTGAATAGAAAATTTGACTTTCAAATACAAGAATCAAGAGAAACATGAAAAGGTAAGCAGGAAATAGAAGCCTTAAGGTACTCATTAAAGTAAAATGGTTTACATCCCTACATAGAAAGATGTTATTAGTAACTCATGAGACCTTTTTCAGTATTAGGGTAGTTAGAGGAAATATGTGTGTGTGTATGTATAAATGTGTATGTATATATATGTATATATACATATATGTATATATGTGTGCATGTGTATATATATGTATGAATGTATATACATATATATGTATGGATACATGGATATGTGTAAATATGTATATGTATATTATATGTGTGTGGGTATGTGTATATGTATATATGTGTATATGTGTATTTATATATATACACATATGTGTTTGTGTGTATGTGTGTATATACATAGACAGAGGGCACAGAGTGATCTGAATATGAAATATGAAAGAATACCTAAAAAGTAAAATTTGCTGTTGAATGGAACGTACTAGGAATAAGAGAAAGGGAAAGGTAGAATGTATGAAATCATATTCCACAAAAGAGGGAAGAAAGAGCTTTCACAATGGAGGGGAAGAGGGGGGAGATGAAAGGAAATAAGTGAGCCTCACTCTGATAGGATTTGACTTAAGGAGGAATAAC
Organism: Notamacropus eugenii; assembly: GCF_028372415.1. Classification (NCBI taxonomy): domain Eukaryota; kingdom Metazoa; phylum Chordata; class Mammalia; order Diprotodontia; family Macropodidae; genus Notamacropus; species Notamacropus eugenii. Next base: position 451,256,279 of record NC_092875.1, read on the forward strand.
ATACACTAGATTGTATATAGAAATTTATTTTACTCTGCAGGAAGGCAAGCGGGAAGGGGATAGGAGACGGAAGATAATAGAAGGGAAAGCAAATTGGGGGATAATCAGAAGCAAACACTATTGGGGGAGGTTAGATGAAGGGAGAGAATGGAATAAATTTAGGGCAGGATAAGACAGAGGGAAATGCGGTGTCTTTTTACAACATATCTATTATGGAAGTGCTTTGCGTTGTTACACATGTATAACCTATAATGAATTGCTTGTATTCTCAATGAGGGTGGGTGGGGAGAGAGGGAGAGAATATGGAATGAAGCTTTAACAATGTTTAAAATTTGTTTTAGTATCAACTGGAAATTAAGATATACAGGCAATGGAGTACAGAAATCTCTTTTGCCTTACAGGAAAGTAAAGGAGAAGGGGGATGGAAGAAGGGGGGGTAATAGAAGGGAGGACAGCCTAGAGGAAGAGCTGCATGGGGTGTATGCTGTCCTGGGGTGAGGGTGTGAGGAGAGATGGGGAGAAAGTTTTGAATTCAAATTCTTGTGGAAGTGAATGTTGAGAACTGAAAAATAGATAAATTATATATTAAAAAACAGAACTGTGAGATGAACATAAAAAATATGTATCTGCAATTCACTTGAGATTTTAGAGAATTTCAATTTTCATATACTAATTTCAAATTTCATATACTATCAATTTTTATCTTTACTCCTAAACCTTGGAACTAATAGAAGAAATTTTAAAAAATCATAAGGGTGTAACTTGTAAAATGGACCCTTTTGTATTTTAAAATATTGGACAAGATACCTTAGAATGGGAAAGTAATTTCACTTCCTTAAAATTATCAATGCAATTCTATATGTAAAATCTTTAATCAATTTTTGAGAACTTATTACAAAAATGCAATCAAAATCCAATTTGCCATAGTAGATACAGTTGAAAGTCAATCTTATACATGTGCATATATTTCTTAGAAGAAATCTTCTAATCCTATTGCTTTCTCAAAACTTACTATTCCATTTAACTAGAAAACTTTTACACCATATCTTTCTCCTTTTACTTCATCTTATCCCCACCCCCTCTTTAGGAAGATATCATCCATATGTTATATTTTGACCGTAGATCATAAAAATTGTAAGGTTTTCAATACTTTCATCCTATTATAATAACTTAGAAATAACTACCAATATGTTAATTAGTTAAACTTATTAATAAATCAATTAATGTAATATATATAATATGATAGATATATTTAAAATATGATAAATATATTAATAATTAATTAATAACTACCAATCTATGAATTAATAGATTTAGCATTGTATTTACAAAACTACTGTTCACTTGCCTTGATTATAGAAATTTCCTGAAAGAAGAAGGAGAGATATATTTATAACAGTGTCAAGACTTGTCTTCTCAAGGGCACAGACTGACCTGATATACACCATAACCAGGGAAAAGTTGCCTTGGTTCTATTTGATTCCAGGTATGAGTCAGGTCTGACAGCCAATTATATAGCAAAGCTCCACAATATTCACAAGGTATCAAAAGCCATGCTCGGGCTCCAGGTGGGGATAAATTACGCAATGGGAAACCTGAGTCAATAGCATCCTACATTAGATCACACCAACTTTTTTTATGCTGGAAAACTTTATTCTTGGTGGAGTGGGTTAGCTGGACACAATTTACATGATTCCAATTTTGATGTGACATCTAAAGCATCATAGTCAGGAACAAGTCAGACATAGGCCTTTTGCTCTCCACTGGACCAGAGCAATATGTTGACCTTGACCACATCGATGTCATACAGCTTCTTTACTGCCTTTTTGAGCTGATGCTTGCTGACCATGATATCCACAATGAAGGCTAGGATGTCATTGTCCTAAATCTTCTTCATAGCAGGTTCAATTGTTGAGGGAAACAGTGATAGCATAGTGATCAAACTTGTTTCTCTGAGGGCACTTTTCTAAGGGCATTTGGATTGCCTTCAAAGTCTTAGTTTCTTGGGTTTCTGGAAGGTGGGGGATGTTCAAACCCTCCTCTTTTTGTGGCTGTAGACAACCTTAAACACAACTTCTTGACCTTCAAGTCACAGGACTTGACTACTTTTTTGGGGGGATGACTTCCTCCTTTGTCTTTGGTAACATCTTGGGGGAAAGGCTCCCTTCAACTTTTTTCTAGGGAATGACATACCTAAAGCAGTACTCAAAAGGCAGCAATGCTATTTTTTCATTGTCTGATGAACTATTGACTTAATAACACTTCATGGAATCAAACCTGATCTTAGACTCTAAACAGTATCAGATTAGAGTCCCATGAGAGTTTGCCTTAAATTGCAAAATTTCACTAACTATAACATAAGGCATGAATATTATTACTTCTCTCAGCTTTCCCTAAAATTTTCATTTCTTTTTCCTTTTTTAATAAATTAAAACTAACTACATTCTCGACTTTCAGACATGTCAAATATTTGAGTTGACACACATTGATGAATTGAAATTATATCTTTAAGCCACCCTACACATTTTCTTTTTTTAAATTTTTATTTATTTATTTTTAGTTTAGAACATTCATTTCCACAAAATTTTGAGTTCCAAATTTTCTCCCCATCTCTCCCGTCCCCCACTCCAAAACACCGAGCATTCTAATTAACCCTTCCACCAATCTGCCCTCCCTTCTAACACCTCTCCCTTCCTTTATCCCCATCTTCTTTCTTGTCTTGTAGGGCAAGATAAATTTCTATAACCCATTACCTGTATTTATTATTTTCCAGTTGTATGCAAAAACAATTCTCAACATTTGTTCCTAAGACTTTGAGTTCCAATTTCTCTTTCTTCCTCCTTCTTCACTCATACCCACTAAGAAGGCAAGCAAATCAATATAGGTTATATGTGTGTAGTTCTGCAAATGACTTCCATAATAGTCATGTTGTGTAAGACTAACTATATTTCCTTCCAGTCTGTCCTTCCCCCCCATTACTCTTACTCTCTCTTTTGACCTTGTCCCGCCACAAGAGTGTTCACTTCTAATTGCTCCCTCCTCCCATTTGCCTTCCCATCCACCCTGCTTTTCCCCTTCTTCTCTACTTTCCTATAGTGCAAGATAGATTTTCATACCAAATTGAGTGTGCATGTTATTCCTTCCTTCAGCCAAAGGTGATGAAAGCTTCACTTTTTCTCTCTCACTTCCCTGCTTTTCCCCTCCATTGAAAAAGCTTTATCTTTCCTTTGTCATAGGAGATAATTTGTCCCATTCCATTTCTCCCTTTCTCTGCTCACTATATTCCTCTCTCACCCCGTAATTTTATTTTTTTAATATGATCCCTTTCTATTCAATTCACCCTGAGCTATCTATCTATCTATCTATCTATCTATCTATCTATCTATCTATCTATCTATCTATCTATCTATCTATCTATCTATCTACCTATCTATCTGTCTGTCTGTCTATGTATATGTATATATGTGTGTGTGTGTGTATGTGTGTGTGTGTGTGTGTGTCTGTGTATAATCCCTCCAACTATCCACACATAGAGAAAAGATTCAAGAGTTACAAATATTATCTTTCCAGGTAGGAATGTAAACAGTTCAAGTTTAGTAAGTCCTTTATGATTTCTCTTTCCTGGTTACCTTTTCATGTTTCTCTTGATTCTTGTGTTTGAAAGTCAAATTTTCTTTTCAGCACTGGTCTTTTCATCAGGAATGCTTGAAAGTCCTCTATCTCATTGAATGACCATTTTTTTTTCCCCTGAAGTATAATACTCAGTTTTGCTGGGTAGGTGATTCTTGGTTTTAATCCTAGTTCTTTTGACATCTGGAATGTAATATTCCATGCCCTTTGATCCCTTAATATAGAAGATCTTGTGTTATCCTCACTGTATTTCCACAATACTCAAATTATTTCTTTCTAGCTTCTTGCAATATTTTCTCCTTGACCTGGGAACTCTGGAATTTGGCTACAATATTCCTAGGAGTTTCTCTTTTTGAATCTCTATCAGGAAGTGATTGGTGGATTCTTTCAATATTTATTTTTCCCTCTGGTTCTAGAATCTCAGGGCAGTTTTCCTTGATAATTTCATGAAAGATGATGTCTAGGCTCTTTTTTTGATCACAACTTTCAAGTAGTCCCATAATTTTTAAATTGTGTCTCCCTGATCTATTTTCCAGGTCAGTTGTTTTTCTAAAGAGATATTTTACATTATCTTCCATTTTTTCATTCTTTTGGTTTTGTTTTGTGATTTCTTAGTTTCTCATAAATTCATTAGTCTCCATCTGCTCCATTATAATTTTTAAGGAACTATTTTCTTCAGTGAACTTTTGAACCTTCTTTTCTGTTTGGCTAATTCTGCTTTTTAAAGCATTCTTATCCTCATTGGCTTTTTGGACCTCTTTTGCCAATTGAGTTAGCCTATTTTTCAAGGTATTATTTTCTTCAGCATTTTTTCATCTCCTTTAGCAAGCTGTTTACTTGCTTTTCATGCTTTTCTTGTATGGCTCTCATTTCTCTTCCATTTTTTCCTCCACCTCTCTTACCTGATTTTCAAAATCCTTTTTGAGCTCTTCCATAGCCTGAGACAATTGCATAATTATTTTGGAGGCCTCTGATGGTAATCTTTGTTCTTCCTTATCTGAAAGGATGGAAGGAAATACCTGTTCACCAAGAAAGTAACCTTCTATAGTCTTACTTTTTTCCCCCTTTTTTTGAGCATTTTCCCAGTCAGTCATTTTACTTTTGAATCCTTTGGCAAGAGGAGGGTATACTCTAGGAATCTGTAATTTCTCAGTTCCTCCAAGGTGGCACAATCAAGGGAGAGGAGTTTATGGCCTATGCATTGGTCTGGGAGCAACCAAAAACTTTTCTGCCCAAAATCTGTGAATAGTAGAATTCCCTCTCTACAACTTCCTCTAGCTCAACCACATGAGCACTCCTCCTCAGTCCTGAGCAGGGAGATTCAGATCAACTTCTCAATTCCCTCAGGGTTTTAGGCTGAGGGTTTCACAAATGGATGCTGCTGCCTCCACTACTGCAGCTGCCACCACTGCCACCACTGCTGCTGCTGTTGTCTCTCCTGGCACTGCCTGGGGCCAGGGCTAGGGGAGGACCCTGCTCCCTTCTCACCCAGTTGAAATAGCCCTCTCACTGAACTTTGAAGTTATCCTTGGCGTTTGTGGGTTGAAGGATTTGAGAACCTCCACTGCTGCTGATGATTCTGCCCCAGAGGCCTGTTCTGGTTCCTGTTCCTCCCAGTGCCATGTGCAGCCAAGGCTGGGTTGCTCTCTGCTCCATGCCCCATGCAAAAGACTTTTCCTGTTGGCCTTCCAGGTTACCTTGGGCTGGAAAACTCTTTCACTCTGTTGTTCTGTGGCTTCTGCTGCTCCAGAATTTGTTGAGAGTCATTTTTTACAGGTATTTTATGGGTTGTGAGGGAAGAGCTACCATATATGCTTCTTTCTACTTGACCATCTTGCCCCCCTCCCCATTTTCATAATTTTTATAACTGATAGCTCATAATTTTCGAATGAAAACTTGTTATATTGCAATTAATTTGTAAATTTCTCCCTTTGACAAGGAGTGGGAGAGAGGATCCTTCTTCTTCAGTTCTAGGTTCTCACAATTATAAGATCTTATGACCCTGCATGAATACAAAGCCTCTAGGGACCTCACATATAATGACATCTTAAAAGGTCTATTATTATTATTATTATTATTATTATTATTATTAGTTATCCTTATTGTCAAAAATTCAGAGAAAGGGTAGGACAACTAATCACAAAGAGCTACAGGAAAGTTTAGCTGGCTAGTGTAAATAGTCCAATCTGCTCCTTAACAGGAATCTCCTCTACATCATCCCCATGTGATCATCCAGAAAGTTGATTACCAAGTGTTTTCTGTTCACAGGAATTCCTGACTCGAATCTGTCATGGTAAAGGGAATATCCAAATGAGCAAAATGAATCTCCAAATGTGAACAACTACATTTTTCTGTAGCTCCCAAGATAGGGATAGCTGTCTCAGATTTGGGTAGATGCAAATGCTTTGATAAGAGAAACAAAGTAGAAAGTTTGCCTAGAACTACGATAACTTCCAATGCTGAGTGAAGAAGTAATTTGAATCACTAGCAAAGGAAAGCATAATGGAACAAAAAATATTTATCAATTTATATATTGTTTTATGGTCTCCAAAACATATATCACCTAATTTTTCCACAACAGAAATCTAGGAAGGTGGGTAAAGCAAAAAGATCTATTTTAATTTTATTTATAAGTAATATGATGCTAACAAAAGGCTACATGCTCCAGTCACACAGATGGTAACTGTTGGAGTCATAATTAGAACCCAAGTCTTCAGCTCTTTCCATCATAGCATTGTCTCCCATGAGTACAAATAATAATTCCAAATCCCTATTTTCTCATTCTCAGCAGTTTCCCAATTAGAATAAAACTTGCCCAAGAAGTTAGGATTAGCAAGATTGGAGATGGAGTGGGAAGGAAGGTTCCAAAGAAAATGTTAAATTTAGTGTCAGAAGACTTGAGATCTTGTCCTAACTCCACCAATGACTGATGTACTATGATCTCAGCGTGGAATTTAGCTTCTCTAGGACAGAGTTTCCCTTTCTGTTGGTAATTCCTATTCAAGTACCATTAAATGGTACCAAATATATGTCAGTTCCTGTACTGATTTCTGGGTATTCAAAGAGAGGTAAACAATAGCAACATGAAAAACAGTCCCTACTCTCATGGAGCTCAAAGTTTAATGGGAGAAAAACATGCCAAATAACTATGTACAAAGAAGATATATACAGGATGGGTAGCTTAGGGATAGCGTCAGAAGGAAGGTGGTGCTAAAACTAAGGGAAACTTTCTGGCAAAAAATTAGATGTGAGCTGAACTTTGAAGGAGGGAGGGAGAGAGAGAGAGAGAGAGAGAGAGAGAGAGAGAGAGAGAGAGAGAGAGAGAGAGAGAGAGAGAGAGGGAGGCAGGGAGGGAGGGAAGGAGGAAGGGAGAGACGGAGGGAGAGAGAGAGAGAGTTCCAGGAGGCATAGGGAGCAATAGATGGAAACATTAGGATATTATAAAATGGGGAAAATAGAACTTGTAATATATATCGGGAGACGATTAGGTGGCACAGTAGGTAAAACACCTGACCTAGAGTCAAGAAGTCATGCATTAAAATCTGGCATCACATACTTCCTATATGTGTTACCTTGAGCAAGTCACTAAACAAATTTTTGTTTGCTTCAGTGTTCTCATCTGTAAAATGGGAATAATAGCATCTACCTCTCATTTTCACTGTGAAGATCAAATGAGATAACATTTTTAAAGTGCTTGGTATAATTCCTGGCATGTAATAAGTACTGCATCAGGTTTGCACAACTTGACACAAGGCAGAGGCCAAGGCCAAAATTAAAATAGCCTAAACTTCTTCAGGGTTCAGATAGGTTTTTAGTGGCTCACTTTCCAAGTAAAGGTGTAATTTAACTATGTTCCAAATATATCATTTTTTAAAAAAGGGAAATTCCAATTAATATCATTTAATTGAACTTATTACTTGAGTTATACTTATCAAAAAAATCACATTAATTTTAAAAGCATTACTTTGCTAAGTGGTACAAGTTTTAATACATTTTTCAGGTTTTCCTACTGTTTACATTTAGTTAATGGAATATAGTACATTTCTTGTCAGCAATCAGTTTATCATACTATGGAATTAAGTTTGAAATCAATTTCTTTAGATATCTGAAAACTAACTTTAGTAACTGCTTCATTTTCTGAGTTTACTTTCTTGAAAAACTCTTGTTCCCTACTGAGATTTTTCAACAATTTGGACACTTTAATTTGTTTTTCATTGGTTTCGAATTTGCTTATGTCAGCATGTTTTAATTTGAAATGGCAATGAAGATTGTATTCCTTTGGAATGGCTGCTACCTCTCGGCAAACAGTGCACAATATTTTGTCTCGTGTAAACAAACAACTATCTGTCCACTCTGGATTAAAACTCCATGTTCTGATTCAGTCTTCTGTTTCTTTTTATCATCTATTTTACAAAGCTATTTCCAAAACTTTAATGTTAGAACCAAAAAAGATCTACACAGCGAATGCTCACATATAAAGAAATACTGAACTGTGTGTCTGACCTTGGAGAGAGTGCCAGACATTTATGTAAGTTGGAGGGTGACTATGCAGTAAGGAAGGGGAAGAAGCCTTCTCACTATGCTCATTGCATAGTGGACATAAGCTATGTTGAGGGTGGCTGCACTCGTTTTGTCCCAGTTCAATGCCAGTAATGACCAAAAACAAAGTAAAAAAGGTGACTCACTACTCTGACACTAGAGAGAAATTGATGATGGTTGATTGTCACAGGTCATGTGACAAATAGGAGAGCATAGTCAATAGTAACCCACCCACCAAGTTATAAGATGGGCACAATAAGGGTCAGTGAAAGGTAGCTTTCGTGGGGAATGGACAAAGTAGTCATCATATCTTTACTTTCTTTTATATCCTGTACATTTTTCACAGACTACTCAAAATTCTTTCTTTCCTTCTTTCCTTCTTTCTTTCTTTTTCTTTCTTTCCTTCTTTCTTTCTTTCCTTCCTTCTTCCCCTTCCTTCCTTCCTTCCTTTCTTTCTTCCTTCCTTCCTTTTTCTTTTGTTCTCCCTCTTTGCTCTTCTATCTCCATCTATCTTTGTCTCTTCTTCTCTTCCTCCTCTTTCTCCTTCCCCTCCTCCTCCTTATCATTATCATCATTAATCTGTTAAAATTATTTATTATGCAATTATGATGGGTCAGATACTACACTAGGTTCCAGGAATATGTATAGTAAGGACTAAACCAGCGACTACTTGAAAGGATCACCATTATAGTGGAGAAGAACGGTGCACCTCAAAATGTATATAGCATGAATATAACCTCCTTTGACTAACAGTACGTGTGTGTGTGTGTGTGAGTGTGTGTGTGAAGTGATGTATGTGAAAACAGTGTGTAATAATGAATTGTTTTTAGACTGGAATGGAGACTCAGTATAAATTAGTTACCTGGATAGATCAAGGCATGTTAAAGGCACAATAATACCAAATTCATTTCACAACCAGAAAATTCATGGCTTTGAATTGATTTGCTTCTCTAGAGACATAGCTAGTTATACATAAAACTTTATGTCTCTTTAGCTTTTTCTGGTGGAGAATTTCCATGCAGGAAAACTGTATCTGTCCATAACTTGATCAGGTAGCTTAGAATGGGATTGAAGGTAGCAAGTATGATCTCATCCTCAAGGGTATAATTATCTGCTATCTCATGAACTTTGGGAGGGGCCTTTCCTTTGTAGTTTTCTGTTAGGCCTTGTAATGCTAAAGAGTAATTCTACCCTTTGGCCAAATACTGGAAAGAAAGGAGGGAGAGAGGTAGAGGAGTGTTTTCCAAGAAAGGGAATTGGCAGGGCAATCCCAGATACTGAGAGGGGAAAGGAACTGATGAAAGGTAACAATATTTTTGTAAGGTAGCTCAGGATTGAAATTCTTCTCGAGAGGGGAAAAATAGCATAGTATGGAGGATGCAAATGATTTGTTTAAGGACACAGAGATAGACACTGCTTGGTTCACAAATAGAGCCCAGAACTCCTGCTCGGCACACTTAGATTTCACCAGGTGCTCTTTCTTCCTTGATTGGCACTTGTATCTGAATGAAAACTTAGTCCCACTGGGTACCATCCAGCTGCATCAGGAAAAAGTGATTCATGTTATCAATATGACCTTACTAGTGATAAGGTGGTTTTACTTGTTTCTGCCCATGAATAAATTACCTTTTTAAAAAATTCATAGCAAAGAAAAAATCATCTAACATTTCCATTGTTATGAAGATGTCCTGCTATGGAGAGCCCATTATGTAACTTCAATAAATGATCTATAACAATTTATCCTTTATTTTCTGCTTTCATATAAAAGCAGAAATTGATTGTGAACAAGAGTTAGCACTTGACACTTAGTGAACTGCTGAGGGCTAACTCAAGGTTTCTCTTTTTTCGCTTAAGTGAAAAGAGTTTTCATTAAGGAACATTGGGAGTGTAGGTAAGAGGATGGAAAACCTAGGATGTGAATAAAGATAATAAAGGAAGAAATCAGTTTTGTGGTCTTTCTTTCTCAGTTGCCTGGTTTGCCTGGTTCACTTCTTTGATGTTATACACAGGTTTATGCCCTGGGTTTCAATTCTCTCACAGCAAGAGAAGTCTCATATCATTTTGTTGCCCTGCAGAGGAAGACCTAACAAAACGGTTGTTCGTCTATACCAGACAAAGCACAAGGGGAATTTGTCAGTGATCAAGACAGTTAGATCAAGGTAGGAAGGCAAACCAGAAAATTTAATGGAGAAAGAAAGTTCCCTCCAGGACCTAAATTAACTGAATTGTGTGCCTATGTTGATTCAATTAACTCACTGGATAATTTCCAAATCTTTACTGTGTTTTGTAGACACAGTCAAAAGGTAAAAAATTCTGGCCAAAGCAAATATCATGGCATTTATTTGAAAACCTGTTTTCCTTAGAGCAATTCCTTGTGATTGATCTTGAACTCTTAAGTGAGCTGTAACCAAAAAAAAAAACTGTGCTTGACATTGTCTATAAAAATACCCCTGTACAGACTGTGTTTTTTTTTAATCCAATACAGAAACTCAAGTCATTTATAGTGGTGTCCATGAAAAAATTTCTACCTACATTCACTAAGTGTTGAAAGATATTTTTAAGAAAAAAATTTCCTGCAGACTTTTCTCCAGCTGCCACCACATTAGGTTTCTTTCGTTGGTCCACATGGTTGCTAATTTTTTTAAGCAAGCTACATCATTGCAGCCACCACATTTTAGCAGTAGGAGGCAGCCCTGTGAATCATCCATGGGTTCTTTCAGCCCAAGCACCTATTAAAACTAATCTGGAATTACTGGTAACCTACAGTAGTTTGTTTGATCAGTATACTATGTTCCCCATAGTCTCCACCAGCCCCTCCCACCCAGAACAGTTTCTAAGTTTACTCCTCAGCTTGATTTTTAGCTAGTTAGAATATAGCACTAAGGTGAACTCAGCGGGAAAACAAGTGTTCTGAGAGTGAGGGAAGTGGAGTGGGAGGAGTTGAATTTTCAGGTCCTCATTTGGAAGATCTCTTCAGATGATCTAGTAATGGATTCATCTTGCTAAGGAACACATCAGCTACAAGGAATGGGAAAAATATGGAACGAAGACCATTAGGCTTCATTTTGTGCATAGATTTTTGAATCAAGTTTCAATTGAGAAGAATAGGAGACCAAGAAGAAGAGCAGAGGAAGTTGCAAGACTGATGTCCTATATATTTTTTCATCCCTCGTAATGAGTAATATTATTGTACATATAATAGAGGGGTAAAAATAAAGGAGATGTTATAGAAAAGAATAGCCAGGAAAAAAGGCATTCAACTTAGATTTAGAAAAATGAATTTCAAAGGGATGGGAAGCTAAGAATGAAATTTTTAATCCTCAAAGAAAAATAATTCCATGAGACAAGGGAAAGAGTGCATTGTTTCTAGGAACATTTTTGAATAAGCAAAGAAACTACCAATCAACTTTAATTTATGAAAGATGTATAAAGACATTGGAGGCAAGAGCAGGTAACAGAATATATAGAAGATATCATCTGTCCCTGTGAGACAAATGTCAAGAATGCTTAAGTTTAGAATGAACTGAGGTTGGTAAAGAAAACGAAGAGCACTAAAAAGTTTAGCTTTGTTTTTAACTATATTGGGAAGGGAAAGGACAATCAGTTGGGTAATAATTTATGGCAGAAGGAAGTGCTACTCAATTCGTATTTCTCTGTTAAGGAGAACAGGATTGAACTGGAAAAAAAACAGAACCAAAATGACTTGATATTCCCAAAAGGTAAGATGAAAGGGAAGAACTCTTAGTTATCCTTTATGAATTCAAGTCACCTGACACAGAGAAGTTCCTTTCCTAGGGACTGAAAAAGCAGGCAGATGTGATTACCATATGACTGATTTTTCATACCCTTGAAAGATTCTAGGGAATGGGAGAGGTGCTGTAGGATTCAGAAAAGCAAATATGTGCTGATATCCAAAGGGAAGATAATAGAATCCATAAATGACAGGCGAATGAGTTTGACTTTAACTCTGAGAAAATTCTAGAATGTATTATTAGAGTGATGTTTAGTGGACATTAAGTAAAGGGAGTGGTTTTCATGAAAAACAACCATGTCTTCATCAAGAACAGGAAAACTGTATTAACCTTCTTTCTTTTTTTTTTTAATAGGGATATAAAATTGGTACGTCAGGTGTATTCTCTAGGTATAGTATAGACTATAGTAAAACATTTGACAAACACTTCTTATGGAAAACATTGAGAGATTAGACAAAAAGTAGAGGAGCTTGTTTCAATTAAAGACTCAATTTGAACTTGGTGGAGGGGGCAGTGTCTCCAGCTGAGTACCCCAGGAATGCCTGGGCTGTTTAATGTTTTTATCAATGACTTGGATAAGGAACTGATGGCTTATGTATCAAGTTGACAGGAATAATGAAGGAGTAGCTAACACACGGGATGACTGCAGTCAAAAAGATCTTGACAGGCTAGAACATTGGCATAGTTTAAGCAGAAGAAATGTAACAGGAGAAAATGGAAAACTTTATTGTTGGTTTCAAAATGATCTTTACCTATGAGTTACACGCCATTTTATCTGGAAAGATTGTGCTTTAGAGAATGATGAGCTCAATGTATCTCAATATCAACTCTATGATAAGGAAATCAACAAAGACAGTGTGATTGTAGGCAGCATTAATAGTGACATAGTGTCCAGGAGTAAGGAAGACGTAGCCATGTTATTATTTCTTTGGTCAGATGACATTTGGAACTCTGAATTTAATGCCTGGTATCCAATTTTAAGAAGGATATTGACAAACTGAAGAGCATTCAAAGAAGGGCAACCCAGGATGCTGATGGGACTCAATATAAAGTTGTATGTGGATATGATGAAGTAATTGGGGAAATTTGACCCGACAAATACTTAGGATGGACATGATAGTTATCTTCATGTATTTGAAGGGTTCTCATAGTAAAAAGATTTGACTTATTCTGCTTGGTTCCAGAAGACAGAACTAGGGAGGATTTTGAAAACAGACAAAATCAGGGTTGTAAAGAAAAATAATCCTAACAAGAGCTAGAGAAGCAGCAGGTTTTTATCACATTGAGGGCTACCTGTCAGAGGAATGTGTAACATCTGTTAGTTATGTTGCAAAGTTATTCTTTTTTTAGGAACAAATTGGACTAGATGACTCTTTGGGCATCCATTCCAACTCAGAAAATCTGTGATTCTGTGTCTTGCCCATTGTGTGTTGTGGTGATCCACCTCCAGACCTCCAAAAAAAGAATAACAGTTGAAACTAACATGCTAAATGACTGAAAGAATGCAGTATAAAAATTGATTTTATATATACATGCACACACATGCATGTACATATAAACACATATGTGTATATTATATATGTATAATTATTATTACCTCTTGCCTTGTTCATTAGTTCCCTCCTACCTTCTTTGTAGCATACTCTATCCAGATTCTCTTTGCCTCCTCAATTCCATTTATATCTTTTTGCTTATATGACCTTCAAAAGAAGTACAGGAAATTAGGAACAAATTAATGACAATCAACTGACTTGTAAGTATGATGAGTTTAGAAGGGTTTCCAGAAGAGGTGACATGAGGATACCATTTAGGCTCATAACTGGAAAAGCAGACCATATTTGAAATCCAATAGTAGGATAAAGCTAAAAACTCCAGTATCCTCTGCACATATTTACTGCATTTATATATGCATACATGCACACGCACATATACATATATATATATATATACACCACACATATATCTATGTAGATAGTTATATATGTACATATACCTGCATTTATGTGCATGAATGCACACCTCTATATAGGTTTATGTATAAACATGCATACAATACAATATGTATACATGCATACATGTGCATGTACACACATGAGTATATATGTATTATGCTCATGTATGCATATTTGTGTGTATATGTCTCTATCCATCTATCTACCTTTTAGGCAGTGGAGAAAAAAACAATACTACAGCTATGATGGCTGTAAACAAGTTGGAAAAAGCTTCTCAAGAATGTTTCTTTGTGGATGGTAGTATTATACAATCATTTGGGAAGCTAGTTGTAGCTAATTGAAGTTCGTTTTTCACGCTAGTATGGACAGGTCATTAAGTGTTTAATCTAGTTCCTTGCAACTCTGCCAGTGAAGCAACAGACCTTGTGCTACAGAATAACCTGGAGAACTGCTAATTACTCCAATTAAGAGGTGTGAATATCATTTACACCTCTCTGTTCCCTTCCAGGCAAGAAAGAATGGAGCCAAAAAATACAGGCAGAAAATCCTAGAAAGGACATTTTGAAAGGGGGGGAAATGGTTGAATATAATTAATTTATGCAATTTTTCTAGACTACAAAATAAATAAGATATGTTTAGTGTGTTTTAGGCAGGCCAGGGGGGAGGGTTTACAAATATAGTCACCCTCCTGCTGAGAGTATTTGAATTGAAATAAATGAAAGAGAACAAGGGGAGGGCTAAATAAAGCTAAAAACAAAATGTAAATACGAACAATATGCGATCTGAATATATGAGCCAAAAGGAAAATTCCAAAATCACCCGTAAACTTGTCTTTAAATGATGGAAGGTCCTGAGTAAAAATTCACAAGAAGGAATTGCCATTAACTCTTCCACCCAGGTGAGAAACATAGGTAGGTTTAAGGGATTTCAGGCTGCAATGGACTGTAGAAATCATTCATTCTGCCACAAATAAATACATTTTCCCCATTTTATGATGATGAAACTGAATTCCTAAGAGGTTAAAGCACTTGTTAAAGGTCTGTAACAGCAAAGATTCCGGTATATGTAGGAGGGCCTGCTATACATGTTCTTAGATCTACTTTTCTAAAATGAAAGCCACTTTTGAGGGATCAGCAATCATTTTAATCAAGTACAGATATCATTCGATTAGTTCAGCAGAAAAAGTCAGCACCCTGAACTCCAGAGGAAATACAAACAGAGAAAGAAAGACCAAAAGACAGGGCTTTCATCTCTCTGACCATAAGCAATACTTACATAGTTACCAGAAAAAGAAGCACCAACATCTGGGTTTTCAAGGATGGGCAGCTCCTTAGTGGCTACCCAGAGTCTCATTTGGTCAAATAAACACTTCCAATGAGTAAGCCCCCAAGAAAACCTCACCTCAGAATATTTATACACTTTTCAGAGCCAGAGGGCGTCACAACTATTGAGAACCAAGTGCCTCATTAGAAATTAACAAAAGGTGTGGGCCTTCCTACAAAACAAATATCTCCTAATCAAGCTTCCCTTAATGGGTAGGTCCCTTAATGGGTGGGGAAGATTTTTAACTCTCTAACATTGCAAGTTCACACAAGTATAACACAGAAGAAATAGGATTATGAACCCAGGTTCTTCATCCCAATATCTAGTATTTTCCCTTCCATGTCATTCTTGGACTAGAAAAGCAGCTAACAAGTTCAAAAGGAATAAATCTGTATAGGATGTCCCTATTTTTACACATAGCTTGTATTCCAAAAGTTAATTTCTTAAAAAAAAAAAGCTGACAGCATTTTCTGATAGAGAGAACAAAAATAGGTAAGTTCTTGGGATAGCCTGCAAAAGTCTAATTAACCCATAAGTCTGAACTATAATAGAGCAATGCCAAGATTTTAGAAACAAAGGACAGAGCTAGCTAGGATCAATGGAGAAAAACTGAAAAGAGATAGATTGAGGCTTCGGGTCTAGAAAATTTCTTGACAATCAGAGGTATCCAAAAGTTGAATAGTTTTTTTCTTTTTTTCATTACAGGTTTTCATTCAATGTGCAGTTTTTTATTTTATAAGTGTGATAGTGATAGATTAGATTTAGAGTTGGAAAGGATATTCTAGATTATCTACTCCATGTCTATCATTTGACAGCTGAGGAATGATGAGGACTACAGAGAAGTCAAGTGACTTATCTTAGATTACACAAATGTTAAGTGGCAGAATGATGATTTGAACCGAGATCATGAGACTCCTGATCCAGTGGTCACTCCACTGTGGCAAACTTCATGTTTAGTTATGGGATAGACAAGATGATCTAGGACATCCTACCCAATTCTGAGATTCTGTGATTGTTCCTATATAGCAAAGGCATATTAGGGAAGCTTTCATACCAACTCCCCAATCTCCGGAAAAGGGAAAATCTCCATGTAGTTGGGCAGAAATGTTGTGACTCCATGAATAAAGATGAATAGACACATGTACTCTGGTATAGAACTGAAAGATTTATGCTTTGAGATGTTACAACCCCTTATTGGGCTCTATGCCTCTAGGAAGCTCTGTTTGAAGATGATTTGTGAATAAGTAGGAAGAGATACTCAGTAGACTTAAAAGGAGAATATTTCCCCTTCTCTCTGTCACATGCCCCCCGCCCCCACACACACACATACACACCATCCCAGAGAAAATGTCCTTTCAACTTGGACTCTGCACTGGATGTCCTCCATTACAGCAATGCATGCATTTGGTAGCACTGATCTGCTCATTTTACACTTTACTGGCTCTTTACTATCAACCAGTTATTTCTGCTTTATGTATTTTTTGTTTTTTGAAGATTCTACTTCATTTTTTAAACATTCCTTTTTGAGTTCCAAATTCTCTCCATTCCAATGACCCCTCCCACATTAAAAAGACAGACAATATGATACTGACTATACATGTGAAGTTATGCGAAATCTATTTCCACATTAGTCATAATACAGAAGAAAAGAAATTTTAAATAATTGTTTCTGCCTATGCTCAGAGCTCATCAGTATTCTCTCTCTGTCTGGAGGTGGACAATACTTTTCATAATGACTCCTTTGGAATTGTCATGAATCATTGCATTGATAAGAATAGCTATATCTTTCACAGTTGGTTTTCATTAAAATACTGCTGTTATGGAGTATAATGTTCTCCTGGTTCTGCTCATTTCACTTTCCATCAGTTCATATAAGTTTTTGCAGATTTTTCAGAAGTCATTCCTTTAAGTAATTTCTTGTAGAATAACAGTAATACATCATAATAATATGCTGCAAATTGTTGTCATTCCAAAACTGATGGCCATTCCTTCAGTTTCTAATTCTTTTCCACTATAAAAAGAGTTGCTATAAATGTTTCGTACTAAGAGGTCCTTTTCCTTTCTCTTGTGGCAGTGGTTTTTGTTAGATCAAAAGGTATTCACAGTTTTATAGTCTTTGGGCATAATTTCAAATTCTTTTTTTTTTCAAGGTGTTATTTTCTTCAGCATTTTTTTGGGTCTCCTTTAGCAAGGCGTTGACCTGCTTTTCATGCTTTTCTTTCATCTCTCTCATTTCTCTTCCCAGTTTTTCTTCCACCTCTCTTGATTTTCAAAATCCTTTTTGAGCTCTTCCATAACCTGAGCCCATGGTATATTTATTTTGGATGTGTGGGATACAGAAGCCTTGACTTCTGTGTCTTTCCCTGATGGTAAGCATTGTTCTTCCTCATCAGAAAGGAAGGGAGGAATTATCTGTTCACCAAGAAAGTAACCTTCTATAGTCTTATTTTTTTTTCCCTTTTCTGGGCATTTTCCCAGCCAGTGACTTGACTTCTGAGTTTTCTTTCCACACCCACCACACCTCCAGATCTGCCCAGCCAGCATTTAGGGTCTGAGATTCAAATGTTGCTTCCCATCCTCAGGACTTTGGGCGGGGGCAGGGCTGCTATTCAGTGTGAGATTAAGTTCAGGTGCTCATGTGGGGGCAGGGCCACCACACAAGGCTCAGTTCCCTCAGAGGGTTCATGTGGAGACCTTCAACAATGGATCCAGGCTCCTGCCTGCTTGGGAAGCCTCTGTCTGCTGCCGCCCCTGCTGCTGCCTCCAGAGGGGGCCTGAATTATGGGGACACCCAACTCCCCTCTCGACCAGCCAAAGAGACCCTCTCACCGACCCTTGTCACCTGTGGGTGGAGGGACCTGTGCTGCAGCTGGAGATTCTGTCCCTGAAGCCTGCTCGGATCTGCTCCTCTTGGTGCTGCGCAGCCAAGGTGGGGCTGGGCTCTGCTCTGGGTCCATGCTTGATGGACCTTTCACAACAGGTTTTCAGGTCTCTCTGGAACAGAAATCTCGTCAGCTCCATTGTTCTGTGGCTTCTGCTGCTCCAGAATTTGTTGGGAGTTCTTCTTTACAGATATTTTATGGGCTGTGGGTTTGGAGCTAGCATATGTGTGTCTTTCTACTCTGCCATCTTGGGTCCTCCATAATTCCAAATTCTTTTTCCAAATGTTTGGACCAGTTCACAGCTCTACCAACACAGCATAATGTCCATATTTTCCACATCCCCTCCAGCATTGCTTATTTTCCTTTTCTGCCCTGTTAGCCAACTGCATGGATAGAAAGTGGTACTACAGACTTGTTGTAATGTGCATTTCTCTAATTATTAGTGATTTAGAGCATTTTTATATGACTATGACTAGCTTTGAATTTTTTTCTTCTGAAAACTGTTAATATCTTCTGAAAATTTATCAATTAGAAAATGGCTCTTTTTAAATATATGTTTTTGGCACCTTTTCTTATATATTTAGAAATGAGGAATTTGCTGGAGACCCTTGCTATAAACACCCCATTGACAACCTCACCAGTTTCCTGCTTTTCTTCTAATTTTGGCTGCATTGGTTTTGTTTGTACAAAACCTTTTAATTTTATGTAATCAAAATTACCTACTTTATTCCCCATGATTGACTTTATCTTCTATTTTGTCATAAACACGTCCCCCATCCATAGATATGAATAGGATTTTTCCCCACCCTCTCCTGATGTACTATCCCTCTTTATGTCTAAATCAGGTATCCATTTTGAGCTTATCTTGGTTTACAATAGGAAATACTAGTGTATGTCTACTTTTACCAGACTTCTTTCCAATTTTCCCAATAGTTTTTTTTTAATTGTATGCTATTGTTTCCTAAGCTCAGATTTTTGAATTTGTAAGACATTCAATGACTGCGGTCATTTACTTCCATATATTATACATCTATTCTATTTCACTGATCACCATTTTTGTTATTTATTTTAGTCTTCAACATTCATTTCCACAAGATTTTGAGTTCCAAATTTTCTCCCCTACCCTCCCTTCTCTCACCCCAAGATGGCCTGTATTCTGATTACCCCTTCTCCCAATCTGCCCTCCCCTCTGTCACCTTATCCCCTTCCTATCGCTATACCCTTTACTTACTTGTAGGTCAAGATAGATTTCCTCATTGCCTATATACCTTATTTCCCAGTTGCGTGTAAAAACAATTTTTAACATTTGTTTTTAAAACTTCAGTTTCAAATTCTCTCCCTTCTTCCCTCTCATCCACCCTTATTGAGAAGGCAAGCAATTCAGTATAGGTTATATAAGCAAAGCAGTTCCATAATAACCATGTTGTGAAAGACTATTTTATCCTCCATACTATCCCACACCTCATTTATTTTATTCTCTCCTTTGACCGTGTGTCTTTTAAAAAATGTTTGCTTCTGACTATCCCCTCACCCAATATGCCCTTCCTTCTATCATCCCCAACATTTATCCCCATTTTCCTACTTTCCTATAGGGTAAGATACCCAATTGAGTGTGTATGTTACTTCCTCCTTAAGCCAAATTCAAAGGTCTCATGAGTTACAAATATTATCTTTCCATGTCGGAATGCAAACAGTTCAATTTTAATAAGTCCCTTATGAATTCTCTTTACTGTTTACCTTTTCATGCTTCTTGTGACTCTTGTATTTGAAAGTCAAATTTTCTATTCAACTCTGTTATTTTCAATAAGGTTTGGAAATCCTCAATTTCACTGAATGTCCATTTTTCCCTTGAAGTTTTATATATTCAGTTTTTCTGGGTAGGTGATTCATGCTTTTAATCCTAACTCCTTTGACCTCTAGAATATCACAATGGTTTTATATTCTTCATATCTTTCAATTGATTGTACAGCGGCAAAATTGAATTCCAGTATTGATTATCACTTAGAAAACCATTTATAGTCTCTTTTAATATCATTATTGGATATGCCATCAATTCATTTAAAGCTCACAAACATTCTGTATAGAATGTAAAGTATTCTTACAGGTCAGTAGTTAATGATATTCCTTGATCATCTGTTTCAGTATTAAGAAGAACTGGAGATTTTAACTTATGGCTTCTTCTATCATTCAGATACCTTGTTTTAGTCCTTAAATGTTTTCGCTATTATATTGACACCCAAAGAGATCTCTTCTATATATACTTTGTCTAATTTGGCTGTGTATAGTTCATGCCATAGTTCATGGAATATCATTTATAAATTCCTTTATAAGCATATCTGCATCTATTATGTTAAGTTCCAAGTAGAGCTATTTTTCTATCATTGCTGGGGAAAATTTGTTAATTTTTTCTTTTGCAATACTTTCTCATTTTTCTACTGTTTGTCATCCTCTTTTAATTTGTCTTAAATGTCCATGAGCATCTTTGCCTCCATGCCATAAGGAGGCATCAAAGTAAACATTGTGGAGGGATAGAGATAGAAGGATAAAAAATTGAAACAAAACAATTGAATTTGTAATGACAGAGTTACCCTTACAACTTGTATTTATTTCTCCAGTGCCTGGCATTGTATTAATTTCTTATCCAGTAAATATTAATAAATGCTCTATTCATCTATCTTTTTAGTGGCACTGTGGGCAGTGAGGTGGTAAAGTGGATAGAGAGCTGGGCCTGGAGTCAGGAAGATCCAACTTCCTGAGTTCAGAACTAGCTGTGTGATTCTGAACAAGTCACTTAACTCCTTTTGCTTCAGTTTCCTCATCTATATAATATGAGCTAAAAAAGGAAATGGTAGTCACTTCAGTACATCTGCCAAGAAAACCCCAAATGGAGTCATGAAGAATTAGAAATGACTAAAAATGACTTAACAACAAGAACAGGAATACAACGTATAAACAGAGAAGTAAAGACATGATAGTTTGAAAAGGAGAAAGGACTAAAAATTGAGAACATGGAAAGGCTGGAAAGACAAGACAGCACTTATATTATTGTATCCTACTTTAAGGTTTACTAAATTAGGCTTATGTAAATGACTTTATTTGATCCTTCTAACAATCACTATAATATAGGTAGATAGGTAGATAGACAGATAAACATTCTAATTTTACAGATAAGAATATGGGGGCTACTGGGCATGGTGGGACATGGGAAGCTGACTAGTGGAATGCTCGAGTTTGGACATCCTGAGCTACAGTAGAATTAAATAAAAGTAATTGACTCTTCCCACTATTTCCAGTACCAACAAAGTGACCTAAGAAAGGATGAAGTGACTTGATTTTGAAACCAAGCAGTTCAGAGCATCCATACTGATTTTCAATGGGATTAGGCCTTTGAGTGGCTGCTTTACTTATTGTTTAAGTGAGATAGGGAGACCTGGTAAGGGAAAAAATAAGACTCGGAATCATTAAATGACTTGTTCATGATCTTATGGCCAGTAGTATTTACGTAGAATTTCTATCCAAATTATTGCTAAAGAGCTTGGGTCTGGAGATACAGAGATAGGATTCACATATATTAAGAAACTGAAAGAAGGAAAAGGAATTAGTGAAAACAAAAACAAAACAGAAATGAAAAAGTACAAGAAATAGGGGGAATTATAGAATCCCATACTCAAGCAAAGTTCTCCTCTAAAACATCTTGGAGAAGTAGAAATGTATCGTCTATTTAAAGATCTCTGGAGATGGAGAATTAACTGTCTTTCAAAATGGCCTCTTCCACTTTTGTGCAACTTAAAATTTTCCAAAATTTTCCTTTCTATCTTGGTAAAATTCACTTCTCTGCTATTTTCACTTATTTAACTTCTGTTTTTTTTTATTTTTTAAACTTATTTATTTGTTTTCAGCATTCATTCCATAAAATTTTGGGTTCCAAATTTTCTCTTCATTTCTCCCCTCCCCCACCCCAAAACACCAAGCATTCTAATTATCCCTATCACCAATCTTTCTTCCTTTCTAACATCCCTCCCTTCCCTTATCCCCATCTTCTCTTTTGTCCTGTAGGGAAAGATAACTTTCTATACCCCATTGCCTAGATTTTTTATTTCCTAGTTACAAGAACAATACTCAACAGCTGTTCCTAAAACTTTGAGTTTCAACTTCTCTTCCTCCCTCCCTCCCCACCCATTCCCTTTGGGAAGGCAAGCAATTCAATATAGGGCATATCTGTGTAGTTTTGCAAATGACTTCCATAATAGTCGTGTTGCGTAAGACTAACTATATTTCCCTCCATCCAATCCTGCCCCCCATTTCTTCTATTCTCTCTTTTGATCCTGTCACTCCCCAAGAATGTTGACTTCTAATTGCTCCCTCTTCCCATTGCCCTTCTTTCCATCATCCCCCCCACCCTGCTTATCCCCTTCTCTCCCACTGTCCTGTATTGTAAGATAGGTTTTCATTCCACGAGTGTGCATTTTATTCCTTCCTTTAGTCGAATGTGATGAGAGTAAGCTTCATGTTTTTTCTCTCACCTCCCCACTTTTCCCTCCATTAAAAAGTCATTTACTTGCCTCTTTCATGAGAGATAATTTGCCCCATTCCACTTCTCCCTTTCTGCTCCCAATATATTTCTCTCTCACCACTTAATTTCATTTTTTAAAGATATGATCCCATCCTATTCAATTCACCCTGTGTTCTCTGTCTACCTCTGTGTGTGTGTGTGTGTGTGTGTGTGTATGTAATCCCACCAACTACCCAGATACTGAAAAAAGTTTTCAAGAGTTACAAATATTGTCTTTCCGTGTAGGAATGTAAACAGTTCAACTTTAGTAAGTCCCTTATGATTTCTCTTTGCTGTTTACCTTTTCATACTTCTCTTGATTCTTGTGTTTAAAAGTCAAATTATCTTTTCAGCTCTGGTCTTTTCATCATCACTATTTCATTAAAAGACCATTTTTCTCTAGAAGTATTATACTCAGTATTGCTGGGTAGGTGATTCTTGGTTTTAGCCCTAGTTCCTTTGACTTCTGGAATATTATATTCCATGCCCTTTGATCCCTTAATGTAGAAGCTGCTAGATCTTGTGTTATCCTGATTGTATTTCCACAGTACTTTCCACAGTACTGAATTGTTTCTTTCTAGCTGCTTGCAATATTTTCTCCTTGACCAGGGAACTCTGGAATTTGGCCACAATGTTCCTAGGAGTTTCTCTTTTTGGATCTCTTTCAGGAGATGATTGGTAGATTCTTTCAATATTTATTTTGCTCCCTGGTTCTAGAATATCAGGGCAATTTGCCTTGATAATTTCATGAAAGATGATATCTAAGCTCTTTTTTTTGATCATGGCTTTCAGGTAATCCCATAATTTTTAATTTGTCCCTCCTGGATCTATTTTCCAGGTCAGTTGTTTTTCCAATGAGATATTTCACATTATCTTCCATTTTTTCATTCTTTTGGTTTTGTTTTATGATTTCTTGGTTTCTCATAAAGTTATTAGCTTCCATCTGCTCCATTCTAATTTTTATAAAACCCTTCAATGAGCCATTGAACTTCCTTTTCTGTTTGGTTTATTCTGCTTTTTAAAACATTCTTCTCCTCATTGGGTTTTTGGACCTCTATTGCCAATTGAGTTAGCCTATTTTTAAAGGTGTTATTTTCTTCAGCATTTTTTTGCATCTACTTTAGCAAGTTTGAGTCACTTTTCATAATTTTCTTGCATCAGTCTCATTTCTCTTCTCAGTTTTTCCTCAACCTCTCTTACTTGATTTTCACAATCCTTTTTGAGCTCTTCCATGATCTGAGACCATTGCATATTTATTTTGGAGGTTTCTGGTGCAGAGGCCTTGACTTTGATGTCTTTCTCCTTTTTCAATCCTTTGATTGTTCTTCCTTATCTGATAGGATGACGTTCATCAATAACTCCTTTTATAGTCTTATTTTTTTGGTCATTTTTCCAGTCAGTTACTTGACTTTTGAGTCCTTTCTCAAGAGGAGCACATATTCTGGGGACCTGTAAGTTCTCAGTTACTCCAAGGTAGCACAGTCAAGGGAGAGGATTTTAAGCCTCTCCTGGCCTGTGCTCTTGTCTGTAAGCAACCACATGCACTCTGTTCTGCCCAGGACCTGAGAGAATTTCCTCTCCACAACCAACTCCAGCTCCACCATGCCAGCACTCTTCCTCAACCCAGGAGAGACTCTCAGGATTGAGATTCTTATCAGTGGTTCAATTCCCCCAGGAGCTTTAGGATGAAAGCTCCAAAAATGGATGCTGCCACTTCATTTGCTGCTGCTGGCCAGACCTTGTTTCTTTCTCACTCATGTAAAAGAGCTTTATCACTGACATCTGAAGCTGTCTTTGGAATTTTCAGGTTGAGCAATCTGGGAACAGCAGTTGTTGCCAGGGATTCCACCCCCTGAAGCCTGTTCTGGTCTTGTTGCTGCTGCTCCACGGCCAAGGCCAGGCTTCATTTTGCTCCATGCCCAGGGCAATAAACCTTTTCTGTTGACCTTCCAGTCCGTCTTGGACTGGAAATCTCTTTCACTCTGCACTTTTGTGGCTTCTGATGCTTTAAAATTTGATTGGAGCCATTTTTACAGGTATTTTATGGGCTATGGAGGGGAACTTCTACAAATCCATCCTTCTACTCCATTATCTTGACTCCACTTCACCACTGGAAATTTTTTAAGTCCTTTCATGCTAACTAAATTTACCAGAAAAATTCCTTGCCCACTGTTGTTGTTATTGTGCACAAAGTTCTCCTGGTTCTGCTCCTTTCACTCAACATCAGTCCATATAAGTCTTCCCAGGCCTCTCTGAAGTCTTCCTGTTTATCACTTCTTATAGCACAATAGTATTCCATTACATTCCTATGCCACAACTTGTTCAGCTATTTCCCAATTTATGGGCATCCCCGTGATTTCCAAATTTTGTCCACCACAAGGAGAGCTACTATAAATATTTTTATACTCTTTCCCATTTCTGAGATCTCTTTAGGATAGCATCCTAGAAGAGGTATAGTTGGGTCAAAGAGCATGCACATTTTTGTAGCCCTTTTGGCATAGTTCCAAATTGCTTTCCAGAATGCTTGGATCAGTTCACAGCTCCACCAACAATGAATTAGTGTTCCAGCTCTCCCACATCTTCTCCAATATTTATCATCTTCCTGTTTTGTCATGTTAGCCAATCTGAAATAATCTACAGATCGAATGTGCCACCTTCACAGTTCAGCTGCAATTCACCTTTACAGTTTTTTAGAAATGAATAATTAGTTCTTGTTACACACTGACCTCTTTCAGATAATATCTGCCATCTATGTTCCTTTGCATTGATGATCATCCATTCCTGTTTCTCCCCACCTGCATGGCTCATAATCCCTAAGATTTTTTGTTGTTGTCCATTTATTTTTTAAAGACTCATCTCAGGGACCACCTTTCCTGTGAGGCATTTCTTTACCCTCTTCCCTCAGCATTTCTGTCCCCTAATTATCTTGAGTCTATGTTGTATCTATTTTGCAAATACCTAAATATTTTCACCAGCTAGATTGCAAGCTCTTTGAAGAAACCAGCTACTTTTATTGTTGCTTTCATATTTCCTCTGTCTTTCATAAAATGGACTTTGAAGAGAGATGTTTATTGATTAATTGATTCAAAGGCAGTAACAAGATTTGGCAAATGACTGAAGCTTTGGAGTGAAAATAGGAAAAAACAAAAGGTAGAAAATCTACAGCAACTACATTGACTAGGAAGGATGAGTTTTGGTGAGAAAGGAAAGGCAAAGAGCTGAATCCCTGGTTGAATCCTCAATAGCTGTTCATAAGCAAGGATGCGTATCAATCACATAATCTGGAATTGCTGAACTGCATATACTCTGTTTTGAAAGGTGTCTGGTTAGAAGTTTTGAGAAACATCTATGTGAAGTGGTAGGAAAGACATTAGGTTCCTATTGGAAGAACCTGAACATTTGCCACATTTTTAAAGAGGCCTTTTTCATTTTTTATAATCTTAGTGGGCAAATTGACACTGAAAATATTTTAGATTGTCAAAAAAATATGCTTCTTACTTTAGTATCAGCTGAATTCCTTTGTTGGGCTTTTTTTCTGTGTCTCTACTGATAAAAGGTTCCTCCTTAAGCAGTAAAGGTTTCTACTGGGAAACTTTGGCTCCTAAGGTTGTATTTGAAACTACCCTCAAGTGGTTCAGAAGCCAGTCAGACACAGTGATGATAAAGCAGGCTAGAGAGACTTGGCTATGCTGGGAATGAAGACCCCTGCTGATACCTGAAGTGTTACTAATGGTGTACATAGTTCGAAAACTTGACCCAGGTTGATTCAATATGTAATAGAAAGGATAAAATATGATATGGGAATCCTTCTGAAAGGTTTCTATCTACTCTTTATGCCCTCCTCTCCCTTTACTAACTGTGAGAGCTTTACAGAGGAAAGGGACTCTGAGATTCTCATGGAGCTGAGAATCAATTTATAAAAGCATTACTCAAATCAGGATTTGGAGGTCCTGGTGGCAGCTCGAGCTGATGGAATGTTTTCTCTGTGTAGTTAGTATATGGCTAGTAGATAAACATTTTGGAATTGGGACTTCATTTCTTCAAAACTGAAGGGGAGATCTTTTAAAGAGGGGAATCATATTACCTTGTAAAATGTGTCAAGTTGGAGATTTTTAGAAGCAAAAAAGAATTTATAAATACCCGTATATGTATATACACATACATATATCCACATATACGATTGAAAGTTGTATTGTTCCCCAATTGATAAATAGTCAAAGGATATGAACAGGCAGTTTTCAGAGGAAAAAATTAAAGATATCTATAGTCATATGAAAAAATGCTCTAGATCACTATTAATTAGAGAAATGCAAATCAAAACAACTCTGAGATACGACATCACACCTATCAGATTGGCTAAAATGACAGAAGAGGGAGATGATAAATGTTGGAGAAGATATGGGAGACTTGGAGCACTAATTCATTGTTGGTGGAACTGTGAGCTAATCCAACCATTCTGGAGAGCAATTTGGAGC
The DNA here is from genome assembly GCF_028372415.1 of Notamacropus eugenii. Taxonomy (NCBI): domain Eukaryota; kingdom Metazoa; phylum Chordata; class Mammalia; order Diprotodontia; family Macropodidae; genus Notamacropus; species Notamacropus eugenii. Next base: position 451,283,384 of record NC_092875.1, read on the forward strand.
TATGCCCAAAGGGCTACAACAAAAGTGCATATCCTTCGACCCAGCAGTATTGCTTCTAGAAGTGTATCCCCAAGAAATCCTAAAAATGGGAAAGGGTCCCACATGTACAAAAATATTTATAGTAGCTCTGTGGTGGCCAAAAACTAGAAATCAAGGGGAGGCCCATCAATTGGGGAATGGTTGAATAAATTATGGTATATGAATGTAATGGAATACTGTTGTGCTATAGGAAATGATGAACAAGAAGACTTCAGAGAGGCCTGGAAAGACTTACATGAACTGGTGCTAAGTGAAAGAAGCAGAACCAGGAGAACTTTGTACACAGCAACAACCACAGTATGAGAGGAATTTTTCTGCTAGATTTAGAACTTCATTGCAATGCAAGGACTTAAAAAATTTCCCAATGGTCTTTTAAGGCAAAATGGCTTCCCCATACAGAGAAAGAACTATGGAATTCAGTCACAAAATGTAGCAGATCATTTTCTTTTGTACTACATTTGGTTTATTTCATGATTTCTCCCATTCATTTTAATTCTTCTAAGCAACATGACTGTGGTGAAAAGGTATTTAATAGGAATGAATGAGTAGAACCTGTATAAAATTGTATGCCATCTCAGGGAGGGAGAGGGAAAGTAGTGGGGAAAGAGGTAGAGGGAAGGAAACAAAAAATCTAGGTTGTATGGCAGTGACTGTGGAACATTGAAAATAAATTAAAAAAAAATAAATTATATTGACTCAGTTACCCGTTGTTCCCAGTCCTGTTTGTCAGTCATTGTTGGGAGAGGTTTTGGTGGAAAAGGAGATACTAAGTCTGCAGCTTTTTTTTTTTAATCATCTGCTCTTTGTCACATATCCTACCTGCAAATCCTCATGTTCTTGCTACCTTGGGGACGTACAGAGTTGCAAGGGCCCATCCTTTTCTTCTGAGGTATATCTATCTGAATTATCTTAAAGTTACCTGTAAAAGCTGGCCTCACTTTGATTTCATTGCTGATAATCAATGTCAGCCCATCCATGTGTGGCTACCTTGATTTACTTGTAAAAAAACCCTTTTAGTTCTTTGTCCTGACCTTTGCCTTGTTAATCAAGGTGTAACCCGAAATGAAGAATTTTCCTTTCAATAAATTATTGTAACAGTCTTCCATGGTAAGTGATGAGCTATAGAAATGTTATGCTAAATTTTTAGCCTTTCTGAATATTGACACAAACACCCAAGACATTAAGATATCTAAACCTGAAATCTACATAGGCATTTTGACATCATCCTGATTATTGTCATCATCATTAACATTATCCTTTTAAAGAGACAATTTGGCATAATCAATAGGGAAATGGCTTCTCTAGAGTCTAAAAATTCTTGGTTCAAATCCTCCCTCTACCATACACTCCCTGTGACCCCAAGCAAATCATTTAAATGTTCAGTATCCAAGATAACTCTCTAATACTTTTAAATCATAGAGAAGGTATTAATATGCATTGATAGAGCAAGTTACATCACCAGGATCAATTCCACTAATGAAATCACATATCCAGTAAAAAAAATCCTAATTTTCAATAGCAGTAATTTTTTTTTTCCTTTGTGTTTCTTTCCTCCAAGATGGCATCTCTTTTGCCGTGCAAAACTAGAGATGCCTGGTTGTAAAGGCAAGGACCTGGATATACACAGGATGGCCTGCTATCACAGATTCTTATATCTGCTTTTCTAAAAAGAAAGTGAAATTTGAGGGGTCAACAATCAAGCACATGTATCAATCACTTAGTTCAGGGGAAAAAATCAGTACCTTGAATGTCAGAGAAAATACAGAGAAATCAAAATCCACAGACAGGGCTTCCAGCTGCATAATCATAAGCTATACATACATCATAGATCAACAGACAGATAACTGACCATACATACATAGTTATCAGAGAGAGAAGCACCAACATCTGGGTTTTCAAAGCCGGGGAGCTCCTTAGTGACTGCCCAGAGTCTCATCTGGGGAAATAAACACTTTCAATAAGTAAGCCCCAGAGAAAATCCTCACCTCTGACTATTTATATACTTTTCAGAGCCAGAGGGCATCACAGCCCTGGAGAACCAGTGTCTCATTAGCAGAAGGTGTGGGCCTTCCTACACATTTCCCCTAATCAAATTCCCCTTAATAGGCAGATCCATTAATGGGTGAGGAAGATCTCTAATCTCATTAGCATTACACTGATACACTATAGCTTTTCATTACAAGATAAATACAGAGTGGGAAAAAATCAAAATGGGTGAGTGAGTATACATCAGTTGAGGAATGGTTGAACAAATTGTATTCTATGAATAAAATTAAGCATTATTTCATCATAAAAATGATGAATGAGAAATTCAAGGAAACATAGGAAGATTGGCATGAAGTTACGAAATAGATCTCAGTACTAAGTGATGGATATACACAATTACTTTAATGTTTTAAATAACAATCCTAACCAGCAGCCAAATGGATGAACTGTAATGCACAGTCTAGGTCTTGGAAAACTGATACGAAAACATACTTGTCTCTTCTCAGGAGAAAGATGGAATGGAGTCCTATGAGTGTGGAATACTGTTTATATATCAGATTTGGTTATTTTATCAGTTGGCTTGGTTTAAATGCTATTCTTTTGGACAAAGAAGAATTCAACAGTAGAGAGGAAGTTAAGGAGAAATGACTGTGATACAAAAGTCAAATGCTATATTTTTTAAAACTCTGAAATTAATTTTTTTTTTAATAAAGGAAACTATAGCCTGGAAGTTTCTTTTCATGTATATACTGTGTACGTACTCTGACCAGCTGGGTTTGGGGAACTTCTGGTTTCTTCTTTTCCTACATTTTCATTACCTTTCTATCCTTTTTAATTTGGGCTTCTTATCTTTATAACATCCATAAAATCTTACTCTTGCTTAATTTCATCTTCATAGGTACTTTAAAATTGGTTTGTATATTTACAATACTCAATATGACTCAGTCCTTCAGAGATGTTCTTAGAATAATATTGCTTTTACTGTTTACATTTTCTTTATTTCACTCTTCCTTATTTAGTGCAAGTCTTTTCACGTTTTGCTAAAACGAACCAGCTCATAATTTCTTATAGCACAGTAGTATTCCATGACAATCATATGCCATAACTTGTTTAGCCATTTCCCAATAGGTGGGCATCCCCTCAGTTTCCAGTTCTTTGCCAGCACAAAAAGAGCTGCTATAAATTTTTAGAACATATGCTTTTTTTTCCTTTTTCCCCAATCACCTTGGAAAACAGATCTAATAGTAGAATTACTATGTCAGCTCCGGTATTTTCATCAGGAATACTTGTCTTTCATCTCATTAAATGTACATTTCCCCACATGACACCCAGAAGAATTATATTCATTTTTGCTGGGTTGTGGGTTATCAGTTGTAATCTTGACTCCTTTTTGCTCTGGAATAACATATGCTGAGCCCTCTTTAATATGAAAGATGCTACATCCTGATCCTGACTGTGGTGCTACAATATTTGAATGGTTCTTTTCTGGTTACTTAAAATATTTTGTCCTTTATTTTGGAGTTCTGGAATCTATAACGTTCCTGGGAGTTTTCATTTTGGGCTCTCTTTCAGGAAGTGGTTGATGAATTCTTTTAATTTCTATTTTACCACCTGGCTCTGGGATATCAAGGAAGTTTTCTTTGATAATTTCTTGAAATATGGTGTCTAGACTATTTTTCTGATCATAGCTTCCAGATAGTCTAATAATTCTTAAATTATCTCTCCTTTGTCTATTTTCCAGGTCAGTTGTTTTTTCCAACAATATGTTTTACACGTTCTATTTTTCCTTTCTTTTGACTTTTTTATTGTTTCTTGATGCCAAGTAGAGAAATTAGCTTCCACTGGCCCAATTTTGATTTTTAAGGCATTGTTTTCTTCAGTGAATTTTTTTAACCTGCTTTTTCATTTGACCTATTCTGCATTTTGAAGTGTTATTTTCTTTACTGTTTTTGTCTCTCTTTTGCCAAACTGTGTAATTATCCTTTCATAATTTTCTTGCATCACTCTCATTTTCCCAAATTTTTCTCAACTACTCTTAATTCTTTCTTTAACTCTTCCAGAAATTCTTGTTTTGTTTACATTCAATTAGCATTTTTCTTTAAGGCTTTGTTTGTAGCTATTTTCATAATATTGCCTTTTGAGCTGACATTTTGCTCTTCTTTGCCACCATAGTAATTTTTATGATAAAGATTTTTTTGATTGTTCATTTTTCCAGCCTATTTCTTAGCTTTGAACTTTATGTTAAAGTTGGACTCTGCTTAACTGAGGGTGAAAAAACACTGCCCCATACTTTTGGTTTTATTGCACTTCTGTTTTCAGAGCTAGCTCTAGGGATCTGTAAGATTTTGGTCCTTCCAAGGAGGTGTAATCCAGGAAAAGTTGTGGTCACTGCTCTTCTGGTATGTATTCTGATCTCCTGTTCCCCAGCATCTGCAAGGGGCAGTGCTCCTCCTGGCCCTGGAACTGTGACCAAGTAGCCTACTCTATTGCAATCAGAAGTGTTAGTACTTCTCAGTACCTTGGAACTGCAACTAGGTCCTACACTCCTTTGCGACCATCACAAGCATTTCTCTCTTCCTTGCACCTGTGACCCAGAACTGCAAAAGAGCAATAGAATTTCCAATAAATACCAGCTGCACCAGAAAAGGGCTACTCTTTCTGACCATTTGTCTGACTCTGTTTCTGAACTGAGAGCTCCTGAAGCTGCTGCTGCTACCATGCTCCACCCCAGTGTCATAGACCTCTCCTACAACTTTCCAAGTTGTCTTAAGTCAGAAAAATGTCTCATTCTGACTTTTTGTTGGCTTTTCCTCTCCAAAATTTGATTTGAGCTTTCATTTTAACGTTGTTTAGAGGGGAAGGTTGGGAGAGCTCAACTTGGTTGCTGCCTGCATTCTGCCATGTTGGCTTCTCTGGAGGAATCTCCTCTCCTGGAGGCTTCCCTGAGGAATCTCAGTAACCTGTGCTCCTGTGGCCCTTCCCTCTGAATAAAAGGTAGAGATCTCTTCCCAGAACTTCCACTTAACCAGGGCACCTAAGGTCATCATCCTTTTATTTCCCACCAGATCTACATTTTTCTATCATGCTGTCCTTCTCTAGGTACCTTCTCTTCCTCATTTCCCATTTCAGTTTCGTTTTCTGTATTGTCTTCTCTATTAGAGCATAAACTGTTTTGAGGACAGGCCTTAGCTTTCTTTTTTTCTCACTTGTATTTGTATTCCTAGCATTTAGAAAGTTCCTGGCATTGTGCTTAAGCTTTTAGTAGAAGTTGTTATCTGACTGAGGGTACCCAGAGATGATTCAGTATAGAACAGGGTGATACAGTAAAAATAAGGAGTTAAAGGATTCAGGTGCCAATCTAGCTCTACTATCTGTGTGACTTTGAATAAATCATCACTTAGCCGTGTCTCAGTTTACTTATTTGTAAAATGAGGGGCTTGCAACAGATAATCCCCAAGGTTTCTCCAACTTTACATCTATGAATCTCCCTATGATCTCTATTTTCCAGCTAGGTCATTTTTTCTCAAATGTGTTCCCCAAAGGTTAAGAACTATACCCTCTTTAGAAAACAGGAGAGTGGGGGTACTAATGGATATGTAATCTTCTCAGGCTTTCAGGTTGAAAATTGTTTTCTGAATCAAATATAGTCAAGAAGAATGACAGTCATCCAGTTTGATGAGCAATAGGACCCCTTCATCAGGCTGAATTTGCTTCATTCTGGGATCAAACTACCTTAGTCCTTGAAGACAGGTCCATATCAGAATCAATGTCTCAACTGCACTTTTGGCTCCTCCCCAAACAACCCACACTAGAGGACAGCAATGGTGCTTTGACATCCTTCCTTCTAGACACATGAATCTCTTAAAGCTCTGAATTTAGGGCCCCAGGATTTTTGACCAGCACAATGTTGGGTATCATACTTTATATATCTGTGTTGGGACCAAGGAGCCTGTTGAGAGAGTCCTTATAACACCTACTGACATCCTGAAAACCAAGATACCTGAATTCACTATAAAACTTCCCCTTTATCACAGATGTACTCCCAATATAGTCTCTACTTCAGTTAAAGTCCCCTGCCCCAACTCCATCACCATGGACACCAACAATCTTTCCTTCTGAGACATCTTCTGACTTCAAAGCCTGTCCCCTCTACCTCATACCTGATTATAAGCTATAGTTTCTTTCTTTTGGTACATATTTTATTATTCAGTAGGCTAAGTCTTGAGGGTCAGTGTGGCATAGTGGTTACAGGAGCAGGCCTTGGTATCAAGAAGACCTGGGTTCATTCCTAGCCTTTGACATGTGCTGTCTATGTGACTGTGGGCAAATAGTTAACAACAATTGCAACAGTAATAATATCTAGCATTTTTATATAACACCTGCTACGTGCTGATACTTGCAGCAGCCCTGGGAGACAAGTGCTATTGTCATCCTCGTTTTACAGGTAAGAAAACTGAGGCAAACACAAGTTAAGGCACTTGCCCAGGTTCATACTAGCTCATGTATCTGACACTAGCTAGCAAGTATCTGAAGCAGTATGTGAACACAGGTCTTTCTGACTTCAGGTTCAGCACTTTATTGAGACAGCTCCTC